>NC_091012.1:6335000-6705000 GCF_041146395.1 Eulemur rufifrons | reverse complement strand
CGTTAGGATAAGAGGTTAAAGTTAGGCGCACGGTGAGGTTTACGTGTTAAGGGGAGAAATAGGAACAGGGTTGGGTGTTATGTTCAGGGTTAGGGTTATCTGTTAAAGGTATTGTTTATGCTTAGCGCACGGGCCCTGTCTGCATTAGGCGGGCGGGGGGAGTTTAGGGGGCTGGGATTGTACCCGGGAACCCACTCTATCATACTCTGGGTATGGGCCCGTGGGTTTCATGCAGGACACAGTGGTAGAGCCTCTTTTCACGCATGGCATGGGAGGACTGCAGGCCTTCTAAACTCTAAGAAAGCAAGAAGTCTGAGAATAAGATTTAGGGTTAGGATTCTGGTTAGGGTTAAGGATGAAGTTTAGTGTTAGGGTGAGGGCTTAGGGTTAGGGATTAGGGTTAGGGTTAAGGGTTACTCTTAGGTTTAACGGTTACACTTTGGTTTAGGGTTGAGGTTTACGGTTAGGGTTAAGATGAGGGGTTAGGGTTTGGTACAGGGTTAGGGTTAAGTGTTAGGTTTAGGGTTGAAGATTAGGATTAGGGTTAGGATTAAAGGTTAGCGCGAGAGTTAACGCTTAGGGTTAAGGTTAAGAGTTAGGGTTTAGGGTTAGGGTTAGGGTTAGTTTTAGGGTTAGAGTTATGTGCTATGGTTTGCGTTAGAGGTTAGGGTTAGGTTTACTGGTCACGGTTAGGGTTACGTTTAGGGGGTAGCATTAGGGTTAGGGTTAGGGTTAAGGGATAGGATTAGGGTTAAGTGTTGGGCTTAGGGTTAGGGTTTAGTGTTAGGTTTATCATTAAGGATTAGGGTTAGAATCAGGGTTAAATGCTTGGGTGCGGGTAATGGTTAGGGTCAGGGTTAAGGTTGACGGATAGGGTTAGTGTTAAGGGTTACGGGTCGGTTTAGGGTTCAGGGTTAGTGTTAGCATTAGGGCTTAAGGTTAGGATTAGGCGGTAGGTTAGATTTAGGGTTAGATCTAGGCGTTAGGGTAAGGGCTAGCGTTAGGGTTAAGAGATAGGGTTAGGTTTAATGCTTAGGATTAGGGTTAGGGTTTGGGGTTAATTTAAGTGTTAGGGGTTAGGTTTAAGGATCCAAGGTTAGGGTTATTTTTAGCTGTAGTGTTAGGGTTAGGGATAAGGGATCCCATTAGCATTAAGGGTCTTCCTTCCTGTAGGGTTAAGGGTTAGGCTTAGCGTTAAAGGTTAAGGTTAGGGTCAGTGTTAAGATGTAGGGTGAGGGTTAACGGTTAGGGTAAAGGTTAAGCGTTAGGGTTAGGGATTAGTGATTAGGGTTTTTGGTTAGTGTTAGGGTTAGCGGTTAGGAGTTAGTGTTTTATGAAGGGGTATGGTTAGAATTAGGATTGGGGTTAGAGTTAGGGTGAGGTATAGGGGTTAGGTAAAGGAGTTAGCTTTAGGGTAAAAAGATAGGATTAGGGTTACGGGTTGGGCTTAGGTTTAGGGTTAAAGTTTACTGCTAGGGTTAGGGATAGGGTTCAGGGTTAGCTTTAGAGGTTCTGGTTAGGGTTAGGTGTTAGGTTAGTGTCAGGGTTAGGTCTAGTCGTGAGGGTAAGGGTTAGGGTTTGCTTTAAGAGCTAGGGTTAGGTTTAATGGTTAGGATTAGGATTAGGGTTAAGGGTTAGGGTAAGGCTTAGGGGTTAGGGTGAAGGGTTAGGGTCAAGGGTTAGGGTTTTTGTTAGGCATAGCGTTGGGGTTAGAAGTAAGGGTTACTGTCAGTGTTAGGGTTGTAGGTAGGGTTACGGTTAGGGTTAGCGGTTTAGAATTAGGGTTAGGGATTAGGTGTCACAGTGATGACTAGGAGATAGGGTTAGAATTATGGGATAGGGGTTGTTCTCAGGAAATGGGTTATGCATTAACGTTAGGATAAGAGGTTAAAGTTAGGCGCACGGTGAGGTTTACGTGTTAAGGGGAGAAATAGGAACAGGGTTGGGTGTTATGTTCAGGGTTAGGGTTATCTGCTAAAGGTATTGTTTATGCTTAGCGCACGGGCCCTGTCTGCATTAGGCGGGCGGGGGGAGTTTAGGGGGCTGGGATTGTACCCGGGAACCCACTCTATCATACTCTGGGTATGGGCCCCTGGGTTTCATGCAGGACACAGTGGTAGAGCCTCCTTTCACGCATGGCATGGGAGGATTGCAGGCTTTCTAAACTCTAAGAAAGCAAGGAGTCTGAGAATTAGATTTTGGGTTAGGATTCTGGTTAGGGTTAAGGATGAAGTTTAGTGTTAGGGTGAGGGCTTAGGGTTAGGGATTAGGGTTAGGGTTAAAGGTTACTCTTAGGTTTAACGGTTACACTTTGGTTTAGGGTTGAGGTTTACGGTTAGGGTTAAGATGAGGGGTTAGGGTTTGGTACAGGGTTAGGGTTAAGTGTTAGGTTTAGGGTTGAAGATTAGGATTAGGGTTAGGATTAAAGGTTAGCGTGAGAGTTAACGCTTAGGGTTAAGGTTAAGAGTTAGGGGTTAGGTTTAGGGTTAGGGTTAGTTTTAGGGTTAGAGTTCTGTGCTATGGCTTGTGTTAGAGGTTAGGGTTAGGTTTACTGGTCACCGTTAGGGTTACGTTTAGGGGGTAGCATTAGGGTTATGGTTAGGGTTAAGGGATAGGATTAGGGAGAAGTGTTGGGCTTAGGGTTAGGGTTTAGTGTTAGGTTTAGCATTAAGGATTAGGTCTAGGGTCAGGGTTAAATGCTTGGGTGCGGGTAATGTTTAGGGTCAGGGTTAAGGTTCACGGATAGGGTTAGTGTTAAGGGTTACGGGTAGGTTTAGGGTTCAGGGTTAGTGTTAGCATTAGTGCTGAAGATTAGGATTATGCGGTAGGTTAGATTTAGGGTTAGATCTAGGCGTTAGGGTAAGGGCTAGCGTTAGGGTTAAGAGATAGGGTTAGGTTTAATGCTTAGGATTAGGGTTAGGGTTTGGGGTTAAAGTAAGTGTTAGGGGTTAGTTTTAAGGATCAAAGTTTAGGGTTATTTTTAGCTGTAGTGTTAGGGTTAGGGATAAGGGATCCCATTAGCATTAACGGTCTTCCCTCCTGTAGGGTTAAGGGTTAAGCTTAGAGTTAAAGGTTAAGGTTAGGGTCAGTGTTAAGATTTAGGGTGAGGGTTAACGGTTAGGTTAAAGGCTAAGCGTTACGGTTAGGGATTAGTGATTAGGGTTTTTGGTTAGTGTTAGGGTTAGCGGTTAGGAGTTAGTGTTTTATGAAGGGGTATGGTTAGAATTAGGATTGGGGTTAGAGTTAGAATGAGGTATAGCGGTTAGGTTTAGGGGTTAGTTTTAGGGTAAAAGGATAGGATTAGGGTTACGGGTTGGGCTTAGGTTTAGGGTTAAAGTTTACTGCTAGGGTTAGGGATAGGGTTCAGGGTTAGCTTTAGGGGTTCTGGTTAGTGTTAGGTGTTAGATTAGTGTCAGGGTTAGGTCTAGTCGTGAGGGTAAGGTTTAGGGTTAGCTTTAAGAGCTAGGGTTAGGTTTAATGGTTAGGATTAGGATTAGGGTTAAGGGTTAGGGTAAGGCTTAGGGGTTAGGGTGAAGGGTTAGGGTCAAGGGTTAGGGTTTTTGTTAGGCATAGCGTTGGGGTTAGAAGTAAGGGTTACTGTCAGTATTAGGGTTGTAGGTAGGGTTACAGTTAGGGTTAGCGGTTTAGAATTAGGGTTAGGGATTAGGTGTCACAGTGATGACAAGGAGATAGGGTTAGAATTATGGGATAGGGGTTGTTCTCAGGAAATGGGTTATGCATTAACATTAGGATAAGAGGTTAAAGGTAGGCGCACGGTGAGGTTTACGTGTTAAGGGGAGAAATAGGAACAGGGTTGGGTGTTATGTTCAGGGTTAGGGTTATCTGTTAAAGGTATTGTTTATGCTTAGCGCACGGGCCCTGTCTGCGTTAGAGTTATGTGCTATGGTTTGTGTTAGAGGTTAGGGTTAGGTTTACTGGTCACGGTTAGGGTTACGTTTAGGGAGTAGCATTAGGGTTAGGGTTAGGGTTAAGGGATAGGATTAGGGTTAAGTGTTGGGCTTAGGGTTAGGGTTTAGTGTTAGGTTTATCATTAAGGATTAGGGTTAGAATCAGGGTTAAATGCTTGGGTGTGGGTAATGGTTAGGGTCAGGGTTAAGGTTCATGGATAGGGTTAGTGTTAAGGGTTACGGGTAGGTTTAGGGTTCAGGGTTAGTGTTAGCATTAGGGCTTAAGGTTAGGATTAGGCGGTAGGTTAGATTTAGGGTTAGATCTAGGCGTTAGGGTAAGGGCTAGCGTTAGGGTTAAGAGATAGGGTTAGGTTTAATGCTTTGGATTAGGGTTAGGGTTTGGGGTTAAAGTAAGTGTTAGGGGTTAGGTTTAAGGATCCAAGGTTAGGGTTATTTTTAGCTGTAGTGTTAGGGTTAGGGATAAGGGATCCCATTAGCATTAAGGGTCTTCCTTCCTGTAGGGTTAAGGGTTAGGCTTAGAGTTAAAGGTTAAGGTTAGGCTCAGTGTTAAGATTTAGGGTGAGGGTAAACGGTCAGGGTAAAGGCTAAGCGTTAGGGTTAGGGATTAGTGATTAGGGTTTTTGGTTAGTGTTAGGGTTAGCGGTTAGGAGTTAGTGTTTTATGAAGGGGTATGGTTAGAATTAGGATTGGGGTTAGAGTTAGGATGAGGTATAGGGGTTAGGTTTAGGGGTTAGTTTTAGGGTAAAAGGATAGGATTAGGGTTACGGGTTGGGCTTAGGTTTAGGGTTAAAGTTTACTGCTAGGGTTAGGGATAGGGTTCAGGGTTAGCTTTAGGGGTTCTGGTTAGGGTTAGGTGTTAGGTTAGTGTCAGGGTTAGGTCTAATCGTGAGGGTAAGGTTTAGGGTTAGCTTTAAGAGCTAGGGTTAGGTTTAATTGTTAGGATTAGGATTAGGGTTAAGGGTTAGGGTAAGGCTTAGGGGTTAGGGTGAAGGGTTAGGGTCAAGGGTTAGGGTTTTTGTTAGGCATAGCGTTGGGGTTAGAAGTAAGGGTTACTGTCAGTGTTAGGGTTGTAGGTAGGGTTACGGTTAGGGTTAGCGGTTTAGAATTAGGGTTAGGGATTAGGTGTCACAGTGATGACTAGGAGATAGGGTTAGAATTATGGGATAGGGGTTGTTCTCAGGAAATGGGTTATGCATTAACGTTAGGATAAGAGGTTAAAGTTAGGCGCACGGTGAGGTTTACGTGTTAAGGGGAGAAATAGGAACAGGGTTGGGTGTTATGTTCAGGGTTAGGGTTATCTGTTAAAGGTATTGTTTATGCTTAGCACACGGGCCCTGTCTGCATTAGGCGGGCGGGGGGAGTTTAGGGGGCTGAGATTGTACCCGGGAACCCACTCTATCATACTCTGGGTATGGGCCCGTGGGTTTCATGCAGGACACAGTGGTAGAGCCTCCTTTCACGCATGGCATGGGAGGATGGCAGGCTTTCTAAACTCTAAGAAAGCAAGAAGTCTGAGAATTAGATTTAGGGTTAGGATTCTGGTTAGGGTTAAGGATGAAGTTTAGTGTTAGGGTGAGGGCTTAGGGTTAGGGATTAGGGTTAGGGTTAAAGGTTACTCTTAGGTTTAACGGTTACACTTTGGTTTAGGGTTGAGGTTTACGGTTAGGGTTAAGATGAGGGGTTAGGGTTTGGTACAGGGTTAGGGTTAAGTGTTAGGTTTAGGGTTGAAGATTAGGATTAGGGTTAGGATTAAAGGTTAGCGTGAGAGTTAACGCTTAGTGTTAAGGTTAAGAGTTAGGGTTTAGGGTTAGGGTTAGGGTTAGGGTCAGAGTTAGGGTTAGAGTTATGTGTTATGGTTTGTTTTAGAGGTTAGGGTTAGGTTTACTGGTCAAGGTTAGGGTTACGTTTAGGGAGTAGCATTAGGGTTAGGGTTAGGGTTAAGGGATAGGATTAGGGTTAAGTGTTGGGCTTAGGGTTAGGGTTTAGTGTTAGGTTTATCATTAAGGATTAGGGTTAGAATCAGGGTTAAATGCTTGGGTGCGGGTAATGGTTAGGGTCAGGGTTAAGGTTCACGGATAGGGTTAGTGTTAAGGGTTACTGGTAGGTTTAGGGTTCAGGGTTAGTGTTAGCATTAGGGCTTAAGGTTAGGATTAGGCGGTAGGTTAGATTTAGGGTTAGATCTAGGCGTTAGGGTAAGGGCTAGCGTTAGGGTTAAGAGATAGGGTTAGGTTTAATGGTTAGGATTAGGGTTAGGGTTTGGGGTTAAAGTAAGTGTTAGGGGTTAGGTTTAAGGATCCAAGGTTAGGGTTATTTTTAGCTGTAGTGTTAGGGTTAGGGATAAGGGATCCCATTAGCATTAAGGGTATTCCTTACTGTAGGGTTAAGGGTTAGGCTTAGAGTTAAAGGTTAAGGTTAGGGTCAGTGTTAAGATGTAGGGTGAGTGTTAACGGTTAGGGTAAAGGTTAAGCATTACGGTTAGGGATTAGTGATTAGGGTTTTTGGTTAGTGTTAGGGTTAGCGGTTAGGAGTTAGTGTTTTATGAAGGGGTATGGTTAGAATGAGGATTGGGGTTAGAGTTAGGGTGAGGTATAGGGGTTAGGTTTAGGGGTTAGTTTTACGGTAAAAGGATAGGATTAGGGTTACGGGTTGGGCTTAGGTTTAGGGTTAAAGTTTACTGCTGGGGTTAGGGATAGGGTTCAGTGTTAGCTTTAGGGGTTCTGGTTAGGGTTAGGTGTTAGGTTAGTGTCAGGGTTAGGTCTAGTCGTGAGGGTAAGGTTTAGGGTTAGCTTTAAGAGCTAGGGTTAGGTTTAATGGTTAGGATTAGGATTAGGGTTAAGAGTTAGGGTAAGGCTTAGGGGTTAGGGTGAAGGGTTAGCGTCAAGGGTTAGAGTTTTTGTTAGGCATAGCGTTGGGGTTAGAA
The DNA here is from genome assembly GCF_041146395.1 of Eulemur rufifrons. Taxonomy (NCBI): domain Eukaryota; kingdom Metazoa; phylum Chordata; class Mammalia; order Primates; family Lemuridae; genus Eulemur; species Eulemur rufifrons. The sequence goes on along the minus strand of NC_091012.1, from coordinate 6,698,151 downwards.
GTAAGGATTACTGAAAGTGTTAGGGTTGTAGGTAGGGTTACGGTTAGGGTTAGCGGTTTAGAATTAGGGTTAGGGATTAGGTGTCACAGTGATGACTAGGAGATAGGGTTAGAATTATGGGATAGGGGTTGTTCTCAGGAAATGGGTTATGCATTAACGTTAGGATAAGAGGTAAAAGTTAGGCGCACGGTGAGGTTTACGTGTTAAGGGGAGAAATAGGAACAGGGTTGGGTGTTATGTTCAGGGTTAGGGTTATCTGTTAAAGGTATTGTTTATGCTTAGCGCACGGGCCCTGTCTGCATTAGGCGGGCGGGGGGAGTTTAGGGGGCTGGGATTGTACCCAGGAACCCACTCTATCATACTCTGGGTATGGGCCCGTGGGTTTCATGCGGGACACAGTGGTAGAGCCTCCTTTCACGCATGGCATGGGAGGATTGCAGGCTTTCTAAACTCTAAGAAAGCAAGAAGTCTGAGAATTAGATTTAGGGTTAGGATTCTGGTTAGGGTTAAGGATGAAGTTTAGTGTTAGGGTGAGGGCTTAGGGTTAGGGAATAGGGTTAGGGTTAAAGGTTACTCTTAGGTTTAACGGTTACACTTTGGTTTAGGGTTGAGGTTTACGGTTAGGATTAAGATGAGGGGTTAGAGTTTGGTACAGGGTTAGGGTTAAGTGTTAGGTTTAGGGTTGAAGATTAGGATTAGGGTTAGGATTAAAGGTTAGCGTGAGAGTTAACGCTTAGGGTTAAGGTTAAGAGTTAGGGTTTAGGGTTAGGGTTAGGGTTAGGGTTAGTTTTAGGGTTAGAGTTATGTGCTATAGTTTGTGTTAGAGGTTAGGGTTAGGTTTACTGGTCACGGTTAGGGTTAGGTTTAGGGGTTAGCATTAGGTTTAGGGTTAGGGTTAAGGGATAGGATTAGGGATAAGTGTTGGGCTTAGGGTTAGGGTTTAGTGTTAGGTTTATCATTAAGGATTAGGGTTAGGGTCAGGGTTAAATGCTTGGGTGCGGGTAATGGTTAGGGTCAGGGTTAAGGTTCACGGATAGGGTTAGTGTTAAGGGTTACGGGTAGGTTTAGGGTTCAGGGTTAGTGTTAGCATTAGGGCTGAAGGTTAGGATTAGGCGGTAGGTTAGATTTAGGGTTAGATCTAGTCGTTAGGGTAAGGGCTAGCGTTAGGGTTAAGAGATAGGGTTAGGTTTAATGCTTAGGGTTAGGGTTAGGGTTTGGGGTTAAAGTAAGTGTTAGGGGTTAGGTTTAAGGATCCAAGGTTAGGGTTATTTTTAGCTGTAGTGTTAGGGTTAGGGATAAGGGATCCCATTAACATTAAGGGTCTTCCTTACTCTAGGGTTAAGGGTTAGGCTTAGAGTTAAAGGTTAACGTTAGGGTCAGTGTTAAGATTTAGGGTGAGGGTTAACGGTTAGGTTAAAGGCTAAGCGTTACGGTTAGGGATTAGTGATTAGGGTTTTTGGTTAGTGTTAGGGTTAGCGGTTAGGAGTTAGTGTTTTATGAAGGGGTATGGTTAGAATTAGGATTGGGGTTAGAGTTAGAATGAGGTATAGCGGTTAGGTTTAGGGGTTAGTTTTAGGGTAAAAGGATAGGATTAGGGTTACGGGTTGGGCTTAGGTTTAGGGTTAAAGTTTACTGCTAGGGTTAGGGATAGGGTTCAAGGTTAGCTTTAGGGGTTCTGGTTAGTGTTAGGTGTTAGATTAGTGTCAGGGTTAGGTCTAGTCGTGAGGGTAAGGTTTAGGGTTAGCTTTAAGAGCTAGGGTTAGGTTTAATGGTTAGGATTAGGATTAGGGTTAAGGGTTAGGGTGAGGCTTAGGGGTTAGGGTGAAGGGTTAGGGTCAAGGGTTAGGGTTTTTGTTAGGCATAGCGTTGGGGTTAGAAGTAAGGGTTACTGTCAGTATTAGGGTTGTAGGTAGGGTTACAGTTAGGGTTAGCGGTTTAGAATTAGGGTTAGGGATTAGGTGTCACAGTGATGACAAGGAGATAGGGTTAGAATTATGGGATAGGGGTTGTTCTCAGGAAATGGGTTATGCATTAACATTAGGATAAGAGGTTAAAGGTAGGCGCACGGTGAGGTTTACGTGTTAAGGGGAGAAATAGGAACAGGGTTGGGTGTTATGTTCAGGGTTAGGGTTATCTGTTAAAGGTATTGTTTATGCTTAGCGCACGGGCCCTGTCTGCGTTAGAGTTATGTGCTATGGTTTGTGTTAGAGGTTAGGGTTAGGTTTACTGGTCACGGTTAGGGTTACGTTTAGGGAGTAGCATTAGGGTTAGGGTTAGGGTTAAGGGATAGGATTAGGGTTAAGTGTTGGGCTTAGGGTTAGGGTTTAGTGTTAGGTTTATCATTAAGGATTAGGGTTAGAATCAGGGTTAAATGCTTGGGTGTGGGTAATGGTTAGGGTCAGGGTTAAGGTTCACGGATAGGGTTAGTGTTAAGGGTTACGGGTAGGTTTAGGGTTCAGGGTTAGTGTTAGCATTAGGGCTTAAGGTTAGGATTAGGCGGTAGGTTAGATTTAGGGTTAGATCTAGGCGTTAGGGTAAGGGCTAGCGTTAGGGTTAAGAGATAGGGTTAGGTTTAATGCTTTGGATTAGGGTTAGGGTTTGGGGTTAAAGTAAGTGTTAGGGGTTAGGTTTAAGGATCCAAGGTTAGGGTTATTTTTAGCTGTAGTGTTAGGGTTAGGGATAAGGGATCCCATTAGCATTAAGGGTCTTCCTTCCTGTAGGGTTAAGGGTTAGGCTTAGAGTTAAAGGTTAAGGTTAGGCTCAGTGTTAAGATTTAGGGTGAGGGTAAACGGTCAGGGTAAAGGCTAAGCGTTAGGGTTAGGGATTAGTGATTAGGGTTTTTGGTTAGTGTTAGGGTTAGCGGTTAGGAGTTAGTGTTTTATGAAGGGGTATGGTTAGAATTAGGATTGGGGTTAGAGTTAGGATGAGGTATAGGGGTTAGGTTTAGGGGTTAGTTTTAGGGTAAAAGGATAGGATTAGGGTTACGGGTTGGGCTTAGGTTTAGGGTTAAAGTTTACTGCTAGGGTTAGGGATAGGGTTCAGGGTTAGCTTTAGGGGTTCTGGTTAGGGTTAGGTGTTAGGTTAGTGTCAGGGTTAGGTCTAATCGTGAGGGTAAGGTTTAGGGTTAGCTTTAAGAGCTAGGGTTAGGTTTAATTGTTAGGATTAGGATTAGGGTTAAGGGTTAGGGTAAGGCTTAGGGGTTAGGGTGAAGGGTTAGGGTCAAGGGTTAGGGTTTTTGTTAGGCATAGCGTTGGGGTTAGAAGTAAGGGTTACTGTCAGTGTTAGGGTTGTAGGTAGGGTTACGGTTAGGGTTAGCGGTTTAGAATTAGGGTTAGGGATTAGGTGTCACAGTGATGACTAGGAGATAGGGTTAGAATTATGGGATAGGGGTTGTTCTCAGGAAATGGGTTATGCATTAACGTTAGGATAAGAGGTTAAAGTTAGGCGCACGGTGAGGTTTACGTGTTAAGGGGAGAAATAGGAACAGGGTTGGGTGTTATGTTCAGGGTTAGGGTTATCTGTTAAAGGTATTGTTTATGCTTAGCGCACGGGCCCTGTCTGCATTAGGCGGGCGGGGGGAGTTTAGGGGGCTGAGATTGTACCCGGGAACCCACTCTATCATACTCTGGGTATGGGCCCGTGGGTTTCATGCAGGACACAGTGGTAGAGCCTCCTTTCACGCATGGCATGGGAGGATGGCAGGCTTTCTAAACTCTAAGAAAGCAAGAAGTCTGAGAATTAGATTTAGGGTTAGGATTCTGGTTAGGGTTAAGGATGAAGTTTAGTGTTAGGGTGAGGGCTTAGGGTTAGGGATTAGGGTTAGGGTTAAAGGTTACTCTTAGGTTTAACGGTTACACTTTGGTTTAGGGTTGAGGTTTACGGTTAGGGTTAAGATGAGGGGTTAGGGTTTGGTACAGGGTTAGGGTTAAGTGTTAGGTTTAGGGTTGAAGATTAGGATTAGGGTTAGGATTAAAGGTTAGCGTGAGAGTTAACGCTTAGTGTTAAGGTTAAGAGTTAGGGTTTAGGGTTAGGGTTAGGGTTAGGGTCAGAGTTAGGGTTAGAGTTATGTGTTATGGTTTGTGTTAGAGGTTAGGGTTAGGTTTACTGGTCAAGGTTAGGGTTACGTTTAGGGAGTAGCATTAGGGTTAGGGTTAGGGTTAAGGGATAGGATTAGGGTTAAGTGTTGGGCTTAGGGTTAGGGTTTAGTGTTAGGTTTATCATTAAGGATTAGGGTTAGAATCAGGGTTAAATGCTTGGGTGCGGGTAATGGTTAGGGTCAGGGTTAAGGTTCACGGATAGGGTTAGTGTTAAGGGTTACGGGTAGGTTTAGGGTTCAGGGTTAGTGTTAGCATTAGGGCTTAAGGTTAGGATTAGGCGGTAGGTTAGATTTAGGGTTAGATCTAGGCGTTAGGGTAAGGGCTAGCGTTAGGGTTAAGAGATAGGGTTAGGTTTAATGGTTAGGATTAGGGTTAGGGTTTGGGGTTAAAGTAAGTGTTAGGGGTTAGGTTTAAGGATCCAAGGTTAGGGTTATTTTTAGCTGTAGTGTTAGGGTTAGGGATAAGGGATCCCATTAGCATTAAGGGTATTCCTTACTGTAGGGTTAAGGGTTAGGCTTAGAGTTAAAGGTTAAGGTTAGGGTCAGTGTTAAGATGTAGGGTGAGTGTTAACGGTTAGGGTAAAGGTTAAGCATTACGGTTAGGGATTAGTGATTAGGGTTTTTGGTTAGTGTTAGGGTTAGCGGTTAGGAGTTAGTGTTTTATGAAGGGGTATGGTTAGAATGAGGATTGGGGTTAGAGTTAGGGTGAGGTATAGGGGTTAGGTTTAGGGGTTAGTTTTACGGTAAAAGGATAGGATTAGGGTTACGGGTTGGGCTTAGGTTTAGGGTTAAAGTTTACTGCTGGGGTTAGGGATAGGGTTCAGTGTTAGCTTTAGGGGTTCTGGTTAGGGTTAGGTGTTAGGTTAGTGTCAGGGTTAGGTCTAGTCGTGAGGGTAAGGTTTAGGGTTAGCTTTAAGAGCTAGGGTTAGGTTTAATGGTTAGGATTAGGATTAGGGTTAAGGGTTAGGGTAAGGCTTAGGGGTTAGGGTGAAGGGTTAGCGTCAAGGGTTAGAGTTTTTGTTAGGCATAGCGTTGGGGTTAGAAGTAAGGATTACTGAAAGTGTTAGGGTTGTAGGTAGGGTTACGGTTAGGGTTAGCGGTTTAGAATTAGGGTTAGGGATTAGGTGTCACAGTGATGACTAGGAGATAGGGTTAGAATTATGGGATAGGGGTTGTTCTCAGGAAATGGGTTATGCATTAACGTTAGGATAAGAGGTAAAAGTTAGGCGCACGGTGAGGTTTACGTGTTAAGGGGAGAAATAGGAACAGGGTTGGGTGTTATGTTCAGGGTTAGGGTTATCTGTTAAAGGTATTGTTTATGCTTAGCGCACGGGCCCTGTCTGCATTAGGCGGGCGGGGGGAGTTTAGGGGGCTGAGATTGTACCCGGGAACCCACTCTATCATACTCTGGGTATGGGCCCGTGGGTTTCATGCAGGACACAGTGGTAGAGCCTCCTTTCACGCATGGCATGGGAGGATGGCAGGCTTTCTAAACTCTAAGAAAGCAAGAAGTCTGAGAATTAGATTTAGGGTTAGGATTCTGGTTAGGGTTAAGGATGAAGTTTAGTGTTAGGGTGAGGGCTTAGGGTTAGGGAATAGGGTTAGGGTTAAAGGTTACTCTTAGGTTTAACGGTTACACTTTGGTTTAGGGTTGAGGTTTACGGTTAGGGTTAAGATGAGGGGTTAGGGTTTGGTACAGGGTTAGGGTTAAGTGTTAGGTTTAGGGTTGAAGATTAGGATTAGGGTTAGGATTAAAGGTTAGCGTGAGAGTTAACGCTTAGGGTTAAGGTTAAGAGTTAGGGTTTAGGGTTAGGGTTAGGGTTGGGGTTAGTTTTAGGGTTAGAGTTATGTGCTATGGTTTGTGTTAGAGGTTAGGGTTAGGTTTACTGGTCATGGTTAGGGTTAGGTTTAGGGGTTAGCATTAGGTTTAGGGTTAGGGTTAAGGGATAGGATTAGGGATAAGTGTTGGGCTTAGGGTTAGGGTTTAGTGTTAGGTTTATCATTAAGGATTAGGGTTAGGGTCAGGGTTAAATGCTTGGGTGCGGGTAATGGTTAGGGTCAGGGTTAAGGTTCACGGATAGGGTTAGTGTTAAGGGTTACGGGTAGGTTTAGGGTTCAGGGTTAGTGTTAGCATTAGGGCTGAAGGTTAGGATTAGGCGGTAGGTTAGATCTAGTCGTTAGGGTAAGGGCTAGCGTTAGGGTTAAGAGATAGGGTTAGGTTTAATGCTTAGGGTTAGGGTTAGGGTTTGGGGTTAAAGTAAGTGTTAGGGGTTAGGTTTAAGGATCCAAGGTGAGGGTTATTTTTAGCTGTAGTGTTAGGGTTAGGGATAAGGGATCCCATTAGCATTAAGGGTCTTCCTTACTGTAGGGTTAAGGGTTAGGCTTAGAGTTAAAGGTTAAGGTTAGGGTCAGTGTTAAGATTTAGGGTGAGGGTTAACGGTTAGGTTAAAGGCTAAGCGTTAGGGTTAGGGATTAGTGATTAGGGTTTTTGGTTAGTGTTAGGGTTAGCGGTTAGGAGTTAGTGTTTTATGAAGGGGTATGGTTAGAATTAGGATTGGGGTTAGAGTTAGGGTGAGGTATAGCGGTTAGGTTTAGGGGTTAGTTTTAGGGTAAAAGGATAGGATTAGGGTTACGGGTTGGGCTTAGGTTTAGGGTTAAAGTTTACTGCTAGGGTTAGGGATAGGGTTCAGGGTTAGCTTTAGGGGTTCTGGTTAGTGTTAGGTGTTAGATTAGTGTCAGGGTTAGGTCTAGTCGTGAGGGTAAGGTTTAGGGTTAGCTTTAAGAGCTAGGGTTAGGTTTAATGGTTAGGATTAGGATTAGGGTTAAGGGTTAGGGTAAGGCTTAGGGGTTAGGGTGAAGGGTTAGGTTCAAGGGTTAGGGTTTTTGTTAGGCATAGCGTTGGGGTTAGAAGTAAGGGTTACTCTCAATGTTAGGATTGTAGGTAGGGTTACGGTTAGGGTTAGCGGTTTAGAATTAGGTGTCACAGTGATGACTAGGAGATAGGGTTAGAATTATGGGATAGGGGTTGTTCTCAGGAAATGGGTTATGCATTAACGTTAGGATAAGAGGTTAAAGTTAGGCGCACGGTGAGGTTTACGTGTTAAGGGGAGAAATAGGAACAGGGTTGGGTGTTATGTTCAGGGTTAGGGTTATCTGTTAAAGGTATTGTTTATGCTTAGCGCACGGGCCCTGTCTGCATTAGGCGGGTGGGGGGAGTTTAGGGGGCTGGGATTGTACCCGGGAACCCACTCTATCATACTCTGGGTATGGGCCCCTGGGTTTCATGCAGGACACAGTGGTAGAGCCTCCTTTCACGCATGGCATGGGAGGATGGCAGGCTTTCTAAACTCTAAGAAAGCAAGAAGTCTGAGAATTAGATTTAGGGTTAGGATTCTGGTTAGGGTTAAGGATGAAGTTTAGTGTTAGGGTGAGGGCTTAGGGTTAGGGATTAGGGTTAGGGTTAAATGTTACTCTTAGGTTTAACGGTTACACTTTGGTTTAGGGTTGAGGTTTACGGTTAGGGTTAAGATGAGGGTTTAGGGTTTGGTACAGGGTTACGGTTAAGTGTTAGGTTTAGGGTTGAAGATTAGGATTAGGGTTAGGATTAAAGGTTAGCGTGAGAGTTAAAGCTTAGGGTTAAGGTTAAGAGTTAGGGTTTAGGGTTAGGGTTAGGGTTTGGGTTAGTTTTAGGGTTAGAGTTATGTGCTATGGTTTGTGTTAGAGGTTAGGGTTAGGTTTACTGGTCACGGTTAGGGTTACGTTTAGGGGTTATCATTAGGGTTAGGGTTAGTGTTAAGGGATAGGATTAGGGTTAAGTGTTGGGCTTAGGGTTAGGGTTTAGTGTTAGGGTTAGCATTAAGGATTAGGGTTAGGGTCAGGGTTAAATGCTTGGGTGCGGGTAATCGTTAGGGTCAGGGTTAAGGTTCACGGATAGGGTTAGTGTTAAGGGTTACGGGTAGGTTTAGGGTTCAGGGTTAGTGTTAGCATTAGTGCTTAAGGTTAGGATTAGGCGGTAGGTTAGATTTAGGGTTAGATCTAGGCGTTAGGGTAAGGGCTAGCGTTAGGGTTAAGAGATAGGATTAGGTTTAATGCTTAGGGTTAGGGTTAGGATTTGGGGTAAAAGTAAGTGTTAGGGGTTAGGTTTAAGGATCCAAGGTTAGGGTTATTTTTGGCTGTAGTGTTAGGGTTAGGGATAAGGGATCCCATTAGCATTAAGGGTATTCCTTCCTGTAGAGTTAAGGGTTAGGCTTAGAGTTAAAGGTTAAGGTTAGGGTCAGTGTTAAGATTTAGGGTAAGGGTTAACGGTTAGGGTAAATGTTAAGCGTTAGGGTTAGGGATTAGTGATTAGGGTTTTTGGTTAGTGTTAGGGTTAGCGGTTAGGAGTTAGTGTTTTATGAAGGGGTAGGGTTAGAATTAGGATTGGGGTTAGAGTTAGGGTGAGGTATAGTGGTTAGGTTTAGGGATTAGTTTTAGGGTAGCAAGTTAGCATTATAATTAGTAGCTGGAAGGTACGTTTTTTTTTGTGTGTGTGTGGTCGATGTGGATGGGGGAGGGTCAGGCCCTCTGTCAGTTCGCTGGTTAGTTTTTATTATCCCCAGAGAGGAGAAGTGGGCATGTGTTTGCCAGGTGAAAAGGGCGGATTCTGTTTCAGAGAATTAACGATGATCCCCATGGTCATCCCGTTCCTTTAATAATCCTTTACTTCATCAGCTAGAAATCCACCATGATTATCTATACTCCTCTTTGGGTGGGAACAGGTAACTGGCTTCTTCCAAGAAGTATGCCGCAGAGCTTTTCAGTTAACCACTACGTTGAAAATTATTTGCAGGTTTCACCGTTTCACCATAATTGTGATAACGTGTGTTTGTGCCTCCTGAAACCCAAGAAGGCTGCGATGGACATAGCTATGCTGAGGAGTAGCTGACTTGGTGTTGCCTATTTTTGTTAGTGGAGACTGACAAGAAGCCATTCTTCTAAGTATCATCCCACCACCATTTTTCCATTGTTTTAAAATGCAGGGAAATTTTGCAAGTTAGCATTATAATTAGTAGCTGGAGGGTACGGTTTTTTTTTTTGTGTGTGTGGTCGATGTGGATGGGGGGGTCAGGCCCTCTGTCAGTTCGCTGGTTAGTTTTTATTATCCGCAGAGAGGAGAAGTGGGCATGTGTTGGACAGGTGAAAAGGGCGGATTCTGTTTCAGAGAATTAACGATGATCCCCATGGTCATCCCCTTCCTTTTATAATCCTTTACTTCATCAGCTGGAAATCCACCATGATTCTATATACTCGTGTTTGCGTGGGAACAGGTAACTGGCTTGTGCCAAGAAGTATGCCGCAGAGCTTTTCAATTAACCACTACGTTGAAAATTATTTGCAGGTGTTCAGCGTTTCATCATAATTGTGAGAACCTTTGTTTGTGCCTCCTGCAACCCAAGAAGGCTGCGACGGACATAACTATGCTGAGGCGTAGCTGACTTGGTTTTGCCTATTTTTGTTAGTGGAGACTGACAAGAATCCATTCTTGTAAGTATCATCTCACCATCATTTTTCCATTGTTTAAAAAGGCAGGAAAATTTTGCAAGTTAGCATTATAATTAGTAGCTGGAGGCTACGGTGTTTTTTTTTTTTTTTTCCTGTGGGGTCGGTGTGGATGTGTTGGTCAGGCCCTCTGTCAGTTCCCCGGTTGGTTTTTATTATCCCCAGAGAGGAGAAGTGGGTATTAGTATGGCAGGTGAAAACTGCGGATCTGTTTCAGAGAATTAAACAGGATCCGCATGGTAATCCCGTTCCTTTAAGAATCCTTTGCTTCATGAGCTGGGAATCCACCATGGTTCTATATACTTGTCTATGCGTGGGCACAGGAAACTGGCTAGTTCCAAGAAGTATGCCTCAGAGCTTTTCAATTAACCAGTATGTTGACAATCCTTTGCAGGTTTTCAGCGTTTCACCATAATTGTGATAACGTGTGTATGTGCCTACTGAAACCAAATATGGCTGCTACGGACATAACTATGCTGAGGCGTAGCTGACTTGGTGTTGCCTATTTTTCTCAGTGGAGACTGACAAGAAGCCATTCTTCGAAGTATCATCCCACCATCATTTCTCCATTGTTTAAAAAGGCAGGGAAATTTTGCAAATTGGCATTAAAATTAGTAGCTGGAGGGTACTTTTTTGTTTTGTGGGGTCGGTCAGGATGGGTGTTCAGGCTCTCTGTCAGATCGCTGGTTTGTTTTTATTATCCCCAGAGAAGAGTAGTGGGCATGTGTTTGGCAGGTGAAAAGTGCGGATTCTGTTTCAGAGAATTAAACAGGATCCGCATGGTCATCTCATTCCTTTAAGAATGCTTTGCTTCATCAGCTGGGATTCCACCATGTTTCTATATACTCCTCTATGCGTTGGCACAGGTACCTGGCTTGTTCCAAGAATTATGCTGGAGAGTTTTCAAATTAACCAGTACGTTGAAAATTATTTGCAGGTTTTCAGCGTTTCACCATAATTTTGATAACGTTTGTATGTCCCTCCTGAAACCCAAGAAGGCTGCGACGGACATAACTATGCTGAGGAGTAGCAGACTTGGTGTTGCCTATTTTTGTGAGTGGAGACTGACAAGAAGCCATTCTTCTAAGTATCATGCCACCACCATTTTTCCATTGTTTTAAAATGCAGGGAAATTTTGCAAGTTAGCATTATAATTAGTAGCTGGAGGGTAGGTTTTTTTTTTTGTGTGGTCGATGTGGATGGGGGGGTCAGGCCCTCTGTCAGTTCGCTGGTTAGTTTTTATTATCCCCAGAGAGGAGAAGTGGGCATGTGTTTGGCAGGTGTAAAGGGCGGATTCTGTTTCAGAGAATTAACGATGATCCCCATGGTCATCCAGTTCCTTTAATAATCCTTTACTTCATCAGCTGGAAATCCACCATGGTTCTATATACTCCTCTTTGTGTGGGAACAGGTAACTGGCTTGTTCCAAGAATTATGCCGCAGAGCTTTTCAATTAACCACTATGTTGAAAATTATTTGCAGGTGTTCAGCGTTTCACCATAATTTTGATAACGTTTGTATGTCCCTCCTGAAACCCAAGAAGGCTGCGACGGACATAACTATGCTGAGGCGTAGCTGACTTGGTGTTGCCTATTTTTGTTAGTGGAGACTGACAAGAAGCCATTCTTCTAAGTATCATCCCACCACCATTTTTCCATTGTTTTAAAATGCAGGGAAATTTTGCAAGTTAGCATTATAATTAGTAGCTGGAGGGTAAGGTTTTTTTTTTGTGTGTGGTCGATATGGATGGGGGGGGGTCAGGCCCTCTGTCAGTTCGCTGGTTAGTTTTTATTATCCCCAGAGAGGAGAAGTGGGCATGTGTTTGGCAGGTGAAAAGGGCGGATTCTGTTTCAGAGAATTAACGATGATCTCCATGGTCATCCCGTTCCTTTAATAATCCTTTTCTTCATCAGCTGGAAATCCACCATGGTTCTCTATACTCCTCTTTGCATGGGAACAGGTAACTGCCTTGTTCCAAGAAGTATGCCGCAGAGCTTTTCAATTAACCAGTACGTTGAAAATTATTTGCAGGTGTTCAGCGTTTCACCATAATTGTGAGAACCTTTGTTTGTGCCTCCTGAAACCCAAGAAGGCTGCGATGGACATAACTACGCTGAGGCGTAGCTGACTTGGTGTTGCCTATTTTTGTCAGTGGAGACTGACAAGAAGCCATTCTTCTAAGTATCATCCCACCATCATTTCTCCATTGTTTAAAAATGCAGGGAAATTTTGCAAATTGGCATTAGAATTAGTAGCTGGAGGGTACTTTTTTGTTTTGTGGGGTCGGTCAGGATGGGTGTTCAGGCCCTCTGTCAGATCGCTGGTTTGTTTTTATTATCCCCAGAGAAGAGTAGTGGGCATGTGTTTGGCAGGTGAAAAGTGCGGATTCTGTTTCAGAGAATTAAACAGGATCCGCATGGTCATCTCATTCCTTTAAGAATCCTTTGCTTCATCAGCTGGGATTCCACCATGTTTCTATATACTCCTCTATGCGTGGGCACAGGTACCTGGCTTGTTCCAAGAAGTATGCTGGAGAGTTTTCAAATTAACCATACGTTGAAAATTCTTTGCAGGTTTTCAGCGTTTCACCATAATTTTGATAACGTTTGTATGTCCCTCCTGAAACCCAAGAAGGCTGCGACGGACATAACTATGCTGAGGAGTAGCTGACTTGGTGTTGTCTATTTTTGTTAGTGGAGACAGACAAGAAGCCATTCTTCTAAGTATGATCCCACCACCATTTTTCCATTGTTTTAAAATGCAGGGAAATTTTGCAAGTTAGCATTATAATTAGTAGCTGGAAGGTATGGTTTTTTTTTGTGTGTGTGTGTGGTCGAGGTGGATGGGGGGGGGTCAGGCCCTCTGTCAGTTAGCTGGTTAGTTTTTATTATCCCCAGAGAGGAGAAGTGGGCATGTGTTTGGCAGGTGAAAAGGGCGGATTCTGTTTCAGAGAATTAACGATGATCCCCATGGTCATCCCGTTCCTTTAATAATCCTTTACTTCATCAGCTGGAAATCCACCATGGTTCTATATACTCCTCTTTGCGTGGGAACAGGTAACTGGCTTGTTCCAAGAAGTATGCCACAGAGCTTTTCAATTAACCACTACGTTGAAAATTATTTGCAGGTGTTCAGCGTATCACCATAATTGTGAGAACCTTTGTTTGTGCCTCCTGAAACCCAAGAAGGCTGCGACGGACATAACTATGCTGAGGAGGAGCTGACGTGGTGTTGCCTATTTTTGTTAGTGGAGACTGACAAGAAGCCATTCTTCTAAGTATCATCCCACCACCATTTTTCCATTGTTTTAAAATGCAGGGAAATTTTGCAAGTTAGCATTATAATTAGTAGCTGGAGGGTACGGTTTTTTTTTTGTGTGGTCGATATGGATGGGGGTGTCAGGCCCTCTGTCAGTTCGCTGGTTAGTTTTTATTATCCCCAGAGAGGAGAAGTGGGCATGTGTTTGGCAGGTGAAAAGGGCGGATTCTGTTTCAGAGAATTAACGATGATCCCCATGGTCATCCAGTTCCTTTAATAATCCTTTACTTCATCAGCTGGAAATCCACCATGGTTCTATATACTCCTGTTTGCGTGGGAACAGGTAACTGGCTTGTTCCAAGAAGTATGCCACAGAGCTTTTCATTTAACCACCACGTTGAAAATTATTTGCAGGTGTTCAGCGTTTCACCATAATTGTGATAACGTGTGTTTGTGCCTCCTGAAACACAAGAAGGCTGCGACGGACATAACTATGCTGAGGAGTAGCTGACTTGGTGTTGCCTATTTTTGTTAGTGGAGACTGACAAGAAGCCATTCTTCTAAGTATCATCCCACCAGCATTTTTCCATTGTTTTAAAATGCAGGGAAATTTTGCAAGTTAGCATAATAATTAGTAGCTGCAGGGTAAGGAGTTTTTTTTTTTTTTTTCCTGTGGGGTCGGTGTGGATGTGTTGGTCAGGCCCTCTGTCAGTTCCCCAGTTGGTTTTTATTATCCCCAGAGAGGAGAAGTGGGTATTAGTATGACAGGTGAAAACTGCGGATGTGTTTCAGAGAATAAAACAGGATCCGCATGGTAATCCCGTTCCTTTAAGAATCCTTTGCTTCATGAGCTGGGAATCCACCATGGTTCTACATACTTGTCTATGCGAGGGCACAGGAAACTGGCTAGTTCCAAGAAGTATGCCTCAGAGCTTTTCAATTAACCAGTATGTTGACAATCCTTTGCAGGTTTTCAGCGTTTCACCATAATTTTGATAACGTTTGTATGTCCCTCCTGAAACCCAAGAAGGCTGCGACGGACATAACTATGCTGAGGAGTAGCTGACTTGGTGTTGCCTATTTTTGTTACTGGAGACAGACAAGAAGCCATTCTTGTAAGTATGATCCCACCACCATTTTTCCATTGTTTTAAAATGCAGGGAAATTTTGCAAGTTAGCATTATAATTAGTAGCTGGAGGGTACGGTTTTTTTTTTTTGGGTGTGGTCAATGTGGATGAGGGGGGGTAAGGGCCTCTGTCAGTTCGCTGGTTAGTTTTTATTATCCCCAGAGAGGAGAAGTGGACATGTGTTTGGCAGGTGAAAAGGGTGGATTCTGTTTCAGAGAATTAACGATGATCCCCATGGTCATCCCGTTCCTTTAATAATCCTTTACTTCATCAGCTGGAAATCCACCATGGTTCTATATACTCCTCTTTGCGTGAGAACAGGTAACTGGCTTGTTCCAAGAAGTATGCCGCAGAGCTTTTCAATTAACCACTACGTTGAAAATTATTTGCAGGTGTTCAGCGTTTCACCATAATTGTGAGAACCTTTGTTTTTGCCTCCTGAAACCCTAGAAGGCTGCGACGGACATAACTATGCTGAGGAGTAGCTGTCTTGGTGTTGCCTATTTTTGTTAGTGAAGACTGACAAGAAGCCATTCTTCTAAGTATCATCCCACCACCATTTTTCCATTGTTTTAAAATGCAGGGAAATTTTGCAAGTTAGCAATATAATTAGTAGCTGGAGGGTACGGTTTTTTTTTTTTGTGTGTGGTCGATGTGGATGGTGGGGGTCAGGCCCTCTGTCAGTTCGCTGGTTAGTTTTTATTATCCCCAGATTGGAGAAGTGGGCATGTGTTTGGCAGGTGAAAAGGGTGGATTCTGTTTCAGAGAATTAACGATGATCCCCATGGTCATCCCGTTCCTTTAATAATCCTTTACTTCATCAGCTGGAAATCCACCATGGTTCTATATACTCCTCTTTGCGTGGGAACAGGTAACTGCCTTGTTCCAAGAAGTATGCCGCAGAGCTTTTCAATTAACCACTACGTTGAAAATTATTTGCAGGTGTTCAGCGTTTCACCATAATTGTGATAACGTTTGTTTGTGCCTCCTGAAACCCAAGAAGTCTGCGATGGACATAGCTATGGTGAGGAGTAGCTGACTTGGTGTTGCCTATTTTTGTCAGTGGAGACTGACAAGAAACCTTTCTTCTAAGTATCGTCCTACCATCATTTCTCCATTGTTTAAAAATGCAGGGAAATTTTGCAAATTGACATTATAATTAGTAGCTGGAGGGTACTTTTTTGTTTTGTGGGGTCGGTCAGGATGGGTGTTCAGGCCCTCTGTCAGATCGCTGGTTTGTTTTTATTATCCCCAGAGAAGAGTAGTGGGCATGTGTTTGGCAGGTGAAAAGTGCGGATTCTGTTTCAGAGAATTAAACAGGATCCGCATGGTCATCTCATTCCTTTAAGAATTCTTTGCTTCATCAGCTGGGATTCCACCATGGTTCTATATACTCCTCTATGCGTGGGCACAGGTACCTGGCTTGTTCCAAGAATTATGCTGGAGAGTTTTCAAATTAACCAGTACGTTGAAAATTATTTGCAGGTTTTCAGCGTTTCACCATAATTTTGATAACGTTTGTATGTCCCTCCTGAAACCCAAGAAGGCTGCGACGGACATAACTATGCTGAGGAGTAGCTGATTTGGTGTTTGGCAGGTGAAAAGGGCGGATTCTGTTTCAGAGAATTAACGTTATCACAATTATGGTGAAACGCTGAACACCTGCAAATAATTTTCAACGTAGTGGTTAATTGAAAAGCTCTGCGGCATACTTCTTGGAACAAGGCAGTTACCTGTTCCCACGCAAAGAGGAGTATAGAGAACCATGGTGGATTTCCAGCTGATGAAGTAAAGGATTATTAAAGGAACGGGATGACCATGGGGATCATTGTTAATTCTCTGAAACAGAATCCGCCCTTTACACCTGCCAAACACATGCCCACTTCTCCTCTCTGGGGATAATAAAAACTAACCAGCGAACTGACAGAAGGCCTGACCCCCCCATCTACATCGACCACACACACAAAAAAAAACCGAAACCCTCCAGCTACTAATTATAACGCTAACTTGCAAAATTTCCCTGCGTTTTAAAACAATGGAAAAATGGTGGTGGGATGATATTTAGAAGAATGGCTTCTTGTCAGTCTCCACTAACAAAAATAGGCAACACCAAGTCAGCTACTCCTCAGCATAGTTATGTCCGTCGCAGCCTTCTTGGGTTTCAGGAGGCACAAACACACGTTATCACAATTATGGTGAAACGCTGAACACCTGCAAATAATTTTCAACGTAGTGGTTAATTGAAAAGCTCTGCGGCATACTTCTTGGAACAAGCCAGTTACCTGTTCCCACGCAAAGAGGAGTATATAGAACCATGGTGGATTTCCAGCTGATGAAGTAAAGGATTATTAAAGGAACGGGATGACCATGGGGATCATCGTTAATTCTCTGAAACAGAATCCGCCCTTTTCACCTGCCAAACACATGCCCACTTCTCCTCTCTGGGGATAATAAAAACTAACCAGCGAACTGACAGAGGGCCTGACTCCTCCATCCACATCGACCACACACAAAAAAAAAACCGTACCCTCCAGCTACTAATTATAATGCTAACTTGCAAAATTTCCCTGCATTTTAAAACAATGGAAAAAAGGTGGTGGGATGATACTTAGAAGAATGGCTTCTTGTCAGTCCCTACTGACAAAAATAGGCAACATCAAGTCAGCTACGCCTCAGCATAGTTATGTCCGTAGCAGCCATATTTGGTTTCAGTAGGCACATACACACGTTATCACAATTATGGTGAAACGCTGAACACCTGCAAAGGATTCTCAACATACTGGTTAATTGAAAAGCTCTGAGGCATACTTCTTGGAACTAGCCAGTTTCTTGTGCCCACGCATAGACAAGTATATAGAACCATGGTGGATTCCCAGCTCATGAAGCAAAGGATTATTAAAGGAACGGGATTACCATGCGGATCCTGTTTAATTCTCTGAAACAGATACGCAGTTTTCACCTGCCATACTAATACCCACTTCTCCTCTCTGGGGATAATAAAAACCAACCGGGGAACTGACAGAGGGCCTGACCTACACATCCACACCGACCCCACAGGAAAAAAAAAAAAAAAAACACCGTAGCCTCCAGCTACTAATTATAACGCTAACTTGCAAAATTTCCCTGCATTTTAAAACAATGGAAAAATGGTGGTGGGATGATACTTAGAAGAATGGCTTCTTGTCACTCTCCACTAACAAAAATAGGCAACACCAAGTCAGCTACTCCTCTGCATAGTTATGTCCGTCGCAGCCTTCTAGGGTTTCAGGAGGCACAAACAAACGTTATCACAATTATGGTGAAACGCTGAACACCTGCAAATAATTGTCAACGTACTGGTTAATTGAAAAGCTCTGCGGCATACCTCTTGGAACAAGGCAGTTACCTGTTCCCACGCAAAGAGGAGTATATACAACCATGGTGGATTTCCAGCTGATGAAGTAAGGGATTATTATACGAAAGGGATGACCATGGGGATCATCGTTAATTCTCTGAAACAGAATCCGCCCTTTTCACCTGCCAAACACATGCCCACTTCTCCTCTCTGGGGATAATAAAAACTAACCAGCGAACTGACAGAGGGCCTGACCTCCCCCCATCCACATCGACCACACACACAAAAAAAACCGTACCCTCCAGCTACTAATTATAATGCTAACTTGCAAAATTTCCCTGCATTTTAAAACAATGGAAAAATGGTGGTGGGATCATACTTAGAAGAATGGCTTCTTGTCTGTCTCCACTAACAAAAATAGGCAACACCGAGTCAGCTACTCCTCAGCATAGTTATGTCCGTCGCAGCCTTCTTGGGTTTCAGGAGGGACATACAAACGTTATCAAAATTATGGTGAAACGCTGAACACCTGCAAATAATTTTCAACGTACTGGTTAATTTGAAAACTCTCCAGCATAATTCTTGGAGCAAGCCAGGTACCTGTGCCCACGCATAGAGGAGTATATAGAAACATGGTGGAATCCCAGCTGATGAAGCAAAGGATTCTTAAAGGAATGAGATGACCATGCGGATCCTGTTTAATTCTCTGAAACAGAATCCGCCCTTTTCACCTGCCAAACACATGCCCACTACTCTTCTCTGGGGATAATAAAAACAAACCAGCAATCTGAAAGAGGGCCTGAACACCCATCCTGACCGACCCCACAAAACAAAAAGTACCCTCCAGCTACTAATTATAATGCCAATTTGCAAAATTTCCCTGCATTTTTAAACAATGCAGAAATGATGGTGGGATGATACTTAGAAGAATGGCTTCTTGTCAGTCTCCACTGAGAAAAATAGGCAACACCAAGTCAGCTACGCCTCAGCATAGTTATGTCCGTAGCAGCCATATTTGGTTTCAGTAGGCACATACACACGTTATCACAATTATGGTGAAACGCTGAAAACCTGCAAAGGATTGTCAACATACTGGTTAATTGAAAAGCTCTGAGGCATACTTCTTGGAACTAGCCAGTTTCCTGTGCCCACGCATAGACAAGTATATAGAACCATGGTGGATTCCCAGCTCATGAAGCAAAGGATTCTTAAAGGAACGGGATTACCATGCGGATCCTGTTTAATTCTCTGAAACAGATCCGCAGTTTTCACCTGCCATACTAATACCCACTTCTCCTCTCTGGGGATAATAAAAACCAACCGGGGAACTGAAAGGGGGCCTGACCAACACATCCACACCGACCCCACAGGAAAAAAAAAAAAAAAAAACACCGTAGCCTCCAGCTACTAATTATAATGCTAACTTGCAAAATTTCCCTGCATTTTAAAACAATGGAAAAATGGTGGTGGGATGATACTTAGAAGAATGGCTTCTTGTCAGTCTCCACTAACAAAAATAGGCAACACCAAGTCAGCTACGCCTCAGCATAGTTATGTCCGTCGCAGCCTTCTTGGGTTTCAGGAGGCACAAACACACGTTATCACAATTATGGTGAAACGCTGAACACCTGCAAATAATTTTCAACGTAGTGGTTAATTGAAAAGCTCTGCGGCATACTTCTTGGAAGAAGCCAGTTACCTGTTCCCACGCAAAGAGGAGTATATAGAACCATGGTGGATTTCCAGCTTCTGAAGTAAAGGATTATTAAAGGAACGGGATGACCATGGGGATCATCGTTAATTCTCTGAAACAGAATCCGCCCTTTTCACCTGCCAAACACATGCCCACTTCTCCTCTCTGGGGATAATAAAAACTAACCAGCGAACTGACAGAGGGCCTGACCACCCCCCCATCCACATCGAACACACACAAAAAAAAAACCGTACCATCCAGCTACTAATTATAATGCTAACTTGCAAAATTTCCCTGCATTTTAAAACAATGGAAAAATGGTGGTGGGATCATAGGGATCATACATAGAAGAATGGCTTCTTGTCTGTCTCCACTAACAAAAATAGGCAACACCAAGTCAGCTACTCCTCAGCATAGTTATGTCCATCGCAGCCTTCTTGGGTTTCAGGAGGCACAAACAAACGTTATCACAATTATGGTGAAACGCTGAACACCTGCAAATAATTTTCAACGTAGTGGTTAATTTGAAAACTCTCCAGCATAATTCTTGGAACAAGCCAGGTACCTGTGCCCACGCATAGAGGAGTATATAGAAACATGGTGGAATCCTAGCTGATGAAGCAAAGGATTCTTAAAGGAATGAGATGACCATGCGGATCCTGTTTAATTCTCTGAAACAGAATCCGCACTTTTCACCTGCTAAACACATGCCCACTACTCTTCTCTGGGGATAATAAAAACAAACCAGCGATCTGACAGAGGGCCTGAACACCCATCCTGATCGACCCCACAAAACAAAAAAGTACCCTCCAGCTACTAATTATAATGCCAATTTGCAAAATTTTCCTGCATTTTTAAACAATGGAGAAATGATGGTGGGATGAACTTAGAAGAATGGCTTCTTGTCAGTCTCCACTGACAAAAATAGGCAACACCAAGTCAGCTACGCCTCAGCATAGTTATGTCCGTAGCAGCCATATTTAGTTTCAGTAGGCACATACACACGTTATCACAATTATGGTGAAACGCTGAAAACCTGCAAAGGATTTTCAACATACTGGTTAATTGAAAAGCTCTGAGGCATACTTCTTGGAACTAGCCAGTTTCCTATGCCCACGCATAGAGAAGTATATAGAACCATGGTGGATTCCCAGCTCATGAAGCAAAGGATTCTTAAAGGAACGGGATTACCATGCGGATCCTGTTTAATTCTCTGAAACAGATCCGCAGTTTTCACCTGCCATACTAATACCCACTTCTCCTCTCTGGGGATAATAAAAACAAACCAGCGAACTGACATAGGTCCTGACTAACACATCCACACCGACCCCACAGGAAAAAAAAAAAAAACACCGTAGCCTCCAGCTACTAATTATAATGCTACCTTGCAAAACTTTCCTGCATTTTTAAACAATGGGAAAATGATGGTGAGATGATACTTAGAAGAATGGCTTCTTGTCAGTCTTCACTAACAAAAATAGGCAAAACCAAGTCAGCTACGCCTCAGCATAGTTATGTCCGTCGCAGCCTTCTTGGGTTTCAGGAGGCACAAACACACGTTATCACAATTATGGTGAAACGCTGAACACCTGCAATTAATTTTCAACGTAGTGGTTAATTGAAAAGCTCTGCGGCATACTTCTTGGAACAAGCCAGTTACCTGTTCCCATGCAACGAGGAGTATATAGAACCATGGTGGATTTCCAGCTGATGAAGTAAAGGATTATTAAAGGAACGGGATGACCACGGGGATCATCGTTAATTCTCTGAAACAGAATCCGCCCTTTTCACCTGCCAAACACATGCCCACTTCTCCTCTCTGGGGATAATAAAAACTAACCAGCGAACTGACAGAGGGCCTGATCCCCCCCATCGACATCGACTACACAAAAAAAAGAAAACCGTACCCTCCAGCTACTAATTATAATGCTAACTTGAAAAATTTCCCTGCATTTTAAAACAATGGAAAAATGGTGGTGGGATCATAATTAGAAGAATGGCTTCTTGTCTGTCTCCACTAAGAAAAATAGGCAACACCAAGTCAGCTACTCCTCAGCATAGTTATGTCCGTCGCAGCCTTCTTGGGTTTCAGGAGGCACAAGCACACGTTATCACAATTATGGTGAAACGCTGAACACCTGCAAATAATTTTCAACCTAGTGGTTAATTGAAAAGCTCTGCGGCATACTTCTTGGAACAAGCCAGTTACCTGTTCCCACGCAAAGAGGAGTATATAGAACATGGTGGATTTCCAGCTGATGAAGTAAAGGATTATTAAAAGAACGGGATGACCATGGGGATCATCGTTAATTCTCTGAAACAGAATCCGCCCTTTTCACCTGCCAAACACATGCCCACTTGCCTCTCTGGGGATAATAAAAACTAACCAGAGAACTGACAGAGGGCCTGACCCCCCCCATCGACATCGACTACACAAAAAAAAAAACCATACCCTCCAGCTACTAATTATAATGCCAATTTGCAAAATTTCCCTGCATTTTTAAACAATGGAGAAATGATGGTGGGATGATACTTAGAAGAATGGCTTCTTGTCAGTCTCCACTGACAAAAATAGGCAACACCAAGTCAGCTACTCCTCAGCATAGTTATGTCCGTCGCAGCCTTCTTCGGTTTCAGGAGGCACAAACACACGTTATCACAATTATGGTGAAACGCTGAACACCTGCAAATAATTTTCAACGTACTGGTTAATTGAAAAGCTCTGCGGCATACTTCTTGGAACAAGGCAGTTACCTGTTCCCACGCAAAGAGGAGTATATAGGACCATGGTGGATTTCCATCTGATGAAGTAAAGGATTATTAAAGGAACGGGATGACCATGGGGATCATCGTTAATTCTCTGAAACAGAATCCGCCCTTTTCACCTGCCAAACACATGCCCACTTCTCCTCTCTGGGTATAATAAAAACTAACCAGCGAATTGACAGAGGGCCTGACCTCCCCCCATCCACATCGACCACACACAAATAAAAAACCGTACCCTCCAGCTACTAATTATAATGCTAACTTGCAAAATTTCCCTGCATTTTAAAACAATGGAAAAATGGTGGTGGGATCATACTTAGAAGAATGGCTTCTTGTCTGTCTCCACTAACAAAAATAGGCAACACCGAGTCAGCTACTCCTCAGCATAGTTATGTCCGTCGCAGCCTTCTTGGGTTTCAGGAGGGACATACAAACGTTATCAAAATTATGGTGAAACGCTGAAAACCTGCAAATAATTTTCAACGTATTGGTTAATTTGAAAACTCTCCAGCATAATTCTTGGAGCAAGCCAGGTACCTGTGCCCACGCATAGAGGAGTATATAGAAACATGGTGGAATCCCAGCTGATGAAGCAAAGGATTCTTAAAGGAATGAGATGACCATGCGGATCCTGTTTAATTCTCTGAAACAGAATCCGCACTTTTCACCTGCCAAACACATGCCCACTACTCTTCTCTGGGGATAATAAAAACAAACCAGCGATCTGAAAGAGGGCCTGAACACCCATCCTGACCGACCCCACAAAACAAAAAGTACCCTCCAGCTACTAATTATAATGCCAATTTGCAAAATTTCCCTGCATTTTTAAACAATGCAGAAATGATGGTGGGATAATACTTAGAAGAATGGCTTCTTGTCAGTCTCCACTGAGAAAAATAGGCAACACCAAGTCAGCTACGCCTCAGCATAGTTATGTCCGTAGCAGCCATATTTGGTTTCAGTAGGCACATACACACGTTATCACAATTATGGTGAAACGCTGAAAACCTGCAAAGGATTGTCAACATACTGGTTAATTGAAAAGCTCTGAGGCATACTTCTTGGAACTAGCCAGTTTCCTGTGCCCACGCATAGACCAGTATATAGAACCATGGTGGATTCCCAGCTCATGAAGCAAAGGATTCTTAAAGGAACGGGATTACCATGCGGATCCTGTTTAATTCTCTGAAACAGATCCGCAGTTTTCACCTGCCATACTAATACCCACTTCTCCTCTCTGGGGATAATAAAAACCAACCGGGGAACTGAAAGAGGGCCTGACCAACACATCCACACCGACCCCACAGGAAAAAAAAAAAAAAAACACCGTAGACTCCAGCTACTAATTATAATGCTAACTTGCAAAATTTCCCTGCATTTTAAAACAATGGAAAAATGGTGGTGGGATGATACTTAGAAGAATGGCTTCTTGTCAGTCTCCACTAACAAAAATAGGCAACACCAAGTCAGCTACTCCTCAGCATAGTTATGTCCGTCGCAGCCTTCTTGGGTTTCAGGAGGCACAAACACACGTTATCACAATTATGGTGAAACGCTGAACACCTGCAAATAATTTTCAACGTAGTGGTTAATTGAAAAGCTCTGCGGCATACTTCTTGGAAGAAGCCAGTTACCTGTTCCCACGCAAAGAGGAGTATATAGAACCATGGTGGATTTCCAGCTGATGAAGTAAAGGATTATTAAAGGAACGGGATGACCATGGGGATCATCGTTAATTCTCTGAAACAGAATCCGCCCTTTTCACCTGCCAAACACATGCCCACTTCTCCTCTCTGGGGATAATAAAAACTAACCAGCGAACTGACAGAGGGCCTGACCTCCCCCCATCCACATCGACCACACACAAAAAAAAAACCGTACCCTCCAGCTACTAATTATAATGCTAACTTGCAAAATTTCCCTGCATTTTAAAACAATGGAAAAATGGTGGTGGGATCATACTTAGAAGAATGGCTTCTTGTCTGTCTCCACTAACAAAAATAGGCAACACCGAGTCAGCTACTCCTCAGCATAGTTATGTCCGTCGCAGCCTTCTTGGGTTTCAGGAGGGACATACAAACGTTATCAAAATTATGGTGAAACACTGAAAACCTGCAAATAATTTTCAACGTATTGGTTAATTTGAAAACTCTCCAGCATAATTCTTGGAGCAAGCCAGGTACCTGTGCCCACGCATAGAGGAGTATATAGAAACATGGTGGAATCCCAGCTGATGAAGCAAAGGATTCTTAAAGGAATGAGATGACCATGCGGATCCTGTTTAATTCTCTGAAACAGAATCCGCACTTTTCACCTGCCAAACACATGCCCACTACTCTTCTCTGGGGATAATAAAAACAAACCAGCGATCTGAAAGAGGGCCTGAACACCCATCCTGACCGACCCCACAAAACAAAAAGTACCCTCCAGCTACTAATTATAATGCCAATTTGCAAAATTTCCCTGCATTTTTAAACAATGCAGAAATGATGGTGGGATAATACTTAGAAGAATGGCTTCTTGTCAGTCTCCACTGACAAAAATAGGCAACACCAAGTCAGCTACGCCTCAGCATAGTTATGTCCGTAGCAGCCATATTTGGTTTCAGTAGGCACATACACACGTTATCACAATTATGGTGAAACGCTGAAAACCTGCAAAGGATTGTCAACATACTGGTTAATTGAAAAGCTCTGAGGCATACTTCTTGGAACTAGCCAGTTTCCTGTGCCCACGCATAGACCAGTATATAGAACCATGGTGGATTCCCAGCTCATGAAGCAAAGGATTCTTAAAGGAACGGGATTACCATGCGGATCCTGTTTAATTCTCTGAAACAGATCCGTAGTTTTCACCTGCCATACTAATACCCACTTCTCCTCTCTGGGGATAATAAAAACCAACCGGGGAACTGACAGAGGGCCTGACCAACACATCCACACCGACCCCACAGGAAAAAAAAAAAAAAAACACCGTAGACTCCAGCTACTAATTATAATGCTAACTTGCAAAATTTCCCTGCATTTTAAAACAATGGAAAAATGGTGGTGGGATGATACTTAGAAGAATGGCTTCTTGTCAGTCTCCACTAACAAAAATAGGCAACACCAAGTCAGCTACTCCTCAGCATAGTTATGTCCGTCGCAGCCTTCTTGGGTTTCAGGAGGCACAAACACACGTTATCACAATTATGGTGAAACGCTGAACACCTGCAAATAATTTTCAACGTAGTGGTTAATTGAAAAGCTCTGCGGCATACTTCTTGGAAGAAGCCAGTTACCTGTTCCCACGCAAAGAGGAGTATATAGAACCATGGTGGATTTCCAGCTGATGAAGTAAAGGATTATTAAAGGAACGGGATGACCATGGGGATCATCGTTAATTCTCTGAAACAGAATCCGCCCTTTTCACCTGCCAAACACATGCACACTTCTCCTCTCTGGGGATAATAAAAACTAACCAGCGAACTGACAGAGGGCCTGACCCCCCCCCGCATCCACATCGAACACACACAAAAAAAAAACCGTACCATCCAGCTACTAATTATAATGCTAACTTGCAAAATTTCCCTGCATTTTAAAACAATGGAAAAATGGAGGTGGGATCATACTTAGAAGAATGGCTTCTTGTCTGTCTCCACTAACAAAAATAGGCAACACCGAGTCAGCTACTCCTCAGCATAGTTATGTCCGTCGCAGCCTTCTTGGGTTTCAGGAGGGACATACAAACGTTATCAAAATTATGGTGAAACGCTGAAAACCTGCAAATAATTTTCAACGTATTGGTTAATTTGAAAACTCTCCAGCATAATTCTTGGAGCAAGCCAGGTACCTGTGCCCACGCATAGAGGAGTATATAGAACCATGGTGGAATCCCAGCTGATGAAGCAAAGGATTCTTAAAGGAATGAGATGACCATGCGGATCCTGTTTAATTCTCTGAAACAGAATCCGCACTTTTCACCTGCCAAACACATGCCCACTACTCTTCTCTGGGGATAATAAAAACAAACCAGCGATCTGAAAGAGGGCCTGAACACCCATCCTGACCGACCCCACAAAACAAAAAGTACCCTCCAGCTACTAATTATAATGCCAATTTGCAAAATTTCCCTGCATTTTTAAACAATGCAGAAATGATGGTGGGATAATACTTAGAAGAATGGCTTCTTGTCAGTCTCCACTGACAAAAATAGGCAACACCAAGTCAGCTACGCCTCAGCATAGTTATGTCCGTAGCAGCCATATTTGGTTTCAGTAGGCACATACACACGTTATCACAATTATGGTGAAACGCTGAAAACCTGCAAAGGATTGTCAACATACTGGTTAATTGAAAAGCTCTGAGGCATACTTCTTGGAACTAGCCAGTTTCCTGTGCCCACGCATAGACCAGTATATAGAACCATGGTGGATTCCCAGCTCATGAAGCAAAGGATTCTTAAAGGAACGGGATTACCATGCGGATCCTGTTTAATTCTCTGAAACAGATCCGCAGTTTTCACCTGCCATACTAATACCCACTTCTCCTCTCTGGAGATAATAAAAACAAACCAGCGAACTGACAGAGGTCCTGACTAACACATCCACACCGACCCCACAGGAAAAAAAAAAAAACACCGTAGCCTCCAGCTACTAATTATAATGCTACCATGCAAAACTTTCCTGCATTTTTAAACAATGGAAAAATGATGGTGAGATGATACTTAGAAGAATGGCTTCTTGTCAGTCTTCACTAACAAAAATAGGCAAAACCAAGTCAGCTACGCCTCAGCATAGTTATGTCCGTCGCAGCCTTCTTGGGTTTCAGGAGGCACAAACACACGTTATCACAATTATGGTGAAACGCTGAACACCTGCAATTAATTTTCAACGTACTGGTTAATTTGAAAACTGTCCAGCATAATTCTTGGAACAAGCCAGGTACCTGTGCCCACGCATACAGGACTATATAGTAACATGGTGGAATCCCAGCTGATGAAGCAAAGGATTCTTAAAGGAATGAGATGACCAAGCGGATCCTGTTTAATTCTCTGAAACAGAATCCGCACTTTTCACCTGCCAAACACATGCCCACTACTCTTCTCTGGGGATAATAGAAACAAACCAGCGATCTGACAGACGGCCTGAACACCCATCTTGACCGACCCCACAAAACAAAAAAGTACCCTCCAGCTACTAATTATAATGCCAATTTGCAAAATTTCCCTGCATTTTTAAACAATGGAGAAATGGTGGTGGGATGATACTTAGAAGAATGGCTTCTTGTCAGTCTCCACTAACAAAAATAGGCAACACCAAGTCAGCTACTCCTCAGCATAGTTATGTCCGTCGCAGCCTTCTTGGGTTTCAGGAGGCACAAACACACGTTATCACAATTATGGTGAAACGCTGAACACCTGCAAATAATTTTCAACGTAGTGGTTAATTGAAAAGCTCTGCGGCATACTTCTTGGAAGAAGCCAGTTACCTGTTCCCACGCAAAGAGGAGTATATAGAACCATGGTGGATTTCCAGCTGATGAAGTAAAGGATTATTAAAGGAACGGGATGACAATGGGGATCATCGTTAATTCTCTGAAACAGAATCCGCCCTTTTCACCTGCCAAACACATGCCCACTTCTCCTCTCTGGGGATAATAAAAACTAACCAGCGAACTGACAGAGGGCCTGACCCCCCCCCCATCCACATCGAACACACACACAAAAAAAACCGTACCATCCAGCTACTAATTATAATGCTAACTTGCAAAATTTCCCTGCATTTTAAAACAATGGAAAAATGGTGGTGGGATCATAGGGATCATACATAGAAAAATGACTTCTTGTCTGTCTCCACTAACAAAAATAGGCAACACCAAGTCAGCTACTCCTCAGCATAGTTATGTCCATCGCAGCCTTCTTGGGTTTCAGGAGGCACAAACACACGTTATCACAATTATGGTGAAACGCTGAACACCTGCAATTAATTTTCAACGTAGTGGTTAATTGAAAAGCTCTGCGGCATACTTCTTGGAACAAGCCAGTTACCTGTTCCCATGCAACGAGGAGTATATAGAACCATGGTGGATTTCCAGCTGATGAAGTAAAGGATTATTAAAGGAACGGGATGACCACGGGGATCATCGTTATTCTCTGAAACAGAATCCGCCCTTTTCACCTGCCAAACACATGCCCACTTCTCCTCTCTGGGGATAATAAAAACTAACCAGCGAACTGACAGAGGGCCTGATCCCCCCCATCGACATCGACTACACAAAAAAAAGAAAACCTTACCCTCCAGCTACTAATTATAATGCTAACTTAAAAATTTCCCTGCATTTTAAAACAATGGAAAAATGGTGGTGGGATCATAATTAGAAGAATGGCGTCTTGTCTGTCTCCACTAAGAAAAATAGGCAACACCAAGTCAGCTACTCCTCAGCATAGTTATGTCCGTCGCAGCCTTCTTGGGTTTCAGGAGGCACAAACACACGTTATCACAATTATGGTGAAACTCTGAACACCTGCAAATAATTTTCAACCTAGTGGTTAATTGAAAAGCTCTGCGGCATACTTCTTGGAACAAGCCAGTTACCTGTTCCCACGCAAAGAGGAGTATATAGAACATGGTGGATTTCCAGCTGATGAAGTAAAGGATTATTAAAAGAACGGGATGACCATGGGGATCATCTTTAATTCTCTGAAACAGAATCCGCCCTTTTCACCTGCCAAACACATGCCCACTTGCCTCTCTGGGGATAATAAAAACTAACCAGAGAACTGACAGAGGGCCTGACCCCCCCCATCGACATCGACTACACAAAAAAAAAAACCATACCCTCCAGCTACTAATTATAATGCTAACTTGCAAAATTTCCCTGCATTTTAAAGCAATGGAAAAATGGTGGTGGGATGATACTTAGAAGAATGGCTTCTTGTCAGTCTCCACTAACAAAAATAGGCAACACCAAGTCAGCTACTCCTCTGCATAGTTATGTCCGTCGCAGCCTTCTAGGGTTTCAGGAGGCACAAACAAAGGTTCTCACAATTATGGTAAAACGCTGAACACCTGCGAATAATTTTCAACGTAGTGGTTAATTGAAAAGCTCTGCGGCATACTTCTTGGAACAAGCCAGTTACCTGTTCCCACGCAAACAGGAGTATATAGAACCATGGTGGATTTCCAGCTGATGAAGTAAAGGATTATTAAAGGAACGGGATGACCATGGGGATCATCGTTAATTCTCTGAAACAGAATCCGCCCTTTTCACCTGCCAAACACATGCCCACTTCTCCTCTCTGGGGATAATAAAAACTAACCAGCGAACTGACAGAGGGCCTGACCCCCCCATCCACATCGACCACACACAAAAAAAAAACCGTACCCTCCAGCTACTAATTATAATGCTAACTTGCAAAATTTCCCTGCATTTAAAACAATGGAAAAATGGTGGTGGGATCATACTTAGAAGAATGGCTTCTTGTCTGTCTCCACTAACAAAAATAGGCAACACCAAGTCAGCTACTCCTCATCATAGTTATGTCCGTCGCAGCCTTCTTGGGTTTCAGGAGGGAAATACAAACGTTATCAAAATTATGGTGAAACGCTGAAAACCTGCAAATAATTTTCAACATACTGGTTAATTTGAAAACTCTCCAGCATAATTCTTGGAACAAGCCAGGTACTTGTGCCCACGCATAGAGGAGTATTTAGAAACATGGTGGAATCCCAGCTGATGAAGCAAAGGATTCTTAAAGGAATGAGATGACCATGCGGATCCTGTTTAATTCTCTGAAACAGAATCCGCACTTTTCACCTGCCAAACACATGCCCACTACTCTTCTCTGGGGATAAAAAAACAAACCAGCGATCTGACAGAGGGCCTGAACACCAATCCTGACCGACCCCACAAAACAAAAAAGTACCCTCCAGCTACTAATTCTAATGCCAATTTGCAAAATTTCCCTGCATTTTTAAACAATGGAGAAATGATGGTGGGATGATACTTAGAAGAATGGCTTCTTGTCAGTCTCCACTGACAAAAATAGGCAACACCAAGTCAGCTACGCCTCAGCATAGTTATGTCCGTAGCAGCCATATTTGGTTTCAGTAGGCACATACACACGTTATCACAATTATGGTGAAACGCTGAAAACCTGCAAAGGATTGTCAACATACAGGTTAATTGAAAAGCTCTGAGGCATACTTCTTGGAACTAGCCAGTTTCCTGTGCCCACGCATAGACAAGTATATAGAACCATGGTGGATTCCCAGCTCATGAAGCAAAGGATTCTTAAAGGAACGGGATTACCATGCGGATCCTGTTTAATTCTCTGAAACAGATCCGCAGTTTTCACCTGCCATACTAATACCCACTTCTCCTCTCTGGGGATATTAAAAACCAACCGGGGAACTGACAGAGGGCCTGACCAACACATCCACACCGACCCCACAGGAAAAAAAAAAAAAAAAAAAACACCGTAGCCTCCAGCTACTAATTATAATTCTAACTTGCAAAATTTCCCTGCATTTTT
Source organism: Eulemur rufifrons (assembly GCF_041146395.1). NCBI lineage: Eukaryota > Metazoa > Chordata > Mammalia > Primates > Lemuridae > Eulemur > Eulemur rufifrons. The sequence continues at coordinate 6,667,824 of NC_091012.1, read as the reverse complement.
AAACAATGGAAAAATGATGGTGAGATGATACTTACAAGAATGGATTCTTGTCAGTCTCCACTAACAAAAATAGGCAAAACCAAGTCAGCTACGCCTCAGCATAGTTATGTCCGTCACAGCCTTCGTGGGTTTCAGGAGGCACAAACAAAGGTTCTCACAATTATGGTGAAACGCTGAACACCTGCAAATAATTTTCAACGTAGTGGTTAATTGAAAAGCTCTGCGGCATACTTCTTGGAACAAGCCAGTTACCTGTTCCCACGCAAAGAGGAGTATAGAGAACCATGGTGGATTTCCAGCTGATGAAGTAAAGGATTATTAAAGGAACGGGATGACCATGGGGATCATCGTTAATTCTCTGAAACAGAATCCGCCCTTTTCACCTGCCAAACACATGCCCACTTCTCCTCTCTGGGGATAATAAAAACTAACCAGCGAACTGACAGAGGGCCTGACCCCCCCCATCCACATCGACCACACACAAAAAAAAAACCGTACCCTCCAGCTACTAATTATAATGCTAACTTGCAAAATTTCCCTGCATTTTAAAACAATGGAAAAATGGTGGTCGGATCATACTTAGAAGAATGGCTTCTTGTCTGTCTCCACTAACAAAAATAGGCAACACCAAGTCAGCTACGCCTCAGCATAGTTATGTCCGTCGCAGGCTTCTTAGGTTTCAGGAGGGACTTACAAACGTTATCAAAATTATGGTGAAATGCTGAAAACCTGCAAAAAATTTTCAACGTACTGGTTAATTTGAAAACTCTCCAGCATAATTCTTGGAACAAGCCAGGTACCTGTGCCCACGCATAGAGGAGTATATAGAAACATGGTGGAATCCCATCTGATGAAGCAAGGGATTCTTAAAGGAATGAGATGACCATGCGGATCCTGTTTAATTCTCTGAAACAGAATCCGCACTTTTCACCTGCCAAACACATGCGCACTACTCTTCTCTGGGCATAATAAAAACAAACCAGCGATCTGGCAGAGGGCCTGAACACCCATCCTGACCGACCCCACAAAACAAAAAAGTACCCTCCAGCTACTAATTCTAATGCCAATTTGCAAAATTTCCCTGCATTTTTAAACAATGGAGAAATGATGGTGGGATGATATTTAGAAGAATGGCTTCTTATCGGTCTCCACTGACAAAAATAGGCAACACCAAGTCAGCTACGCCTCAGCATAGTTATGTCCGTAGCAGCCATATTTGGTTTCAGTAGTCACATACACACGTTATCACAATTATGGTGAAACGCTGAAAACCTGCAAAGGATTGTCAACATACTGGTTAATTGAAAAGCTCTGAGGCATACTTCTTGGAACTAGCCAGTTTCCTGTGCCCACGTATAGACATGTATATAGAACCATGGTGGATTCCCAGCTCATGAAGCAAAGGATTCTTAAAGGAATGGGATTACCATGCGGATCCTGTTTAATTCTCTGAAACAGATCCGCAGTTTTCACCTGCCATACTAATACCCACTTCTCCTCTCTGGGGATAATAAAAACCAACCGGGGAACTGACAGAGGGCCTGACCAACACATCCACACCGACCCCACAGGAAAAAAAAAAAAAAAAACACCGTAGCCTCCAGCTACGAATTATAATGCTAACTTGCAAAATTTTCCTGCATTTTTAAACAATGGAAAAATGATGGTGAGATGATACTTACAAGAATGGATTCTTGTCAGTCTCTACTAACAAAAATAGGCAAAACCAAGTCAGCTGCGCCTCAGCATAGTTATGTCCGTCGCAGCCTTCTTGGGTTTCAGGAGGCACAAACAAAGGTTCTCACAATTATGGTGAAACGCTGAACACCTGCAAATAATTTTCAACGTAGTGGTTAATTGAAAAGCTCTGCGGCATACTTATTGGAACAAGCCAGTTACCTGTTCCCACGCAAAGAGGAGTATATAGAACCATGGTGGATTTCCAGCTGATGAAGTAAAGGATTATTAAAGGAACGGGATGACCATGGAGATCATCGTTAATTCTCTGAAACAGAATCCGCCCTTTTCACCTGCCAAACACATGCCCACTTCTCCTCTCTGGGGATAATAAAAACTAACCAGCGAACTGACAGAGGGCCTGACCCCCCCCCCATCCACATCGACCACACACACACAAAAAAAACCGTACCCTCCAGCTACTAATTATAATGCTAACTTGCAAAATTTCCCTGCATTTTAAAACAATGGAAAAATGGTGGTGGTATCATACTTAGAAGAATGGCTTCTTGTCTGTCTCCACTAACAAAAATAGGCAACACCAAGTCTGCTACTCCTCAGCATAGTTATGTCCGTCGCAGCCTTCTTCGGTTTCAGGAGGGACATACAAACGTTATCAAAATTATGGTGAAACGCTGAAAACCTGCAAATAATTTTCAACGTACTGGTTAATTTGAAAACTCTCCAGCATAATTCTTGGAACAAGCCAGGTACCTGTGCCCACGCATAGAGGAGTATATAGAAACATGGTGGAATCCCAGCTGATGAAGCAAAGGATTCTTAAAGGAATGAGATGACCATGCGGATCCTGTTTAATTCTCTGAAACAGAATCCGCACTTTTCACCAGCCAAACACATGCCCACTACTCTTCTCTGGGGATAATAAAAACAAACCAGCGATCTGACAGAGGGCCTGAACACCCATCCTGACCGACCCCACAAAACAAAAAAGTACCCTCCAGCTACTAATTATAATGCCAATTTGCAAAATTTCCCTGCATTTTTAAACAATGCAGAAATGATGGTGGGATGATACTTAGAAGAATGGCTTCTTGTCGGTCTCCACTGACAAAAATAGGCAACACCAAGTCATCTACGCCTCAGCATAGTTATGTCCGTAGCAGCCATATTTGGTTTCAGTAGGCACATACACACGTTATCACAATTATGGTGAAACGCTGAAAACCTGCAAAGGATTGTCAACATACTGGTTAATTGAAAAGCTCTGAGGCATACTTCTTGGAACTAGCCAGTTTCCTGTGCCCACGCATAGACATGTATATAGAACCATGGTGGATTCCCAGCTCATGAAGCAAAGGATTCTTAAAGGAACGGGATTACCATGCGGATCCTGTTTAATTCTCTGAAACAGATCCGCAGTTTTCACCTGCCATACTAATACCCACTTCTCCTCTCTGGGGATAATAAAAACCAACCGGGGAACTGACAGAGGGCCTGACCAACACATCCACACTGACCCCACAGGAAAAAAAAAAAAAAAACACCGTAGCCTCCAGCTACTAATTATAACGCTCACTTGCAAAATTTTCCTGCATTTTTAAACAATGGAAAAATGATGGTGAGATGATACTTACAAGAATGGATTCTTGTCAGTCTCCACTAACAAAAATAGGCAAAACCAAGTTAGCTACGCCTCAGTATAGTTATGTCCGTCGCAGCCTTCTTGGGTTTCAGGAGGCACAAACAAAGGTTCTCACAATTATGGTGAAACGCTGAACACCTGCAAATAATTTTCAACGTACTGGTTAATTCAAAAGCTCTGCGGCATACTTCTTGGAACAAGGCAGTTACCTGTTCCCACGCAAAGAGGAGTATATAGAACCATGGTGGATTTCCAGCTGATGAAGTAAAGGATTATTAAAGGAACGGGATGACCATGGGGATCATCGTTAATTCTCTGAAACAGAATCCGCCCTTTTCACCTGCCAAACACATGCCCACTTCTCCTCTCTGGGGATAATAAAAACTAACCAGCGAAATGACAGAGGGCCTGACCCCCCCATCCACATGGACCACACACAAAAAAAAACCGTACCCTCCAGCTACTAAGTATAATGCTAACTTGCAAAATTTCCCTCCATTTTAAAACAATGGAAAAATGGTGGTGGGATGATACTTAGAAGAATGGCTTCTTGTCAGTCTCCACTGACAAAAATAGGCAACACCAAGTCAGCTACTCCTCAGCATAGTTATGTCCGTCGCAGCCTTCTTGGGTTTCAGGAGGGACATACAAACGTTATCAAAATTATGGTGAAACGCTGAAAACCTGCAAATAATTTTCAACGTACTGGTTAATTTGAAAACTCTCAAGCATAATTCTTGGAACAAGCCAGGTACCTGTGCCCACGCATAGAGGAGTATATAGAACCATGGTGGAATCCCAGCTGATGAAGCAAAGGATTCTTAAAGGAATGAGAAGACCATGCGGATCCTGTTTAATTCTCTGAAACAGAATCCGCACTTTTAACCTGCCAAACACATGCCCACTACTCTTCTCTGGGTATAATAAAAACAAACCAGCGATCTGACAGAGGGCCTGAACACCCATCCTGACCGACCCCACAAAACAAAAAAGTACCCTCCAGCTACTAATTCTAATGCCAATTTGCAAAATTTCCCTGCATTTTTAAACAATGGAGAAATGATGGTGGGATGATACTTAGAAGAATGGCTTCTTGTCAGTCTCCACTGACAAAAATAGGCAACACCAAGTCAGCTACGCCTCAGCATAGTTATGTCCGTAGCAGCCATATTTGGTTTCAGTAGGCACATACACACGTTATCACAATTATGGTGAAACGCTGAAAACCTGCAAAGGATTGTCAACATACTGGTTAATTGAAAAGCTCTGAGGCATACTTCTTGGAACTAGCCAGTTTCCTGTGCCCACGCATAGACAAGTATATAGAACCATGGTGGATTCCCAGGTCATGAGGCAAAGGATTCTTAAAGGAACGGGATTACCATGCGGATCCTGTTTAATTCTCTGAAACAGATCTGCAGTTTTCACCTGCCATACTAATACCCACTTCTCCTCTCTGGGGATAATAAAAACCAACCGGGGAACTGACAGAGGGCCTGACCAACACATCCACACTGACCCCACAGGGGAAAAAAAAAAAAAAAAATCGTAGCCTCCAGCTACTAATTATAACGCTAACTTGCAAAATTTTCCTGCATTTTTAAACAATGGAAAAATGATGGTGAGATGATACTTACAAGAATGGATTCTTGTCAGTCTCCACTAACAAAAATAGGCAACACCAAGTCAGCTACTCCTCAGCATAGTTATGTCCGTCGCAGCATTCTTGGGTTTCAGGAGGCACAAACAAAGTTTCTCACACTTATGGTGAAACGCTGAACACCTGCAAATAATTTTCAACGTAGTGGTTAATTGAAAAGCTCTGCGGCATACTTCTTGGAACAAGCCAGTTACCTGTTCCCACGCAAAGAGGAGTATATAGAACCATGGTGGATTTCCAGCTGATGAAGTAAAGGATTATTAAAGGAACGGGATGACCATGGGGATCATCGTTAATTCTCTGAAACAGAATCCGCCCTTTTCACCTGCCAAACACATGCCCACTTCTCCTCTCTGGGGATAATAAAAACTAACCAGCGAACTGACAGAGGGCCTGACCCCCACCATCCACATGGACCACACACAACAAAAGAAACCGTACCCTCCAGCTACTAATTATAAAGCTAACTTGCAAAATTTCCCTGCATTTTAAAACAATGGAAAAATGGTGGTGGGATGATACTTAGAAGAATGGCTTCTTGTCTGTCTCCACTAACAAAAATAGGTAACACCAAGTCAGCTACTCCTCAGCATAGTTATGCCCGTCGCAGCCTTCTTGGGTTTCAGGAGGGACATACAAACGTTATCAAAATTATGGTGAAACGCTGAAAACCTGCAAATAATTTTCAACATACTGGTTAATTTGAAAACTCTCCAGCATAATTCTTGGAACAAGCCAGGTACCTGTGCCCACGCATAGAGGAGTATATAGAAACATGGTGGAATCCCAGCTGATGAAGCAAAGGATTCTTAAAGGAATGAGATGACCATGCGGATCCTCTTTAATTCTCTGAAACAGATCCGCAGTTTTCACCAGCCATACTAATACCCACTTCTCCTCTCTGGGGATAATAAAAACCAACCGGGGAACTGACAGAGGGCCTGACCAACACATCCACACTGACCCCACAGGAAAAAAAAAAAAAAAAAAAAACACCGTAGCCTCCAGCTACTAATTATAACGCTAACTTGCAAATTTTCTTGCGTTTTTAAACAATGGAAAAATGATGGTGAGAGGATACTTACAAGAATGCATTCTTGTCAGTCTCCACTAACAAAAATAGGCAAAACCAAGTCAGCTACGCCTCAGCATAGTTATGTCCGTCGCAGCCTTCTTGGGTTTCAGGAGGCACAAACAAACGTTATCACAATTATGGTGAAACGCTGAACACCTGCAAATAATTTTCAACGTACTGGTTAATTGAAAAGCTCTGCGGCATACTTCTTGGAACAAGCCAGTTACCTGTTCCCACGCAAAGAGGAGTATATAGAACCATGGTGGATTTCCAGCTGATGAAGTAAAGGATTATAAAAGGAAAGGGATGACCATGGGGATCATCGTTAATTCTCTGAAACAGAATCCGCCATTTTCACCTGCCAAACACATGCCCACTTCTCCTCTCTGGGGATAATAAAAACTAACCAGCGAACTGACAGAGTGCCTGACCCCCCCCATCCATATCGACCACACACACAAAAAAAAAACCGTACCCTCCAGCTACTAATTATAATGCTAACTTGCAAAATTTCCCTGCATTTTAAAACAATGGAAAAATGGTGGTGGGATCATACTTAGAAGAATGGCTTCTTGTCTGTCTCCACTAACAAAAATAGGCAACACCAAGTCAGCTACTCCTCAGCATAGTTATGTCCGTCGAAGCCTTCTTGCGTTTCAGGGGGGACATACAAACGTTATCAAAATTATGGTGAAAGGCTGAAAACCTGCAAATAATTTTCAACGTACTGGTTAATTTGAAAACTCTCCAGCATAATTCTTGGAACAAGCCAGGTACCTGTGCCCACGCATAGAGGAGTATATAGAAACATGGTGGAATCCCAGCTGATGAAGCAAAGGATTCTTAAAGGAATGAGATGACCATGCGGATCCTGTTTAATTCTCTGAAACAGAATCCGCACTTTTCACCTGCCAAACACATGCCCACTACTCTTCTCTGGGGATAATAAAAACAAACCAGCGATCTGACAGAGGGCCTGAACACCCATCCTGACCGACCCCACAAAACAAAAAAGTACCTTCCAGCTACTAATTATAATGCCAATTTGCAAAATTTCCCTACATTTTTAAACAATGGAGAAATGATGGTGGGATGATACTTAGAAGAATGGCTTCTTGTCAGTCTCCACTGACAAAAATAGGCAACACCAAGTCAGCTACGCCTCAGGATAGTTATGTCCGTAGCAGCCATATTTGGTTTCAGTAGGCACATACACACGTTATCACAATTATGGTGAAACGCTGAAAACCTGCAAAGGATTGTCAACATACTGGTTAATTGAAAAGCTCTGAGGCATACTTCTTGGAACTAGCCAGTTTCCTGTGCCCACGCATAGACAAGTATATAGAACCATGGTGGATTGCCAGCTCATGAAGCAAAGGATTCTTAAAGGAACGGGATTACCATGCGGATCCTGTTTAATTCTCTGAAACAGATCCGCAGTTTTCACCTGCCATACTAATACCCACTTCTCCTCTCTGGGGATATTAAAAAACAACCGGGGAACTGACAGAGGGCCTGACCAACAAATCCACACCGACCCCACAGGAAAAAAAAAAAAAAACACCGTAGCCTCCAGCTACTAATTATAATGCTAACTTGCAAAATTTTCCTGCATTTTTAAACAATGGAAAAATGATGGTGAGATGATACTTACAAGAATGGATTCTTGTCAGTCTCCACTAACAAAAATAGGCAAAACCAAGTCAGCTACTCCTCAGCATAGTTATGTCCGTCGCAGCCTTCTTGGGTTTCAGGAGGCACAAACAAACGTTATCACAATTATGGTGAAACGCTGAACACCTGCAAATAATTTTCAACGTACTGGTTAATTGAAAAGCTCTGCGGCATACTTTTTGGAACAAGCCAGTTACCTGTTCCCACGCAAAGAGGAGTATAGAGAACCATGGTGGATTTCCAGCTGATGAAGTCAAGGATTATTAAAGGAACGGGATGACCATGGGGATCATCGTTAATTCTCTGAAACAGAATCCGCCCTTTTCACCTGCCAAACACATGCCCACTTCTTCTCTCTGGGGATAATAAAAACTAACCAGCGAACTGACAGAGGGCCTGACCCCCACCATCCACATCGACCACACACAAAAAAAAAAAAACCGTACCCTCCAGCTACTAATTATAATGCTAACTTGCAAAATTTCCCTGCATTTTAAAACAATGGAAAAATGGTGGTGGGATGATACTTAGAAGAATGGCTTCTTGTCAGTCTCCACTAACAAAAATAGGCAACACCAAGTCAGCTACTCCTCAGCATGGTTATGTCCGTCGCAGCCTTCTTGGGTTTCAGGAGGCACAAACACACGTTATCACAATAATGGTGAAACGCTGAACACCTGCAAATAATTTTCAACGTAGTGGTTAATTGAAAAGCTCTGCGGCATACTTCTTGGAACAAGGCAGTTACCTGTTCCCACGCAAAGAGGAGTATATAGAACCATGGTGGATTTCCAGCTGATGAAGTAAAGGATTATTAAAGGAACGGGATGACCATGGGGATCATCGTTAATTCTCTAAAACAGAATCCGCCCTTTTCACCTGCCAAACACATGCCCACTTCTCCTCTCTGGGGATAATAAAAACTAACCAGCGAACTGACAGAGGGCCTGACCCCCCCATCCACATCGACCACACACAAAAAAAAAACCGTACCCTCCAGCTACTAATTATAATGCTAACTTGCAAAATTTCCCTGCATTTAAAACAATGGAAAAATGGTGGTGGGATCATACTTAGAAGAATGGCTTCTTGTCTGTCTCCACTAACAAAAATAGGCAACACCAAGTCAGCTACTCCTCATCATAGTTATGTCCGTCGCAGCCTTCTTGGGTTTCAGGAGGGAAATACAAACGTTATCAAAATTATGGTGAAACGCTGAAAACCTGCAAATAATTTTCAACATACTGGTTAATTTGAAAACTCTCCAGCATAATTCTTGGAACAAGCCAGGTACTTGTGCCCACGCATAGAGGAGTATTTAGAAACATGGTGGAATCCCAGCTGATGAAGCAAAGGATTCTTAAAGGAATGAGATGACCATGCGGATCCTGTTTAATTCTCTGAAACAGAATCCGCACTTTTCACCTGCCAAACACATGCCCACTACTCTTCTCTGGGGATAAAAAAACAAACCAGCGATCTGACAGAGGGCCTGAACACCAATCCTGACCGACCCCACAAAACAAAAAAGTACCCTCCAGCTACTAATTCTAATGCCAATTTGCAAAATTTCCCTGCATTTTTAAACAATGGAGAAATGATGGTGGGATGATACTTAGAAGAATGGCTTCTTGTCAGTCTCCACTGACAAAAATAGGCAACACCAAGTCAGCTACGCCTCAGCATAGTTATGTCCGTAGCAGCCATATTTGGTTTCAGTAGGCACATACACACGTTATCACAATTATGGTGAAACGCTGAAAACCTGCAAAGGATTGTCAACATACAGGTTAATTGAAAAGCTCTGAGGCATACTTCTTGGAACTAGCCAGTTTCCTGTGCCCACGCATAGACAAGTATATAGAACCATGGTGGATTCCCAGCTCATGAAGCAAAGGATTCTTAAAGGAACGGGATTACCATGCGGATCCTGTTTAATTCTCTGAAACAGATCCGCAGTTTTCACCTGCCATACTAATACCCACTTCTCCTCTCTGGGGATATTAAAAACCAACCGGGGAACTGACAGAGGGCCTGACCAACACATCCACACCGACCCCACAGGAAAAAAAAAAAAAAAAAAAACACCGTAGCCTCCAGCTACTAATTATAATTCTAACTTGCAAAATTTCCCTGCATTTTTAAACAATGGAAAAATGATGGTGAGATGATACTTACAAGAATGGATTCTTGTCAGTCTCCACTAACAAAAATAGGCAAAACCAAGTCAGCTACGCCTCAGCATAGTTATGTCCGTCACAGCCTTCGTGGGTTTCAGGAGGCACAAACAAAGGTTCTCACAATTATGGTGAAACGCTGAACACCTGCAAATAATTTTCAACGTAGTGGTTAATTGAAAAGCTCTGCGGCATACTTCTTGGAACAAGCCAGTTACCTGTTCCCACGCAAAGAGGAGTATAGAGAACCATGGTGGATTTCCAGCTGATGAAGTAAAGGATTATTAAAGGAACGGGATGACCATGGGGATCATCGTTAATTCTCTGAAACAGAATCCGCCCTTTTCACCTGCCAAACACATGCCCACTTCTCCTCTCTGGGGATAATAAAAACTAACCAGCGAACTGACAGAGGGCCTGACCCCCCCCATCCACATCGACCACACACAAAAAAAAAACCGTACCCTCCAGCTACTAATTATAATGCTAACTTGCAAAATTTCCCTGCATTTTAAAACAATGGAAAAATGGTGGTCGGATCATACTTAGAAGAATGGCTTCTTGTCTGTCTCCACTAACAAAAATAGGCAACACCAAGTCAGCTACGCCTCAGCATAGTTATGTCCGTCGCAGGCTTCTTAGGTTTCAGGAGGGACTTACAAACGTTATCAAAATTATGGTGAAATGCTGAAAACCTGCAAAAAATTTTCAACGTACTGGTTAATTTGAAAACTCTCCAGCATAATTCTTGGAACAAGCCAGGTACCTGTGCCCACGCATAGAGGAGTATATAGAAACATGGTGGAATCCCATCTGATGAAGCAAGGGATTCTTAAAGGAATGAGATGACCATGCGGATCCTGTTTAATTCTCTGAAACAGAATCCGCACTTTTCACCTGCCAAACACATGCGCACTACTCTTCTCTGGGCATAATAAAAACAAACCAGCGATCTGGCAGAGGGCCTGAACACCCATCCTGACCGACCCCACAAAACAAAAAAGTACCCTCCAGCTACTAATTCTAATGCCAATTTGCAAAATTTCCCTGCATTTTTAAACAATGGAGAAATGATGGTGGGATGATATTTAGAAGAATGGCTTCTTATCGGTCTCCACTGACAAAAATAGGCAACACCAAGTCAGCTACGCCTCAGCATAGTTATGTCCGTAGCAGCCATATTTGGTTTCAGTAGTCACATACACACGTTATCACAATTATGGTGAAACGCTGAAAACCTGCAAAGGATTGTCAACATACTGGTTAATTGAAAAGCTCTGAGGCATACTTCTTGGAACTAGCCAGTTTCCTGTGCCCACGTATAGACATGTATATAGAACCATGGTGGATTCCCAGCTCATGAAGCAAAGGATTCTTAAAGGAATGGGATTACCATGCGGATCCTGTTTAATTCTCTGAAACAGATCCGCAGTTTTCACCTGCCATACTAATACCCACTTCTCCTCTCTGGGGATAATAAAAACCAACCGGGGAACTGACAGAGGGCCTGACCAACACATCCACACCGACCCCACAGGAAAAAAAAAAAAAAAAACACCGTAGCCTCCAGCTACGAATTATAATGCTAACTTGCAAAATTTTCCTGCATTTTTAAACAATGGAAAAATGATGGTGAGATGATACTTACAAGAATGGATTCTTGTCAGTCTCTACTAACAAAAATAGGCAAAACCAAGTCAGCTACGCCTCAGCATAGTTATGTCCGTCGCAGCCTTCTTGGGTTTCAGGAGGCACAAACAAAGGTTCTCACAATTATGGTGAAACGCTGAACACCTGCAAATAATTTTCAACGTAGTGGTTAATTGAAAAGCTCTGCGGCATACTTATTGGAACAAGCCAGTTACCTGTTCCCACGCAAAGAGGAGTATATAGAACCATGGTGGATTTCCAGCTGATGAAGTAAAGGATTATTAAAGGAACGGGATGACCATGGAGATCATCGTTAATTCTCTGAAACAGAATCCGCCCTTTTCACCTGCCAAACACATGCCCACTTCTCCTCTCTGGGGATAATAAAAACTAACCAGCGAACTGACAGAGGGCCTGACCCCCCCCCCATCCACATCGACCACACACACACAAAAAAAACCGTACCCTCCAGCTACTAATTATAATGCTAACTTGCAAAATTTCCCTGCATTTTAAAACAATGGAAAAATGGTGGTGGTATCATACTTAGAAGAATGGCTTCTTGTCTGTCTCCACTAACAAAAATAGGCAACACCAAGTCTGCTACTCCTCAGCATAGTTATGTCCGTCGCAGCCTTCTTCGGTTTCAGGAGGGACATACAAACGTTATCAAAATTATGGTGAAACGCTGAAAACCTGCAAATAATTTTCAACGTACTGGTTAATTTGAAAACTCTCCAGCATAATTCTTGGAACAAGCCAGGTACCTGTGCCCACGCATAGAGGAGTATATAGAAACATGGTGGAATCCCAGCTGATGAAGCAAAGGATTCTTAAAGGAATGAGATGACCATGCGGATCCTGTTTAATTCTCTGAAACAGAATCCGCACTTTTCACCAGCCAAACACATGCCCACTACTCTTCTCTGGGGATAATAAAAACAAACCAGCGATCTGACAGAGGGCCTGAACACCCATCCTGACCGACCCCACAAAACAAAAAAGTACCCTCCAGCTACTAATTATAATGCCAATTTGCAAAATTTCCCTGCATTTTTAAACAATGCAGAAATGATGGTGGGATGATACTTAGAAGAATGGCTTCTTGTCGGTCTCCACTGACAAAAATAGGCAACACCAAGTCATCTACGCCTCAGCATAGTTATGTCCGTAGCAGCCATATTTGGTTTCAGTAGGCACATACACACGTTATCACAATTATGGTGAAACGCTGAAAACCTGCAAAGGATTGTCAACATACTGGTTAATTGAAAAGCTCTGAGGCATACTTCTTGGAACTAGCCAGTTTCCTGTGCCCACGCATAGACATGTATATAGAACCATGGTGGATTCCCAGCTCATGAAGCAAAGGATTCTTAAAGGAACGGGATTACCATGCGGATCCTGTTTAATTCTCTGAAACAGATCCGCAGTTTTCACCTGCCATACTAATACCCACTTCTCCTCTCTGGGGATAATAAAAACCAACCGGGGAACTGACAGAGGGCCTGACCAACACATCCACACTGACCCCACAGGAAAAAAAAAAAAAAAACACCGTAGCCTCCAGCTACTAATTATAACGCTCACTTGCAAAATTTTCCTGCATTTTTAAACAATGGAAAAATGATGGTGAGATGATACTTACAAGAATGGATTCTTGTCAGTCTCCACTAACAAAAATAGGCAAAACCAAGTTAGCTACGCCTCAGTATAGTTATGTCCGTCGCAGCCTTCTTGGGTTTCAGGAGGCACAAACAAAGGTTCTCACAATTATGGTGAAACGCTGAACACCTGCAAATAATTTTCAACGTACTGGTTAATTCAAAAGCTCTGCGGCATACTTCTTGGAACAAGGCAGTTACCTGTTCCCACGCAAAGAGGAGTATATAGAACCATGGTGGATTTCCAGCTGATGAAGTAAAGGATTATTAAAGGAACGGGATGACCATGGGGATCATCGTTAATTCTCTGAAACAGAATCCGCCCTTTTCACCTGCCAAACACATGCCCACTTCTCCTCTCTGGGGATAATAAAAACTAACCAGCGAAATGACAGAGGGCCTGACCCCCCCATCCACATGGACCACACACAAAAAAAAACCGTACCCTCCAGCTACTAAGTATAATGCTAACTTGCAAAATTTCCCTCCATTTTAAAACAATGGAAAAATGGTGGTGGGATGACACTTAGAAGAATGGCTTCTTGTCAGTCTCCACTGACAAAAATAGGCAACACCAAGTCAGCTACTCCTCAGCATAGTTATGTCCGTCGCAGCCTTCTTGGGTTTCAGGAGGGACATACAAACGTTATCAAAATTATGGTGAAACGCTGAAAACCTGCAAATAATTTTCAACGTACTGGTTAATTTGAAAACTCTCAAGCATAATTCTTGGAACAAGCCAGGTACCTGTGCCCACGCATAGAGGAGTATATAGAACCATGGTGGAATCCCAGCTGATGTTCAAAGGATTCTTAAAGGAATGAGAAGACCATGCGGATCCTGTTTAATTCTCTGAAACAGAATCCGCACTTTTAACCTGCCAAACACATGCCCACTACTCTTCTCTGGGTATAATAAAAACAAACCAGCGATCTGACAGAGGGCCTGAACACCCATCCTGACCGACCCCACAAAACAAAAAAGTACCCTCCAGCTACTAATTCTAATGCCAATTTGCAAAATTTCCCTGCATTTTTAAACAATGGAGAAATGATGGTGGGATGATACTTAGAAGAATGGCTTCTTGTCAGTCTCCACTGACAAAAATAGGCAACACCAAGTCAGCTACGCCTCAGCATAGTTATGTCCGTAGCAGCCATATTTGGTTTCAGTAGGCACATACACACGTTATCACAATTATGGTGAAACGCTGAAAACCTGCAAAGGATTGTCAACATACTGGTTAATTGAAAAGCTCTGAGGCATACTTCTTGGAACTAGCCAGTTTCCTGTGCCCACGCATAGACAAGTATATAGAACCATGGTGGATTCCCAGGTCATGAGGCAAAGGATTCTTAAAGGAACGGGATTACCATGCGGATCCTGTTTAATTCTCTGAAACAGATCTGCAGTTTTCACCTGCCATACTAATACCCACTTCTCCTCTCTGGGGATAATAAAAACCAACCGGGGAACTGACAGAGGGCCTGACCAACACATCCACACTGACCCCACAGGGGAAAAAAAAAAAAAATCGTAGCCTCCAGCTACTAATTATAACGCTAACTTGCAAAATTTTCCTGCATTTTTAAACAATGGAAAAATGATGGTGAGATGATACTTACAAGAATGGATTCTTGTCAGTCTCCACTAACAAAAATAGGCAACACCAAGTCAGCTACTCCTCAGCATAGTTATGTCCGTCGCAGCATTCTTGGGTTTCAGGAGGCACAAACAAAGTTTCTCACACTTATGGTGAAACGCTGAACACCTGCAAATAATTTTCAACGTAGTGGTTAATTGAAAAGCTCTGCGGCATACTTCTTGGAACAAGCCAGTTACCTGTTCCCACGCAAAGAGGAGTATATAGAACCATGGTGGATTTCCAGCTGATGAAGTAAAGGATTATTAAAGGAACGGGATGACCATGGGGATCATCGTTAATTCTCTGAAACAGAATCCGCCCTTTTCACCTGCCAAACACATGCCCACTTCTCCTCTCTGGGGATAATAAAAACTAACCAGCGAACTGACAGAGGGCCTGACCCCCACCATCCACATGGACCACACACAACAAAAGAAACCGTACCCTCCAGCTACTAATTATAAAGCTAACTTGCAAAATTTCCCTGCATTTTAAAACAATGGAAAAATGGTGGTGGGATGATACTTAGAAGAATGGCTTCTTGTCTGTCTCCACTAACAAAAATAGGTAACACCAAGTCAGCTACTCCTCAGCATAGTTATGCCCGTCGCAGCCTTCTTGGGTTTCAGGAGGGACATACAAACGTTATCAAAATTATGGTGAAACGCTGAAAACCTGCAAATAATTTTCAACATACTGGTTAATTTGAAAACTCTCCAGCATAATTCTTGGAACAAGCCAGGTACCTGTGCCCACGCATAGAGGAGTATATAGAAACATGGTGGAATCCCAGCTGATGAAGCAAAGGATTCTTAAAGGAATGAGATGACCATGCGGATCCTCTTTAATTCTCTGAAACAGATCCGCAGTTTTCACCAGCCATACTAATACCCACTTCTCCTCTCTGGGGATAATAAAAACCAACCGGGGAACTGACAGAGGGCCTGACCAACACATCCACACTGACCCCACAGGAAAAAAAAAAAAAAAAAAAAACACCGTAGCCTCCAGCTACTAATTATAACGCTAACTTGCAAATTTTCTTGCGTTTTTAAACAATGGAAAAATGATGGTGAGAGGATACTTACAAGAATGCATTCTTGTCAGTCTCCACTAACAAAAATAGGCAAAACCAAGTCAGCTACGCCTCAGCATAGTTATGTCCGTCGCAGCCTTCTTGGGTTTCAGGAGGAACAAACAAAGGTTCTCACAATTATGGTGAAACGCTGAACACCTGCAAATAATTGTCAACGTACTGGTTAATTGAAAAGCTCTGCGGGATACTTCTTGGAACAACCCAGTTACCTGTTCCCACGCAAAGAGGAGTATATAGAACCATGGTGGATTTCCAGCTGATGAAGTAAAGGATTATTAAAGGAACGGGATGACCATGGGGATCATCGCTAATTCTCTGAAACAGAATCCGCCCTTTTCACCTGCCAAACACATGCCCACTACTCTTCTCTGGGGATAATAAACACAAACCAGCGATCTGACAGAGGGCCTGAACACCCATCCTGACCGAACCCACAAAACAAAAAAGTACCCTCCAGCTACTAATTCTAATGCCAATTTGCAAAATTTCCCTGCATTTTTAAACAATGGAGAAATGATGGTGGGATGATACTTAGAAGAATGGCTTCTTGTCAGTCTCCACTGACAAAAATAGGCAACACCAAGTCAGCTACGCCTCAGCATAGTTATGTCCGTCGCAGCCTTCTTGGGTTTCAGGAGGCACAAACAAACGTTATCACAATTATGGTGAAACGCTGAACACCTGCAAATAATTGTCAATGAAGTGGTTAATTGAAAAGCTCTGCGGCATACTTCTTGGAACTAGCCAGTTTCCTGTGCCCACGCATAGACAAGTATATAGAACCATGGTGGATTCCCAGCTCATGAAGCAAAGGATTCTTAAAGGAATGGGATTACCATGCGGATCCTGTTTAATTCTCTGAAACAGATCCGCAGTTTTCACCTGCCATACTAATACCCACTTCTCCTCTCTGGGGATAATGAAAACCAACCGGGGAACTGACAGAGGGCCTGACCAACACATCCACACCGACCCCACAGGAAAAAAAAAAAAAACAACACCGTAGCCTCCAGCTACTAATTATAATGCTAACTTGCAAAATTTTCCTGCATTTTTAAACAATGGAAAAATGATGGTGAGATGATACTTACAAGAATGGATTCTTGTCAGTCTCCAATAACAAAAATAGGCAAAACCAAGTCAGCTACGCCTCAGCATAGTTATGTCCGTCGCAGCCTTCTTGGGTTTCAGGAGGCACAAACAAACCTTATCACAATTATGGTGAAACGCTGAACACCTGCAAATAATTGTCAACGTACTGGTTAATTGAAAAGCTCTGCGGCATACTTCTTGGAACAAGCCAGTTACCTGTTCCCACGCAAACAGGAGTATATAGAACCATGGTGGATTTCCAGCTGATGAAGTAAAGGATTATTAAAGGAACGGGATGAACATGGGGATCAAAGTTAATTCTCTGAAACAGAATCCGCCCTTTTCACCTGCCAAACACATGCCCACTTCTCCTCTCTGGGGATAATAAAAACTAACCAGCCAACTGACAGAGGGCCTGACCCCCCCCATCCACATTGACCACACACACAAAAAAAAACCGTACCCTCCAGCTACTAATTATAATGCTAACTTGCAAAATTTCCCTGCATTTTAAAACAATGGAAAAATGGTGGTGGGATGATACTTAGAAGAATGGCTTCTTGTCAGTCTCCACTAACAAAAATAGGCAACACCAAGTCAGCTACTCCTCAGCATAGTTATGTCCGTCGTAGCCTTCTTGGGTTTCAGGAGGCACAAACACACGTTCTCACAATTATGGTGAAACGCTGAACACCTGCAAATAATTGTCAACGTAGTGGTTAATTGAAAAGCTCTGCGGCATACTTCTTGGAACAAGGCAGTTACCTGTTCCCACGCAAAGAGGAGTATATAGAACCATGGTGGATTTCCAGCTGATGAAGTAAAGGATTATTAAAGGAACGGGATGACCATGGGGATCATCGTTAATTCTCTGAAACAGAATCCGCCCTTTTCACCTGCCAAACACATGCCCACTTCTCCTCTCTGGGGATAATAAAAACTAACCAGCGAACTGACAGAGGGCCTGATCCCCACCATCCACATCGACCACACCAAAAAAAAAAAAAACCATACCCTCCAGCTACTAATTATAATGCTAACTTGCAAAATTTCCCTGCAT
Organism: Eulemur rufifrons; assembly: GCF_041146395.1. Classification (NCBI taxonomy): domain Eukaryota; kingdom Metazoa; phylum Chordata; class Mammalia; order Primates; family Lemuridae; genus Eulemur; species Eulemur rufifrons. The sequence goes on along the minus strand of NC_091012.1, from coordinate 6,649,688 downwards.
TTTAAAACAATGGAAAAATGGTGGTGGGATCATACTTAGAAGAATGGCTTCTTGTCTGTCTCCACTAACAAAAATAGGCAACACCAAGTCAGCTACTCCTCAGCATAGTTATGTCCGTCGCAGCCTTCTTGGGTTTCAGAAGGGACATACAAACGTTATCAAAATTATGGTGAAAAGCTGAAAACCTGCAAATAATTTTCAACGTACTGGTTAATTTGAAAACTCTCCAGCATACTTCTTGGAACAAGCCAGGTACCTGTGCCCAGGCATAGAGGAGTATATAGAACCATGGTGGAATCCCAGCTGATGAAGCAAAGGATTCTTAAAGGAATGAGATGACCATGCGGATCCTGTTTAATTCTCTGAAACAGAATCCGCACTATTCACCTGCCAAACACATGCCCACTACTCTTCTCTGGGGATAATAAACCCAAACCAGCGATCTGACAGAAGGCCTGAACACCCATCCTGACCGACCCCACAAAACAAAAAAGTACCCTCCAGCTACTAATTATAATGCCAATTTGCAAAATTTCCCTGCATTTTTAAACAATGGAGAAATGATGGTGGGATGATACTTAGAAGAATGGCTTCTTGTCAGTCTCCAATGACAAAAATAGGCAACACCAAGTCAGCTACGCCTCAGCATAGTTATGTCCGTAGCAGCCATATTTGGTTTCAGTAGGCACATACACACGTTATCACAATTATGGTGAAACGCTGAAAACCTGCAAAGGATTGTCAACATACTGGTTAATTGAAAAGCTCTGAGGCATGCTTCTTGGAACTAGCCAGTTTCCTGTGCCCACGCATAGACAAGTATATAGAACCATGGTGGATTCCCAGCTCATGAAGCAAAGGATTCTTAAAGGAACGGGATTACCATGCGGATCCTGTTTAATTCTCTGAAACAGATCCGCAGTTTTCACCTGCCATACTAATACCCACTTCTCCTCTCTGGGGATAATAAAAACCAACCGGGGAACTGACAGAGGGCCTGACCAACACATCCACACCGACCCCACAGGAAAAAAAAAAACAAAACACCGTAGCCTCCAGCTACTAATTATAATGCTAACTTGCAAAATTTTCCTGCATTTTTAAACAACGGAAAAATGATGGTGAGATGATACTTACAAGAATGGATTCTTGTCAGTCTCCAATAACAAAAATAGGCAAAACCAAGTCAGCTACGCCTCAGCATAGTTAATCCGTCGCAGCCTTCTTGGGTTTCAGGAGGCACAGACAAACGTTATCACAATTATGGTGAAACGCTGAACACCTGCAAATAATTGTCAACGTACTGGTTAATTGAAAAGCTCTGCGGCATACTTCTTGGAACAAGCCAGTTACCTGTTCCCACGCAAAGAGGAGTATATAGAACCATGGTGGATTTCCAGCTGATGAAGTAAAGGATTATTAAAGGAACGGGATGACCAGGGGGATCATCGTTAATTCTCTGAAACAGAATCCGCCCTTTTCACCTGCCAAACACATGCCCACTTCTCCTCTCTGGGGATAATAAAAACTAACCAGCGAACTGACAGAGGGCCTGACCCCCCCCCATCCACATCGACCACACACAAAAAAAAAAAACCGTACCCTCCAGCTACTAATTATAATGCTAACTTGCAAAATTTCCCTGCATTTTAAAACAATGGAAAAATGGTGGTGGGATGATACTTAGAAGAATGGCTTCTTGTCAGTCTCCACTAACAAAAATAGGCAACACCAAGTCAGCTACTCCTCAGCATAGTTATGTCCGTCGCAGCCTTCTTAGGTTTCAGGAGGCACAAACAAAGGTTCTCACAATTATGGTGAAACGCTGAACACCTGCAAATAATTGTCAACGTACTGGTTAATTGAAAAGCTCTGCGGGATACTTCTTGGAACAACCCAGTTACCTGTTCCCACGCAAAGAGGAGTATATAGAACCATGGTGGATTTCCAGCTGATGAAGTAAAGGATTATTAAAGGAACGGGATGACCATGGGGATCATCGTTAATTCTCTGAAACAGAATCCGCCCTTTTCGCCTGCCAAACACATGCCCACTTCTCCTCTCTGGGGATAATAAAAACTAACCAGCGAACTGACAGAGGGCCTGACAACCACCATCTACATGGACCACACAGACAAAAAAAAAACCATACCCTCCAGCTACTAATTATAATGCTAACTTGCAAAATTTCCCTGCATTTTAAAACAATGGAAAAATGGTGGTGGGATGATACTTAGAAGAATGGCTTCTTGTCAGGCTCCACTGACAAAAATAGGCAACACCAAGTCAGCTACTCCTCAGCATAGTTATGTCCGTCGCAGCCTTCTTGGGTTTCAGGAGGGACATACAAACGTTATCAAAATTATGGTGAAACGCTGAAAACCTGCAAATAATTTTCAACGTACTGGTTAATTTGAAAACTCTCCAGCATACTTCTTGGAACAAGCCAGGTACCTGTGCCCACGCATGGAGGAGTATATAGAAACATGGTGGAATCCCAGCTGATGAAGCAAAGGATTCTTAAAGGAATGAGATGACCATGCGGATCCTGTTTAATTCTCTGAAACAGAATCCGCACTTTTCACCTGCCAAACACATGCCCACTACTCTTCTCTGGGGATAATAAACACAAACCAGCGATCTGACAGAGGGCCTGAACACCCATCCTGACCGACCCCACAAAACAAAAATGTACCCTCCAGCTACTAATTCTAATGCCAATTTGCAAAATTTCCCTGCATTTTTAAACAATGGAGAAATGATGCTGGGATGATACTTAGAAGAATGGCTTCTTGTCAGTCTCCACTGACAAAAATAGGCAACACCAAGTCAGCTACGCCTCAGCATAGTTATGTCCGTAGCAGCCATATTTGGTTTCAGTAGGCACATACACACGTTATCACAATTATGGTGAAACGCTGAAAACCTGCAAAGGATTGTCAACATACTGGTTAATTGAAAAGCTCTGAGGCATACTTCTTGGAACTAGCCAGTTTCCTGTGCCCACGCATAGACAAGTATATAGAACCATGGTATATTCCCAGCTCATGAAGCAAAGGATTCTTAAAGGAACGGGATTACCATGCGGATCCTGTTTAATTCTCTGAAACAGATCGGCAGTTTTCACCTGCCATACTAATACCCACTTCCCCTCTCTGGGGATAATAAAAACCAAACGGGGAACTCACAGAGGGCCTGACCAACACATCTACACTGACCCCACAGGAAAAAAAAAAAAACAAAACACCGTAGCCTCCAGCTACTAATTATAATGCTAACTTGCAAATTTTCCTGCATTTTTAAACAATGGAAAAATGATGGTGAGATGATACTTACAAGAATGGATTCTTGTCAGTCTCCACTAACAAAAATAGGCAAACCCAAGTCAGCTACGCCTCAGCATAGTTATGTCCGTCGCAGCCTTCTTGGGTTTCAGGAGGCACAGACAAACGTTATCACAATTATGGTGAAATGCTGAACACCTGCAAATAATTTTCAACGTACTGGTTAATTGAAAAGCTGTGCGGCATACTTCTTGGAACAAGCCAGTTACCTGTTCCCACGCAAACAGGAGTATATAGAACCATGGTGGATTTCCAGCTGATGAAGTAAAGGATTATTAAAGGAACGGGATGACCATGGGGATCATCGTTAATTCTCTGAAACAGAATCCGCCCTTTTCACCTGCCAAACACATGCCCACTTCTCCTCTCTGGGGATAATAAAAACTAACCAGCGAACTGACAGAGGGCCTGACCCCCCCCATCCACATCGACCACACACAAAAAAAAAAAAACCGTACCTTCCAGCTACTAATTATAATGCTAACTTGCAAAATTTCCCTGCATTTTAAAACAATGGAAAAATGGTGGTGGGATCATACTTAGAAGAATGGCTTCTTGTCAGTCTCCACTAACAAAAATATGCAACACCAAGTCAGCTACTCCTCAGCATAGTTATGTCCGTCGCAGCCTTCTTGGGTTTCAGGAGGCACAAACAAAGGTTCTCACAATTATGGTGAAACGCTGAACACCTGCAAATAATTTTCAACGTACTGGTTAATTGAAAAGCTCTGTGGCATACTTCTTGGAACAAGCCAGTTACCTGTTCCCACGCAAAGAGGAGTATATAGAACCATGGTGGATTTTCAGCTGATGAAGTAAAGGATTATTAAAGGAACGGGATGACCATGGGGATCATCGTTAATTCTCTGAAACAGAATCCGCCCTTTTCACCTGGCAAACACATGCCCACTTCTCCTCTCTGGGGATAATAAAAACTAACCAGCGAAGTGACAGAGGGCCTGATCCCCACCATCCACATCGACCACACACAAAAAAAAAACCGTACCCTCCAGCTACTAATTATAATGCTAACTTGCAAAATTTCCCTGCATTTTAAAACAATGGAAAAATGGTGGTGGGATCATACTTAGAAGAATGGCTTCTTGTCTGTCTCCACTAACAAAAATAGGCAACACCAAGTCAGCTACTCCTCAGCATAGTTATGTCCGTCGCAGCCTTCTTGGGTTTCAGGAGGGACATACAAACGTTATCAAAATTATGGTGAAACGCTAAAAACCTGCAAATAATTTTCAACGTACTGGTTAATTTGAAAACTCTCCAGCTTAATTCTTGGAACAAGCCAGGTACCTGTGCCCACGCATAGAGGAGTATATAGAACCATGGTGGAATCCCAGCTGATGAAGCAAAGGATTCTTAAAGGAATGAGATGACCATGCGGATCCTGTTTAATTCTCTGAAACAGAATCCGCACTTTTCACCTGCCAAACACATGCCCACTACTCTTCTCTGGGGATAATAAACACAAACCAGCGATCTGACAGAGGGCCTGAACACCCATCCTGACCGACCCCACAAAACAAAAAAGTACCCTCCAGCTACTAATTCTAATGCCAATTTGCAAAATTTCCCTGCATTTTTAAACAATGGAGAAATGATGGTGGGATGATACTTAGAAGAATGGCTTCTTGTCAGTCTCCACTGACAAAAATAGGCAACACCAAGTCAGCTACGCCTCAGGATAGTTATGTCCGTAGCAGCCATATTTGGTTTCAGTAGGCACATACACACGTTATCACAATTATGGTGAAACGCTGAAAACCTGCAAAGGATTGTCAACATACTGGTTAATTGAAAAGCTCTGAGGCATACTTCTTGGAACTAGCCAGTTTCCTGTGCCCACGCATAGACAAGTATATAGAACCATGGTGGATTCCCAGCTCATGAAGCAAAGGATTCTTAAAGGAACGGGATTACCATGCGGATCCTGTTTAATTCTTTGAAACAGATCCGCAGTTTTCACCTGCCATACTAATACCCACTTCTCCTCTCTGGGGATAATGAAAACCAACCGGGGAACTGACAGAGGGCCTGACCAACACATCCACACCGACCCCACAGGAAAAAAAAAAAAAAAAAAAAAAAACACCGTAGCCTCCAGCTACTAATTATAATGCTAACTTGCAAAATTTTCCTGCATTTTTAAACAATGGAAAAATGATGGTGAGATGATACTTACAAGAATGGATTCTTGTCAGTCTCCACTAACAAAAATAGGCAAAACCAAGTAAGCTACGCCTCAGCATAGTTATGTCCGTCGCAGCCTTCTTGGGTTTCAGGAGGCACAAACAAACGTTATCACAATTATGGTGAAACGCTGAACACCTGCAAATAATTGTCAACGTAGTGGTTAATTGAAAAGCTCTGCGGCATACTTCTTGGAACAAGGCAGTTACCTGTTCCCACGCAAAGAGGAGTATAGAGAACCATGGTGGATTTCCAGCTGATGAAGTAAAGGATTATTAAAGGAACGGGATGACTATGGGGATCATCGTTAATTCTCTGAAACAGAATCCGCCCTTTTCACCTGCCAAACACATGCCCACTTCTCCTCTCTGGGGATAATAAAAACTAACCAGCGAACTGACAGAGGGCCTGATCCCCACCATCCACATCGACCACACCAAAAAAAAAAAACCGTACGCTCCAGCTACTAATTATAATGCTAACTTGCAAAATTTCCCTGCATTTTAAACAATGGAAAAATGGTGGTGGGATCATACTTAGAAGAATGGCTTCTTGTCTGTCTCCACTAACAAAAATAGGCAACACCAAGTCAGCTACTCCTCAGCATAGTTATGTCCGTCGCAGCCTTCTTGGGTTTCAGGAGGCACAAACAAAGGTTCTCACAATTATGGTGAAACGCTGAACACCTGCAAATAATTTTCAACGTAGTGGTTAATTGAAAAGCTCTGAGGCATACTTCTTGGAACAAGCCAGTTACCTGTTCCCACGCAAAGAGGAGTATATAGAACCATGGTGGATTTCCAGCTGATGAAGTAAAGGATTATTAAAGGAACGGGATGACCATGGGGATCATCGTTAATTCTCTGAAACAGAATCCGCCCTTTTCACCTGCCAAACACATGCCCACTTCTCCTCTCTGGGGATAATAAAAACTAACCAGCGAACTGACAGAGGGCCTGATCCCCACCATCCACATCGACCACACACAAAAAAAAAAAACCGTACCCTCCAGCTACTAATTATAATGCTAACTTGCAAAATTTCCCTGCATTTTAAAACAATGGAAAAATGGTGGTGGGACATACTTAGAAGAATGGCTTCTTGTCTGTCTCCACTAACAAAAATAGGCAACACCAAGTCAGCTACTCCTCAGCATAGTTATGTCCGTCGCAGCCTTCTTGGGTTTCAGGAGGGACATACAAACGTTATCAAAATTATGGTGAAACGCTAAAAACCTGCAAATAATTTTCAACGTACTGGTTAATTTGAAAACTCTCCAGCTTAATTCTTGGAACAAGCCAGGTACCTGTGCCCACGCATAGAGGAGTATATAGCAACATGGTGGAATCCCAGCTGATGAAGCAAAGGATTCTTAAAGGAATGAGATGACCATGCGGATCCTGTTTAATTCTCTGAAACAGAATCCGCACTTTTCACCTGCCAAACACATGCCCACTACTCTTCTCTGGGGATAATAAACACAAACCAGCGATCTGACAGAGGGCCTGAACACCCATCCTGACCGACCCCACAAAACAAAAAAGTACCCTCCAGCTACTAATTCTAATGCCAATTTGCAAAATTTCCCTGCATTTTTAAACAATGGAGAAATGATGGTGGGATGATACTTAGAAGAATGGCTTCTTGTCAGTCTCCACTGACAAAAATAGGCAACACCAAGTCAGCTACGCCTCAGCATAGTTATGTCCGTAGCAGCCATATTTGGTTTCAGTAGGCACATACACACGTTATCACAATTATGGTGAAACGCTGAAAACCTGCAAAGGATTGTCAACATACTGGTTAATTGAAAAGCTCTGAGGCATACTTCTTGGAACTAGCCAGTTTCCTGTGCCCACGCATAGACAAGTATATAGAACCCTGGTATATTTCCAGCTCATGAAGCAAAGGATTCTTAAAGGAACGGGATTACCATGCGGATCCTGTTTAATTCTCTGAAACAGATCCGCAGTTTTCACCTGCCATACTAATACCCACTTCTCCTCTCTGGGGATAATGAAAACCAGGCGGGGAACTGACAGAGGGCCTGACCAACACATCCACACCGACCCCACAGGAAAAAAAAAAAAAAAAAAAACACCGTAGCCTCCAGCTACTAATTATAATGCTAACTTGCAAAATTTTCCTGCATTTTTAAACAATGGAAAAATGATGGTGAGATGATACTTACAAGAATGGATTCTTGTCAGTCTCCACTAACAAAAATAGGCAAAACCAAGTCAGCTATGCATCAGCATAGTTATGTCCGTCGCAGGCTTCTTGGGTTTCAGGAGGCACAAACAAACGTTATCACAATTATGGTGAAACGCTGAACACCTGCAAATAATTGTCAACGTACTGGTTAATTGAAAAGCTCTGTGGCATACTTCTTGGAACAAGCCAGTTACCTGTTCCCACGCAAAGAGGAGTATATAGAACCATGGTGGATTTCCAGCTGATGAAGTAAAGGATTATTAAAGGAACGGGATGACCATGGGGATCATCGTTAATTCTCTGAAACAGAATCCGTCCTTTTCAGCTGCCAAACACATGCCCACTTCTCCTCTCTGGGGATAATAAAAACTAACCAGCGAAATGACAGAGGGCCTGACCCACCATCCACATCGACCACACACAAAAAAAAAAACCGTACCCTCCAGCTACTAATTATAATGCTAACTTGCAAAATTTCCCTGCATTTTAAAACAATGGAAAAATGGTGGTTGGATCATACTTAGAAGAATGGCTTCTTGTCTGTCTCCACTAACAAAAATAGGCAACACCAAGTCAGCTACTCCTCAGCATAGTTATGTCCGTCGCAGCCTTCTTGGGTTTCAGGAGGGACATACAAACGTTATCAAAATTATGGTGAAACGCTAAAAACCTGCAAATAATTTTCAACGTAGTGGTTAATTGAAAAGCTCTGCGGCATACTTCTTGGAACAAGCCAGTTACCTGTTCCCACGCAAAGAGGAGTATATAGAACCATGGTGGATTTCCAGCTGATGAAGTAAAGTATTATTAAAGGAACGGGATGACCAGGGGGATCATCGTTAATTCTCTGAAACAGAATCCGCCCTTTTCACCTGCCAAACACATGCCCACTTCTCCTCTCTGGGGATAATAAAAACTAACCAGCGAACTGACAGAGGGCCTGACCCCCCCCATCCACATCGACCACACACAAAAAAAAAAAAACCGTACCCTCCAGCTACTAATTATAATGCTAACTTGCAAAATTTCCCTGCATTTTAAAACAATGGAAAAATGGTGGTGGGATGATACTTAGAAGAATGGCTTCTTGTCAGTCTCCACTAACAAAAATAGGCAACACCAAGTCAGCTACTCCTCAGCATAGTTATGTCCGTCGCAGCCTTCTTAGGTTTCAGGAGGCACAAACAAACGTTATCACAATTATGGTGAAACGCTGAACACCTGCAAATAATTGTCAACGTACTGGTTAATTGAAAAGCTCTGCGGGATACTTCTTGGAACAACCCAGTTACCTGTTCCCACGCAAAGAGGAGTATATAGAACCATAGTGGATTTCCAGCTGATGAAGTAAAGGATTATTAAAGGAACGGGATGACCATGGGGATCATCGTTAATTCTCTGAAACAGAATCCGCCCTTTTCACCTGCCAAACACATGCCCACTTCTCCTCTCTGGGGATAATAAAAACTAACCAGCGAACTGACAGAGGGCCTGACAACCACCATCTACATGGACCACACAGACAAAAAAAAAACCATACCCTCCAGCTACTAATTATAATGCTAACTTGCAAAATTTCCCTGCATTTTAAAACAATGGAAAAATGGTGGTGGGATGATACTTAGAAGAATGGCTTCTTGTCAGTCTCCACTGACAAAAATAGGCAACACCAAGTCAGCTACTCCTCAGCATAGTTATGTCCGTCGCAGCCTTCTTGGGTTTCAGGAGGGACATACAAACGTTATCAAAATTATGGTGAAACGCTGAAAACCTGCAAATAATTTTCAACGTACTGGTTAATTTGAAAACTCTCCAGCATACTTCTTGGAACAAGCCAGGTACCTGTGCCCACGCATGGAGGAGTATATAGAAACATGGTGGAATCCCAGCTGATGAAGCAAAGGATTCTTAAAGGAATGAGATGACCATGCGGATCCTGTTTAATTCTCTGAAACAGAATCCGCACTTTTCACCTGCCAAACACATGCCCACTACTCTTCTCTGGGGATAATAAACACAAACCAGCGATCTGACAGAGGGCCTGAACACCCATCCTGACCGACCCCACAAAACAAAAATGTACCCTCCAGCTACTAATTCTAATGCCAATTTGCAAAATTTCCCTGCATTTTTAAACAATGGAGAAATGATGGTGGGATGATACTTAGAAGAATGGCTTCTTGTCAGTCTCCACTGACAAAAATAGGCAACACCAAGTCAGCTACGCCTCAGCATAGTTATGTCCGTAGCAGCCATATTTGGTTTCAGTAGGCACATACACACGTTATCACAATTATGGTGAAACGCTGAAAACCTGCAAAGGATTGTCAACATACTGGTTAATTGAAAAGCTCTGAGGCATACTTCTTGGAACTAGCCAGTTTCCTGTGCCCACGCATAGACAAGTATATAGAACCATGGTATATTCCCAGCTCATGAAGCAAAGGATTCTTAAAGGAACGGGATTACCATGCGGATCCTGTTTAATTCTCTGAAACAGATCCGCAGTTTTCACCTGCCATACTAATACCCACTTCTCCTCTCTGGGGATAATAAAAACCAACCGGGGAACTCACAGAGGGCCTGACCAACACATCTACACTGACCCCACAGGAAAAAAAAAAAAAAACACCGTAGCCTCCAGCTACTAATTATAATGCTAACTTGCAAATTTTCCTGCATTTCTAAACAATGGAAAAATGATGGTGAGATGATACTTACAAGAATGGATTCTTGTCAGTCTCCACTAACAAAAATAGGCAAACCCAAGTCAGCTACGCCTCAGCATAGTTATGTCCGTCGCAGCCTTCTTGGGTTTCAGGAGGCACAAACAAACGTTATCACAATTATGGTGAAACGCTGAACACCTGCAAATAATTGTCAACGTACTGGTTAATTGAAAAGCTCTGCGGCATACTTCTTGGAACAAGCCAGTTACCTGTTCCCACGCAAAGAGGAGTATAGAGAACCATGGTGGATTTCCAGCTGATGAAGTAAAGGATTATTAAAGGAACGGGATGACCATGGGGATCATCGTTAATTCTCTGAAACAGAATCCGCCCTTTTCACCTGCCAAACACATGCCCACTTCTCCTCTCTGGGGATAATAAAAACTAACCAGCGAACTGACAGAGGGCCTGACCCCCCCCATCCACATCGACCACACACAAAAAAAAAAAAACCGTACCTTCCAGCTACTAATTATAATGCTAACTTGCAAAATTTCCCTGCATTTTAAAACAATGGAAAAATGGTGGTGGGATGATACTTAGAAGAATGGCTTCTTGTCAGTCTCCACTAACAAAAATAGGCAACACCAAGTCAGCTACTCCTCAGCATAGTTATGTCCGTCGCAGCCTTCTTGGGTTTCAGGAGGGACATACAAACGTTATCAAAATTATGGTGAAACGCTAAAAACCTGCAAATAATTTTCAACGTACTGGTTAATTTGAAAACTCTCCAGCATACTTCTTGGAACAAGCCAGGTACCTGTGCCCACGCATAGAGGAGTATATAGAACCATGGTGGGATGAAGCAAAGGATTCTTAAAGGAATGAGATGACCATGCGGATCCTGTTTAATTCTCTGAAACAGAATCCGCACTTTTCACCTGCCAAACACATGCCCACTACTCTTCTCTGGGGATAATAAACACAAACCAGCGATCTGACAGAGGGCCTGAACACCCATCCTGACCGACCCCACAAAACAAAAAAGTACCCTCCAGCTACTAATTCTAATGCCAATTTGCAAAATTTCCATGCATTTTTAAACAATGGAGAAATGATGGTGGGATGATACTTAGAAGAATGGCTTCTTGTCAGTCTCCACTGACAAAAATAGGCAACACCAAGTCAGCTACGCCTCAGCATAGTTATGTCCGTAGCAGCCATATTTGGTTTCAGTAGGCACATACACACGTTATCACAATTATGGTGAAACGCTGAAAACCTGCAAAGGATTGTCAACATACTGGTTAATTGAAAAGCTCTGAGGCATACTTCTTGGAACTAGCCAGTTTCCTGTGCCCACGCATAGACAAGTATATAGAACCCTGGTATATTTCCAGCTCATGAAGCAAAGGATTCTTAAAGGAACGGGATTACCATGCGGATCCTGTTTAATTCTCTGAAACAGATCCGCAGTTTTCACCTGCCATACTAATACCCACTTCTCCTCTCTGGGGATAATGAAAACCAACCGGGGAACTGACAGAGGGCCTGACCAACACATCCACACCGACCCCACAGGAAAAAAAAAAAAAAAAAAAAAACACCGTAGCCTCCAGCTACTAATTATAATGCTAACTTGCAAAATTTTCCTGCATTTTTAAACAATGGAAAAATGATGGTGAGATGATACTTACAAGAATGGATTCTTGTCAGTCTCCACTAACAAAAATAGGCAACACCAAGTCAGCTACGCCTCAGCATAGTTATGTCCGTCGCAGCCTTCTTGGGTTTCAGGAGGCACAAACAAACGTTATCACAATTATGGTGAAACACAGAACACCTGCAAATAATTGTCAACGTACTGGTTAATTGAAAAGCTCTGCGGCATACTTCTTGGAACAAGCCAGTTACCTGTTCCCACGCAAAGAGGAGTATATAGAACCATGGTGGATTTCCAGCTGATGAAGAAAAGGATTATTAAAGGAACGGGATGACCATGGGGATCATCGTTAATTCTCTGAAACAGAATCCACCCTTTTCACCTGCCAAACACATGCCCACTTCTCCTCTCTGGGGATAATAAAAACTAACCAGCGAACTGACAGAGGGCCTGACCCCCCCCATCCACATCGACCACACACACAAAAAAAACCGTACCTTCCAGCTACTAATTATAATGCTAACTTGCAAAATTTCCCTGCATTTTAAAACAATGGAAAAATGGTGGTGGGATCATACTTAGAAGAATGGCTTCTTGTCAGTCTCCACTAACAAAAATAGGCAACACCAAGTCAGCTACTCCTCAGCATAGTTATGTCCGTCGCAGCCTTCTTGGGTTTCAGGAGGCACAAACAAAGGTTCTCACAATTATGGTGAAACGCTGAACACCTGCAAATAATTGTCAACGTAGTGGTTAATTGAAAAGCTCTGAGGCATACTTCTTGGAACAAGCCAGTTACCTGTTCCCACGCAAAGAGGAGTATATAGAACCATGGTGGATTTCCAGCTGATGAAGTAAAGGATTATTAAAGGAACGGGATGACCATGGGGATCATCGTTAATTCTCTGAAACAGAATCCGCCCTTTTCACCTGCCAAACACATGCCCACTTCTCCTCTCTGGGGATAATAAAAACTAACCAGCGAACTGACAGAGGGCCTGATCCCCACCATCCACATCGACCACACCAAAAAAAAAAACCGTACGCTCCAGCTACTAATTATAATGCTAACTTGCAAAATTTCCCTGCATTTTAAAACAATGGAAAAATGGTGGTGGGATCATACTTAGAAGAATGGCTTCTTGTCTGTCTCCACTAACAAAAATAGGCAACACCAAGTCAGCTACGCCTCAGCATAGTTATGTCCGTCGCAGCCTTCTTGGGTTTCAGGAGGGACATACAAACGTTATCAAAATTATGGTGAAACGCTGAAAACCTGCAAATAATTTTCAACGTACTGGTTAATTTGAAAACTCTCCAGCATACTTCTTGGAACAAGCCAGGTACCTGTGCCCACGCATAGAGGAGTATATAGAACCATGGTGGAATCCCAGCTGATGAAGCAAAGGATTCTTAAAGGAATGAGATGACCATGCGGATCCTGTTTAATTCTCTGAACCAGAATCCGCACTTTTCACCTGCCAAACACATGCCCACTACTCTTCTCTGGGGATAATAAACACAAACCAGCGATCTGACAGAGGGCCTGAACACCCATCCTGACCGACCCCACAAAACAAAAAAGTACCCTCCAGCTACTAATTCTAATGCCAATTTGCAAAATTTCCCTGCATTTTTAAACAATGGAGAAATGATGGTGGGATGATACTTAGAAGAATGGCTTCTTGTCAGTCTCCACTGACAAAAATAGGCAACACCAAGTCAGCTACGCCTCAGCATAGTTATGTCCGTAGCAGCCATATTTGGTTTCAGTAGGCACATACACACGTTATCACAATTATGGTGAAACGCTGAAAACCTGCAAAGGATTGTCAACATACTGGTTAATTGAAAAGCTCTGAGGCATACTTCTTGGAACTAGCCAGTTTCCTGTGCCCACGCATAGACAAGTATATAGAACCCTGGTATATTCCCAGCTCATGAAGCAAAGGATTCTTAAAGGAACGGGATTACCATGCGGATCCTGTTTAATTCTCTGAAACAGATTGGCAGTTTTCACCTGCCATACTAATACCCACTTCTCCTCTCTGGGGATAATGAAAACCAACCGGGGAACTGACAGAGGGCCTGACCAACACATCCACACCGACCCCACAGGACAAAAAAAAAAAAAAAAAAAACACCGTAGCCTCCAGCTACTAATTATAATGCTAACTTGCAAAATTTTCCTGCATTTTTAAACAATGGAAAAATGATGGTGAGATGATACTTACAAGAATGGATTCTTGTCAGTCTCCACTAACAAAAATAGGCAAAACCAAGTCAGCTACGCCTCAGCATAGTTATGTCCGTCGCAGCCTTCTTGGGTTTCAGGAGGCACAAACAAACGTTATCACAATTATGGTGAAACGCTGAACACCTGCAAATAATTGTCAACGTACTGGTTAATTGAAAAGCTCTGCGGCATACTTCTTGGAACAAGCCAGTTACCTGTTCCCACGCAAAGAGGAGTATATAGAACCATGGTGGATTTCCAGCTGATGAAGTAAAGGATTATTAAAGGAACGGGATGACCATGGGGATCATCGTTAATTCTCTGAAACAGAATCCGCCCTTTTCACCTGCCAAACACATGCCCACTTCTCCTCTCTGGGGATAATAAAAACTAACCAGCGAACTGACAGAGGGCCTGACCCCCCCCATCCACATCGACCACACACAAAAAAAAACCGTACCTTCCAGCTACTAATTATAATGCTAACTTGCAAAATTTCCCTGCATTTTAAAACAATGGAAAAATGGTGGTGGGATCATACTTAGAAGAATGGCTTCTTGTCAGTCTCCACTAACAAAAATAGGCAACACCAAGTCAGCTACTCCTCAGCATAGTTATGTCCGTCGCAGCCATCTTGGGTTTCAGGAGGCACAAACAAAGGTTCTCACAATTATGGTGAAACGCTGAACACCTGCAAATAATTTTCAACGTAGTGGTTAATTGAAAAGCTCTGAGGCATACTTCTTGGAACACGGCAGTTACCTGTTCCCACGCAAAGAGGAGTATAGAGAACCATGGTGGATTTCCAGCTGATGAAGTAAAGGATTATTAAAGAAATGGGATGACCATGGGGATCATCGTTAATTCTCTGAAACAGAATCCGCCCTTTTCACCTGCCAAACACATGCCCACTTCTCCTCTCTGGGGATAATAAAAACTAACCAGCGAACTGACAGAGGGCCTGATCCCCACCATCCACATCGACCACACACACAAAAAAAAATCCGTACCCTCCAGCTACTAAGTATAATGCTAACTTGCAAAATTTCCCTGCATTTTAAAACAATGGAAAAATGGTGGTGGGATCATACTTAGAAGAATGGCTTCTTGTCTGTCTCCACTAACAAAAATAGGCAACACCAAGTCAGCTACTCCTCAGCATAGTTATGTCCGTCGCAGCCTTCTTGGGTTTCAGGAGGGACATACAAACGTTATCAAAATTATGGTGAAACGCTAAAAACCTGCAAATAATTTTCAACGTACTGGTTAATTTGAAAACTCTCCAGCTTAATTCTTGGAACAAGCCAGGTACCTGTGCCCAGGCATAGAGGAGTATATAGAAACATGGTGGAATCCCAGCTGATGAAGCAAAGGATTCTTAAAGGAATGAGATGACCATGCGGATCCTGTTTAATTCTCTGAAACAGAATCCGCACTTTTCACCTGCCAAACACATGCCCACTACTCTTCTCTGGGGATAATAAACACAAACCAGCGATCTGACAGAGGGCCTGAACACCCATCCTGACCGACCCCACAAAACAAAAAAGTACCCGCCAGCTACTAATTCTAATGCCAATTTGCAAAATTTCCCTGCATTTTTAAACAATGGAGAAATGATGGTGGGATGATACTTAGAAGAATGGCTTCTTGTCAGTCTCCACTGACAAAAATAGGCAACACCAAGTCAGCTACGCCTCAGCATAGTTATGTCCGTAGCAGCCATATTTGGTTTCAGTAGGCACATACACACGTTATCACAATTATGGTGAAACGCTGAAAACCTGCAAAGGATTGTCAACATACTGGTTAATTGAAAAGCTCTGAGGCATACTTCTTGGAACTAGCCAGTTTCCTGTGCCCACGCATAGACAAGTATATAGAACCTTGGTATATTTCCAGCTCATGAAGCAAAGGATTCTTAAAGGAACGGGATTACCATGCGGATCCTGTTTAATTCTCTGAAACAGATCCGCAGTTTTCACCTGCCATACTAATACCCACTTCTCCTCTCTGGGGATAATGAAAACCAACCGGGGAACTGACAGAGGGCCTGACCAACACATCCACACCGACCCCAGAGGAAAAAAAAAAAAAAAAAAAAAAAACACCGTAGCCTCCAGCTACTAATTATAATGCTAACTTGCAAAATTTTCCTGCATTTTTAAACAATGGAAAAATGATGGTGAGATGATACTTACAAGAATGGATTCTTGTCAGTCTCCACTAACAAAAATAGGCAAAACCAAGTCAGCTACGCCTCAGCATAGTTATGTCCGTCGCAGCCTTCTTGGGTTTCAGGAGGCACAAACAAACGTTATCACAATTATGGTGAAACGCTGAACACCTGCAAATAATTGTCAACGTACTGGTTAATTGAAAAGCTCTGCGGCATACTTCTTGGAACAAGCCAGTTACCTGTTCCCACGCAAAGAGGAGTATATAGAACCATGGTGGATTTCCAGCTGATGAAGTAAAGGATTATTAAAGGAACGGGATGACCATGGGGATCATCGTTAATTCTCTGAAACAGAATCCGCCCTTTTCACCTGCCAAACACATGCCCACTTCTCCTCTCTGGGGATAATAAAAACTAACCAGCGAACTGACAGAGGGCCTGACCCCCCCCATCCACATCGACCACACACAAAAAAAAACCGTACCTTCCAGCTACTAATTATAATGCTAACTTGCAAAATTTCCCTGCATTTTAAAACAATGGAAAAATGGTGGTGGGATCATACTTAGAAGAATGGCTTCTTGTCAGTCTCCACTAACAAAAATAGGCAACACCAAGTCAGCTACTCCTCAGCATAGTTATGTCCGTCGCAGCCTTCTTGGGTTTCAGGAGGCACAAACAAAGGTTCTCACAATTATGGTGAAACGCTGAACACCTGCAAATAATTTTCAACGTAGTGGTTAATTGAAAAGCTCTGAGGCATACTTCTTGGAACAAGCCAGTTACCTGTTCCCACGCAAAGAGGAGTATAGAGAACCATGGTGGATTTCCAGCTGATGAAGTAAAGGATTATTAAAGGAATGGGATGACCATGGGGATCATCGTTAATTCTCTGAAACAGAATCCGCCCTTTTCACCTGCCAAACACATGCCCACTTCTCCTCTCTGGGGATAATAAAAACTAACCAGCGAACTGACAGAGGGCCTGATCCCCACCATCCACATCGACCACACACACAAAAAAAAATCCGTACCCTCCAGCTACTAATTATAATGCTAACTTGCAAAATTTCCCTGCATTTTAAAACAATGGAAAAATGGTGGTGGGATCATACTTAGAAGAATGGCTTCTTGTCTGTCTCCACTAACAAAAATAGGCAACACCAAGTCAGCTACTCCTCAGCATAGTTATGTCCGTCGCAGCCTTCTTGGGTTTCAGGAGGGACATACAAACGTTATCAAAATTATGGTGAAACGCTAAAAACCTGCAAATAATTTTCAACGTACTGGTTAATTTGAAAACTCTACAGCTTAATTCTTGGAACAAGCCAGGTACCTGTGCCCAGGCATAGAGGAGTATATAGAAACATGGTGGAATCCCAGCTGATGAAGCAAAGGATTCTTAAAGGAATGAGATGACCATGCGGATCCTGTTTAATTCTCTGAAACAGAATCCGCACTTTTCACCTGCCAAACACATGCCCACTACTCTTCTCTGGGGATAATAAACACAAACCAGCGATCTGACAGAGGGCCTGAACACCCATCCTGACCGACCCCACAAAACAAAAAAGTACCCTCCAGCTACTAATTCTAATGCCAATTTGCAAAATTTCCCTGCATTTTTAAACAATGGAGAAATGATGGTGGGATGATACTTAGAAGAATGGCTTCTTGTCAGTCTCCACTGACAAAAATAGGCAACACCAAGTCAGCTACGCCTCAGCATAGTTATGTCCGTAGCAGCCATATTTGGTTTCAGTAGGCACATACACACGTTATCACAATTATGGTGAAACGCTGAAAACCTGCAAAGGATTGTCAACATACTGGTTAATTGAAAAGCTCTGAGGCATACTTCTTGGAACTAGCCAGTTTCCTGTGCCCACGCATAGACAAGTATATAGAACCCTGGTATATTTCCAGCTCATGAAGCAAAGGATTCTTAAAGGAACGGGATTACCATGCGGATCCTGTTTAATTCTCTGAAACAGATCCGCAGTTTTCACCTGCCATACTAATACCCACTTCTCCTCTCTGGGGATAATGAAAACCAACCGGGGAACTGACAGAGGGCCTGACCAACACATCCACACCGACCCCACAGTAAAAAAAAAAAAAAAAAAAAACACCGTAGCCTCCAGCTACTAATTATAATGCTAACTTGCAAAATTTTCCTGCATTTTTAAACAATGGAAAAATGATGGTGAGATGATACTTACAAGAATGGATTCTTGTCAGTCTCCACTAACAAAAATAGGCAAAACCAAGTCAGCTACGCCTCAGCATAGTTATGTCCGTCGCAGCCTTCTTGGGTTTCAGGAGGCACAAACAAACGTTATCACAATTATGGTGAAACGCTGAACACCTGCAAATAATTGTCAACGTACTGGTTAATTGAAAAGCTCTGCGGCATACTTCTTGGAACAAGCCAGTTACCTGTTCCCACGCAAAGAGGAGTATATAGAACCATGGTGGATTTCCAGCTGATGAAGTAAAGGATTATTAAAGGAACGGGATGACCATGGGGATCATCGTTAATTCTCTGAAACAGAATCCACCCTTTTCACCTGCCAAACACATGCCCACTTCTCCTCTCTGGGGATAATAAAAACTAACCAGCGAACTGACAGAGGGCCTGACCCCCCCCCATCGACATCGACCACACACACAAAAAAAACCGTACCTTCCAGCTACTAATTATGATGCTAACTTGCAAAATTTCCCTGCATTTTAAAACAATGGAAAAATGGTGGTGGGATCATACTTGGAAGAATGGCTTCTTGTCAGTCTCCACTAACAAAAATAGGCAACACCAAGTCAGTTACTCCTCAGCATAGTTATGTCCGTCGCAGCCTTCTTGGGTTTCAGGAGGCACAAACAAACGTTATCACAATTATGGTGAAACGTTGAACACCTGCAAATAATTGTCAACGTAGTGGTTAATTGAAAAGCTCTGAGGCATACTTCTTGGAACAAGCCAGTTACCTGTTCCCACGCAAAGAGGAGTATATAGAACCATGGGGGATTTCCAGCTGATGAAGTAAAGGATTATTAAAGGAACGGGATGACCATGGGGATCATCGTTAATTCTCTGAAACAGAATCCGCCCTTTTCACCTGCCAAACACATGCCCACTTCTCCTCTCTGGGGATAATAAAAACTAACCAGCGAACTGACAGAGGGCCTGATCCCCACCATCCACATCGACCACACACAAAAAAAAAAACCGTACCCTCCAGCTACTAATTATAATGCTAACTTGCAAAATTTCCCTGCATTTTAAAACAATGGAAAAATGGTGGTGGGATCATACTTAGAAGAATGGCTTCTTGTCTGTCTCCACTAACAAAAATAGGCAACACCAAGTCAGCTACTCCTCAGCATAGTTATGTCCGTCGCAGCCTTCTTGGGTTTCAGGAGGGACATACAAACGTTATCAAAATTATGGTGAAACGCTAAAAACCTGCAAATAATTTTCAACGTACTGGTTAATTTGAAAACTCTCCAGCTTAATTCTTGGAACAAGCCAGGTACCTGTGCCCACGCATAGAGGAGTATATAGCAACATGGTGGAATCCCAGCTGATGAAGCAAAGGATTCTTAAAGGAATGAGATGACCATGCGGATCCTGTTTAATTCTCTGAAACAGAATCCGCACTTTTCACCTGCCAAACACATGCCCACTACTCTTCTCTGGGGATAATAAACACAAACCAGCGATCTGACAGAGGGCCTGAACACCCATCCTGACCGACCCCACAAAACAAAAAAGTACCCTCCAGCTACTAATTCTAATGCCAATTTGCAAAATTTCCCTGCATTTTTAAACAATGGAGAAATGATGGTGGGATGATACTTAGAAGAATGGCTTCTTGTCAGTCTCCACTGACAAAAATAGGCAACACCAAGTCAGCTACGCCTCAGCATAGTTATGTCCGTAGCAGCCATATTTGGTTTCAGTAGGCACATACACACGTTATCACAATTATGGTGAAACGCTGAAAACCTGCAAAGGATTGTCAACATACTGGTTAATTGAAAACCTCTGAGGCATACTTCTTGGAACTAGCCAGTTTCCTGTGCCCACGCATAGACAAGTATATAGAACCCTGGTATATTTCCAGCTCATGAAGCAAAGGATTCTTAAAGGAACGGGATTACCATGCGGATCCTGTTTAATTCTCTGAAACAGATCCGCAGTTTTCACCTGCCATACTAATACCCACTTCTCCTCTCTGGGGATAATGAAAACCAACCGGGGAACTGACAGAGGGCCTGAACAACACATCCACACCGACCCCACAGGAAAAAAAAACAAAAAAAAAACACCGTAGCCTCCAGCTACTAATTATAATGCTAACTTGCAAAATTTTCCTGCATTTTTAAACAATGGAAAAATGATGGTGAGATGATACTTACAAGAATGGATTCTTGTCAGTCTCCACTAACAAAAATAGGCAAAACCAAGTCAGCTACGCCTCAGCATAGTTATGTCCGTCGCAGCCTTCTTGGGTTTCAGGAGGCACAAACAAACGTTATCACAATTATGGTGAAACGCTGAACACCTGCAAATAATTGTCAACGTACTGGTTAATTGAAAAGCTCTGCGGCATACTTCTTGGAACAAGCCAGTTACCTGTTCCCACGCAAAGAGGAGTATAGAGAACCATGGTGGATTTCCAGCTGATGAAGTAAAGGATTATTAAAGGAACGGGATGACCATGGGGATCATCGTTAATTCTCTGAAACAGAATCCGCCCTTTTCACCTGCCAAACACATGCCCACTTCTCCTCCCTGGGGATAATAAAAACTAACCAGCGAACTGACAGAGGGCCTGATCCCCACCATCCACATCGACCACACCAAAAAAAAAAACCGTACGCTCCAGCTACTAATTATAATGCTAACTTGCAAAATTTCCCTGCATTTTAAAACAATGGAAAAATGGTGGTGGGATCATACTTAGAAGAATGGCTTCTTGTCTGTCTCCACTAACAAAAATAGGCAACACCAAATCAGCTACTCCTCAGCATAGTTATGTCCGTCGCAGCCTTCTTGGGTTTCAGGAGGGACATACAAACGTTATCAAAATTATGGTGAAAAGCTGAAAACCTGCAAATAATTTTCAACGTACTGGTTAATTTGAAAACTCTCCAGCATACTTCTTGGAACAAGCCAGGTACCTGTGCCCACGCATAGAGGAGTATATAGAACCATGGTGGAATCCCAGCTGATGAAGCAAAGGATTCTTAAAGGAATGAGATGACCATGCGGATCCTGTTTAATTCTCTGAAACAGAATCCGCACTTTTCACCTGCCAAACACATGCCCACTACTCTTCTCTGGGGATAATAAACACAAACCAGCGATCTGACAGAGGGCCTGAACACCCATCCTGACCGACCCCACAAAACAAAAAAGTACCCTCCAGCTACTAATTCTAATGCCAATTTGCAAAATTTCCCTGCATTTTTAAACAATGGAGAAATGATGGTGGGATGATACTTAGAAGAATGGCTTCTTGTCAGTCTCCACTGACAAAAATAGGCAACACCAAGTCAGCTACGCCTCAGGATAGTTATGTCCGTAGCAGCCATATTTGGTTTCAGTAGGCACATACACACGTTATCACAATTATGGTGAAACGCTGAAAACCTGCAAAGGATTGTCAACATACTGGTTAATTGAAAAGCTCTGAGGCATACTTCTTGGAACTAGCCAGTTTCCTGTGCCCACGCATAGACAAGTATATAGAACCATGGTGGATTCCCAGCTCATGAAGCAAAGGATTCTTAAAGGAACGGGATTACCATGCGGATCCTGTTTAATTCTCTGAAACAGATCCGCAGTTTTCACCTGCCATACTAATACCCACTTCTCCTCTCTGGGGATAATGAAAACCAACCGGGGAACTGACAGAGGGCCTGAACAACACATCCACACCGACCCCACAAGAAAAAAAAACAAAAAAAAAAACACCGTAGCCTCCAGCTACTAATTATAATGCTAACTTGCAAAATTTTCCTGCATTTTTAAACAATGGAAAAATGATGGTGAGATGATACTTACAAGAATGGATTCTTGTCAGTCTCCACTAACAAAAATAGGCAAAACCAAGTCAGCTACGCCTCAGCATAGTTATGTCCGTCGCAGCCTTCTTGGGTTTCAGGAGGCACAAACAAACGTTATCACAATTATGGTGAAACGCTGAACACCTGCAAATAATTGTCAACGTACTGGTTAATTGAAAAGCTCTGCGGCATACTTCTTGGAACAAGCCAGTTACCTGTTCCCACGCAAAGAGGAGTATAGAGAACCATGGTGGATTTCCAGCTGATGAAGTAAAGGATTATTAAAGGAACGGGATGACCATGGGGATCATCGTTAATTCTCTGAAACAGAATCCGCCCTTTTCACCTGCCAAACACATGCCCACTTCTCCTCTCTGGGGATAATAAAAACTAACCAGCGAACTGACAGAGGGCCTGATCCCCACCATCCACATCGACCACACACACAAAAAAAAAAAACCGTACCCTCCAGCTACTAATTATAATGCTAACTTGCAAAATTTCCCTGGATTTTAAAACAATGGAAAAATGGTGGTGGGATCATACTTAGAAGAATGGCTTCTTGTCTGTCTCCACTAACAAAAATAGGCAACACCAAGTCAGCTACTCCTCAGCATAGTTATGTCCGTCGCAGCCTTCTTGGGTTTCAGGAGGGACATACAAACGTTATCAAAATTATGGTGAAACGCTAAAAACCTGCAAATAATTTTCAACGTACTGGTTAATTTGAAAACTCTCCAGCTTAATTCTTGGAACAAGCCAGGTACCTGTGCCCACGCATAGAGGAGTATATAGAAACATGGTGGAATCCCAGCTGATGAAGCAAAGGATTCTTAAAGGAATGAGATGACCATGCGGATCCTGTTTAATTCTCTGAAACAGAATCCGCACTTTTCACCTGCCAAACACATGCCCACTACTCTTCTCTGGGGATAATAAACACAAACCAGCGATCTGACAGAGGGCCTGAACACCCATCCTGACCGACCCCACAAAACAAAAAAGTACCCGCCAGCTACTAATTCTAATGCCAATTTGCAAAATTTCCCTGCATTTTTAAACAATGGAGAAATGATGGTGGGATGATACTTAGAAGAATGGCTTCTTGTCAGTCTCCACTGACAAAAATAGGCAACACCAAGTCAGCTACGCCTCAGCATAGTTATGTCCGTAGCAGCCATATTTGGTTTCAGTAGGCACATACACACGTTATCACAATTATGGTGAAACGCTGAAAACCTGCAAAGGATTGTCAACATACTGGTTAATTGAAAAGCTCTGAGGCATACTTCTTGGAACTAGCCAGTTTCCTGTGCCCACGCATAGACAAGTATATAGAACCCTGGTATATTTCCAGCTCATGAAGCAAAGGATTCTTAAAGGAACGGGATTACCATGCGGATCCTGTTTAATTCTCTGAAACAGATCCGCAGTTTTCACCTGCCATACTAATACCCACTTCTCCTCTCTGGGGATAATGAAAACCAACCGGGGAACTGACAGAGGGCCTGACCAACACATCCACACCGACCCCACAGGAAAAAAAAAAAAAAAAAAAAAACACCGTAGCCTCCAGCTACTAATTATAATGCTAACTTGCAAAATTTTCCTGCATTTTTAAACAATGGAAAAATGATGGTGAGATGATACTTACAAGAATGGATTCTTGTCAGTCTCCACTAACAAAAATAGGCAAAACCAAGTCAGCTACGCCTCAGCATAGTTATGTCCGTCGCAGCCTTCTTGGGTTTCAGGAGGCACAAACAAACGTTATCACAATTATGGTGAAACGCTGAACACCTGCAAATAATTGTCAACGTACTGGTTAATTGAAAAGCTCTGCGGCATACTTCTTGGAACAAGCCAGTTACCTGTTCCCACGCAAAGAGGAGTATATAGAACCATGGTGGATTTCCAGCTGATGAAGAAAAGGATTATTAAAGGAACGGGATGACAATGGGGATCATCGTTAATTCTCTGAAACAGAATCCACCCTTTTCACCTGCCAAACACATGCCCACTTCTCCTCTCTGGGGATAATAAAAACTAACCAGCGAACTGACAGAGGGCCTGACCCCCCCCATCCACATCGACCACACACACAAAAAAAACCGTACCTTCCAGCTACTAATTATAATGCTAACTTGCAAAATTTCCCTGCATTTTAAAACAATGGAAAAATGGTGGTGGGATGATACTTAGAAGAATGGCTTCTTGTCAGTCTCCACTAACAAAAATAGGCAACACCAAGTCAGCTACTCCTCAGCATAGTTATGTCCGTCGCAGCCTTCTTGGGTTTCAGGAGGCACAAACAAAGGTTCTCACAATTATGGTGAAACGCTGAACACCTGCAAATAATTGTCAACGTAGTGGTTAATTGAAAAGCTCTGAGGCATACTTCTTGGAACAAGCCAGTTACCTGTTCCCACGCAAAGAGGAGTATAGACAACCATGGTGGATTTCCAGCTGATGAAGTAAAGGATTATTAAAGGAACGGGATGACCATGGGGATCATCGTTAATTCTCTGAAACAGAATCCGCCCTTTTCACCTGCCAAACACATGCCCACTTCTCCTCTCTGGGGATAATAAAAAGTAACCAGCGAACTGACAGAGGGCCTGATCCCCACCATCCACATCGACCACACCAAAAAAAAAAACCGTACGCTCCAGCTACTAATTATAATGCTAACTTGCAAAATTTCCCTGCATTTTAAAACAATGGAAAAATGGTGGTGGGATCATACTTAGAAGAATGGCTTCTTGTCTGTCTCCACTAACAAAAATAGGCAACACCAAGTCAGCTACGCCTCAGCATAGTTATGTCCGTCGCAGCCTTCTTGGGTTTCAGGAGGGACATACAAACGTTATCAAAATTATGGTGAAACGCTGAAAACCTGCAAATAATTTTCAACGTACTGGTTAATTTGAAAACTCTCCAGCATACTTCTTGGAACAAGCCAGGTACCTGTGCCCACGCATAGAGGAGTATATAGAACCATGGTGGAATCCCAGCTGATGAAGCAAAGGATTCTTAAAGGAATGAGATGACCATGCGGATCCTGTTTAATTCTCTGAAACAGAATCCGCACTTTTCACCTGCCAAACACATGCCCACTACTCTTCTCTGGGGATAATAAACACAAACCAGCGATCTGACAGAGGGCCTAAACACCCATCCTGACCGACCCCACAAAACAAAAAAGTACCCTCCAGCTACTAATTCTAATGCCAATTTGCAAAATTTCCCTGCATTTTTAAACAATGGAGAAATGATGGTGGGATGATACTTAGAAGAATGGCTTCTTGTCAGTCTCCACTGACAAAAATAGGCAACACCAAGTCAGCTACGCCTCAGCATAGTTATGTCCGTAGCAGCCATATTTGGTTTCAGTAGGCACATACACACGTTATCACAATTATGGTGAAACGCTGAAAACCTGCAAAGGATTGTCAACATACTGGTTAATTGAAAAGCTCTGAGGCATACTTCTTGGAACTAGCCAGTTTCCTGTGCCCACGCATAGACAAGTATATAGAACCCTGGTATATTCCCAGCTCATGAAGCAAAGGATTCTTAAAGGAACGGGATTACCATGCGGATCCTGTTTAATTCTCTGAAACAGATCCGCAGTTTTCACCTGCCATACTAATACCCACTTCTCCTCTCTGGGGATAATGAAAACCAACCGGGGAACTGACAGAGGGCCTGACCAACACATCCACACCGACCCCACAGGAAAAAAAAAAAAAAAAAAAAAAACACCGTAGCCTCCAGCTACTAATTATAATGCTAACTTGCAAAATTTTCCTGCATTTTTAAACAATGGAAAAATGATGGTGAGATGATACTTACAAGAATGGATTCTTGTCAGTCTCCACTAACAAAAATAGGCAAAACCAAGTCAGCTACGCCTCAGCATAGTTATGTCCGTCGCAGCCTTCTTGGGTTTCAGGAGGCACAAACAAACGTTATCACAATTATGGTGAAACGCTGAACACCTGCAAATAATTGTCAACGTACTGGTTAATTGAAAAGCTCTGCGGCATACTTCTTGGAACAAGCCAGTTACCTGTTCCCACGCAAAGAGGAGTATATAGAACCATGGTGGATTTCCAGCTGATGAAGTAAAGGATTATTAAAGGAACGGGATGACCATGGGGATCATCGTTAATTCTCTGAAACAGAATCCGCCCTATTCACCTGCCAAACACATGCCCACTTCTCCTCTCTGGGGATAATAAAAACTAACCAGCGAACTGACAGAGGGCCTGACCCCCCCCATCCACATCGACCACACACAAAAAAAAACCGTACCTTCCAGCTACTAATTATAATGCTAACTTGCAAAATTTCCCTGCATTTTAAAACAATGGAAAAATGGTGGTGGGATCATACTTAGAACAATGGCTTCTTGTCAGTCTCCACTAACAAAAATAGGCAACACCAAGTCAGCTACTCCTCAGCATAGTTATGTCCGTCGCAGCCTTCTTGGGTTTCAGGAGGCACAAACAAAGGTTCTCACAATTATGGTGAAACGCTGAACACCTGCAAATAATTTTCAACGTAGTGGTTAATTGAAAAGCTCTGAGGCATACTTCTTGGAACAAGCCAGTTACC
Source organism: Eulemur rufifrons (assembly GCF_041146395.1). Taxonomy (NCBI): domain Eukaryota; kingdom Metazoa; phylum Chordata; class Mammalia; order Primates; family Lemuridae; genus Eulemur; species Eulemur rufifrons. Next base: position 6,622,483 of record NC_091012.1, on the reverse strand, counting down.
TGGTCCCACGCAAAGAGGAGTATAGAGAACCATGGTGGATTTCCAGCTGATGAAGTAAAGGATTATTAAAGGAATGGGATGACCATGGGGATCATCGTTAATTCTCTGAAACAGAATCCGCCCTTTTCACCTGCCAAACACATGCCCACTTCTCCTCTCTGGGGATAATAAAAACTAACCAGCGAACTGACAGAGGGCCTGATCCCCACCATCCACATCGACCACACACACAAAAAAAAATCCGTACCCTCCAGCTACTAATTATAATGCTAACTTGCAAAATTTCCCTGCATTTTAAAACAATGGAAAAATGGTGGTGGGATCATACTTAGAAGAATGGCTTCTTGTCTGTCTCCACTAACAAAAATAGGCAACACCAAGTCAGCTACTCCTCAGCATAGTTATGTCCGTCGCAGCCTTCTTGGGTTTCAGGAGGGACATACAAACGTTATCAAAATTATGGTGAAACGCTAAAAACCTGCAAATAATTTTCAACGTACTGGTTAATTTGAAAACTCTCCAGCTTAATTCTTGGAACAAGCCAGGTACCTGTGCCCACGCATAGAGGAGTATATAGCAACATGGTGGAATCCCAGCTGATGAAGCAAAGGATTCTTAAAGGAATGAGATGACCATGCGGATCCTGTTTAATTCTCTGAAACAGAATCCGCACTTTTCACCTGCCAAACACATGCCCACTACTCTTCTCTGGGGATAATAAACACAAACCAGCGATCTGACAGAGGGCCTGAACACCCATCCTGACCGACCCCACAAAACAAAAAAGTACCCTCCAGCTACTAATTCTAATGCCAATTTGCAAAATTTCCCTGCATTTTTAAACAATGGAGAAATGATGGTGGGATGATACTTAGAAGAATGGCTTCTTGTCAGTCTCCACTGACAAAAATAGGCAACACCAAGTCAGCTACGCCTCAGCATAGTTATGTCCGTAGCAGCCATATTTGGTTTCAGTAGGCACATACACACGTTATCACAATTATGGTGAAACGCTGAAAACCTGCAAAGGATTGTCAACATACTGGTTAATTGAAAAGCTCTGAGGCATACTTCTTGGAACTAGCCAGTTTCCTGTGCCCACGCATAGACAAGTATATAGAACCCTGGTATATTTCCAGCTCATGAAGCAAAGGATTCTTAAAGGAACGGGATTACCATGCGGATCCTGTTTAATTCTCTGAAACAGATCCGCAGTTTTCACCTGCCATACTAATACCCACTTCTCCTCTCTGGGGATAATGAAAACCAACCGGGGAACTGACAGAGGGCCTGACCAACACATCCACACCGACCCCACAGGAAAAAAAAAAAAAAAAAAACACCGTAGCCTCCAGCTACTAATTATAATGCTAACTTGCAAAATTTTCCTGCATTTTTAAACAATGGAAAAATGATGGTGAGATGATACTTACAAGAATGGATTCTTGTCAGTCTCCACTAACAAAAATAGGCAAAACCAAGTCAGCTACGCCTCAGCATAGTTATGTCCGTCGCAGCCTTCTTGGGTTTCAGGAGGCACAAACAAACGTTATCACAATTATGGTGAAACGCTGAACACCTGCAAATAATTGTCAACGTACTGGTTAATTGAAAAGCTCTGCGGCATACTTCTTGGAACAAGCCAGTTACCTGTTCCCACGCAAAGAGGAGTATAGAGAACCATGGTGGATTTCCAGCTGATGAAGTAAAGGATTATTAAAGGAACGGGATGACCATGGGGATCATCGTTAATTCTCTGAAACAGAATCCGCCCTTTTCACCTGCCAAACACATGCCCACTTCTCCTCCCTGGGGATAATAAAAACTAACCAGCGAACTGACAGAGGGCCTGATCCCCACCATCCACATCGACCACACCAAAAAAAAAAACCGTACGCTCCAGCTACTAATTATAATGCTAACTTGCAAAATTTCCCTGCATTTTAAAACAATGGAAAAATGGTGGTGGGATCATACTTAGAAGAATGGCTTCTTGTCTGTCTCCACTAACAAAAATAGGCAACACCAAGTCAGCTACTCCTCAGCATAGTTATGTCCGTCGCAGCCTTCTTGGGTTTCAGGAGGGACATACAAACGTTATCAAAATTATGGTGAAACGCTAAAAACCTGCAAATAATTTTCAACGTACTGGTTAATTTGAAAACTCTCCAGCTTAATTCTTGGAACAAGCCAGGTACCTGTGCCCACGCATAGAGGAGTATATAGAAACATGGTGGAATCCCAGCTGATGAAGCAAAGGATTCTTAAAGGAATGAGATGACCATGCGGATCCTGTTTAATTCTCTGAAACAGAATCCGCACTTTTCACCTGCCAAACACATGCCCACTACTCTTCTCTGGGGATAATAAACACAAACCAGCGATCTGACAGAGGGCCTGAACACCCATCCTGACCGACCCCACAAAACAAAAAAGTACCCTCCAGCTACTAATTCTAATGCCAATTTGCAAAATTTCCCTGCATTTTTAAACAATGGAGAAATGATGGCGGGATGATACTTAGAAGAATGGCTTCTTGTCAGTCTCCACTGACAAAAATAGGCAACACCAAGTCAGCTACGCCTCAGCATAGTTATGTCCGTAGCAGCCATATTTGGTTTCAGTAGGCACATACACACGTTATCACAATTATGGTGAAACGCTGAAAACCTGCAAAGGATTGTCAACATACTGGTTAATTGAAAAGCTCTGAGGCATACTTCTTGGAACTAGCCAGTTTCCTGTGCCCACGCATAGACAAGTATATAGAACCCTGGTATATTTCCAGCTCATGAAGCAAAGGATTCTTAAAGGAACGGGATTACCATGCGGATCCTGTTTAATTCTCTGAAACAGATCCGCAGTTTTCACCTGCCATACTAATACCCACTTCTCCTCTCTGGGGATAATGAAAACCAACCGGGGAACTGACAGAGGGCCTGACCAACACATCCACACCGACCCCACAGGAAAAAAAAAAACAAAAAAAAAACACCGTAGCCTCCAGCTACTAATTATAATGCTAACTTGCAAAATTTTCCTGCATTTTTAAACAATGGAAAAATGATGGTGAGATGATACTTACAAGAATGGATTCTTGTCAGTCTCCACTAACAAAAATAGGCAACACCAAGTCAGCTACTCCTCAGCATAGTTATGTCCGTCGCAGCCTTCTTGGGTTTCAGGAGCCACAAACAAAGGTTCTCACAATTATGGTGAAACGCTGAACACCTGCAAATAATTTTCAACGTAGTGGTTAATTGAAAAGCTCTGAGGCATACTTCTTGGAACAAGCCAGTTACCTGTTCCCACGCAAAGAGGAGTATATAGAACCATGGTGGATTTCCAGCTGATGAAGTAAAGGATTATTAAAGGAACGGGATGACCATGGGGATCATCGTTAATTCTCTGAAACAGAATCCGCCCTTTTCACCTGCCAAACACATGCCCACTTCTCCTCTCTGGGGATAATAAAAACTAACCAGCGAACTGACACAGGGCCTGATCCCCACCATCCACATCGACCACACCAAAAAAAAAAACCGTACGCTCCAGCTACTAATTATAATGCTAACTTGCAAAATTTCCCTGCATTTTAAAACAATGGAAAAATGGTGGTGGGATCATACTTAGAAGAATGGCTTCTTGTCTGTCTCCACTAACAAAAATAGGCAACACCAAGTCAGCTACTCCTCAGCATAGTTATGTCCGTCGCAGCCTTCTTGGGTTTCAGGAGGCACAAACAAAGGTTCTCACAATTATGGTGAAACGCTGAACACCTGCAAATAATTGTCAACGTACTGGTTAATTGAAAAGCTCTGCGGCATACTTCTTGGAACAAGCCAGTTACCTGTTCCCACGCAAAGAGGAGTATATAGAACCATGGTGGATTTCCAGCTGATGAAGTAAAGGATTATTAAAGGAACGGGATGACCATGGGGATCATCGTTAATTCTCTGAAACAGAATCCACCCTTTTCACCTGCCAAACACATGCCCACTTCTCCTCTCTGGGGATAATAAAAACTAACCAGCGAACTGACAGAGGGCCTGACCCCCCCCATCCACATCGACCACACACAAAAAAAAACCGTACGCTCCAGCTACTAATTATAATGCTAACTTGCAAAATTTCCCTGCATTTTAAAACAATGGAAAAATGGTGGTGGGATCATACTTAGAAGAATGGCTTCTTGTCAGTCTCCACTAACAAAAATAGGCAACACCAAGTCAGCTACTCCTCAGCATAGTTATGTCCGTCGCAGCCTTCTTGGGTTTCAGGAGGCACAAACAAAGGTTCTCACAATTATGGTGAAACGCTGAACACCTGCAAATAATTTTCAACGTAGTGGTTAATTGAAAAGCTCTGAGGCATACTTCTTGGAACAAGCCAGTTACCTGTTCCCACGCAAAGAGGAGTATATAGAACCATGGTGGATTTCCAGCTGATGAAGTAAAGGATTATTAAAGGAACGGGATGACCATGGGGATCATCGTTAATTCTCTGAAACAGAATCCGCCCTTTTCACCTGCCAAACACATGCCCACTTCTCCTCTCTGGGGATAATAAAAACTAACCAGCGAACTGACAGAGGGCCTGATCCCCACCATCCACATCGACCACACACAAAAAAAAAAAACCGTACCCTCCAGCTACTAATTATAATGCTAACTTGCAAAATTTCCCTGCATTTTAAAACAATGGAAAAATGGTGGTGGGATCATACTTAGAAGAATGGCTTCTTGTCTGTCTCCACTAACAAAAATAGGCAACACCAAGTCAGCTACTCCTCAGCATAGTTATGTCCGTCGCAGCCTTCTTGGGTTTCAGGAGGCACAAACAAAGGTTCTCACAATTATGGTGAAACGCTGAACACCTGCAAATAATTTTCAACGTAGTGGTTAATTGAAAAGGTCTGAGGCATACTTCTTGGAACAAGCCAGTTACCTGTTCCCACGCAAAGAGGAGTATATAGAACCATGGTGGATTTCCAGCTGATGAAGTAAAGAATTATTAAAGGAACGGGATGACCATGGGGATCATCGTTAATTCTCTGAAACAGAATCCGCCCTTTTCACCTGCCAAACACATGCCCACTTCTCCTCCCTGGGGATAATAAAAACTAACCAGCGAACTGACAGAGGGCCTGATCCCCACCATCCACATCGACCACACCAAAAAAAAAAACCGTACGCTCCAGCTACTAATTATAATGCTAACTTGCAAAATTTCCCTGCATTTTAAAACAATGGAAAAATGGTGGTGGGATCATACTTAGAAGAATGGCTTCTTGTCTGTCTCCACTAACAAAAATAGGCAACACCAAATCAGCTACTCCTCAGCATAGTTATGTCCGTCGCAGCCTTCTTGGGTTTCAGGAGGGACATACAAACGTTATCAAAATTATGGTGAAACGCTGAAAACCTGCAAATAATTTTCAACGTACTGGTTAATTTGAAAACTCTCCAGCATACTTCTTGGAACAAGCCAGGTACCTGTGCCCACGCATAGAGGAGTATATAGAACCATGGTGGAATCCCAGCTGATGAAGCAAAGGATTCTTAAAGGAATGAGATGACCATGCGGATCCTGTTTAATTCTCTGAAACAGAATCCGCACTTTTCACCTGCCAAACATATGCCCACTACTCTTCTCTGGGGATAATAAACACAAACCAGCGATCTGACAGAGGGCCTGAACACCCATCCTGACCGACCCCACAAAACAAAAAAGTACCCTCCAGCTACTAATTCTAATGCCAATTTGCAAAATTTCCCTGCATTTTTAAACAATGGAGAAATGATGGTGGGATGATACTTAGAAGAATGGCTTCTTGTCAGTCTCCACTGACAAAAATAGGCAACACCAAGTCAGCTACGCCTCAGCATAGTTATGTCCGTAGCAGCCATATTTGGTTTCAGTAGGCACATACACATGTTATCACAATTATGGTGAAACGCTGAAAACCTGCAAAGGATTGTCAACATACTGGTTAATTGAAAAGCTCTGAGGCATACTTCTTGGAACTAGCCAGTTTCCTGTGCCCACGCATAGACAAGTATATAGAACCCTGGTATATTCCCAGCTCATGAAGCAAAGGATTCTTAAAGGAACGGGATTACCATGCGGATCCTGTTTAATTCTCTGAAACAGATCCGCAGTTTTCACCTGCCATACTAATACCCACTTCTCCTCTCTGGGGATAATGAAAACCAACCGGGGAACTGACAGAGGGCCTGACCAACACATCCACACCGACCCCACAGGAAAAAAAAAAAAAAAAAAAACACCGTAGCCTCCAGCTACTAATTATAATGCTAACTTGCAAAATTTTCCTGCATTTTTAAACAATGGAAAAATGATGGTGAGATGATACTTACAAGAATGGATTCTTGTCAGTCTCCACTAACAAAAATAGGCAAAACCAAGTCAGCTACGCCTCAGCATAGTTATGTCCGTCGCAGCCTTCTTGGGTTTCAGGAGGCACAAACAAACGTTATCACAATTATGGTGAAACGCTGAACACCTGCAAATAATTGTCAACGTACTGGTTAATTGAAAAGCTCTGCGGCATACTTCTTGGAACAAGCCAGTTACCTGTTCCCACGCAAAGAGGAGTATAGAGAACCATGGTGGATTTCCAGCTGATGAAGTAAAGGATTATTAAAGGAACGGGATGACCATGGGGATCATCGTTAATTCTCTGAAACAGAATCCGCCCTTTTCACCTGCCAAACACATGCCCACTTCTCCTCTCTGGGGATAATAAAAACTAACCAGCGAACTGACAGAGGGCCTGATCCCCACCATCCACATCGACCACACACACAAAAAAAAAACCGTACCCTCCAGCTACTAATTATAATGCTAACTTGCAAAATTTCCCTGCATTTTAAAACAATGGAAAAATGGTGGTGGGATCATACTTAGAAGAATGGCTTCTTGTCTGTCTCCACTAACAAAAATAGGCAACACCAAGTCAGCTACTCCTCAGCATAGTTATGTCCGTCGCAGCCTTCTTGGGTTTCAGGAGGGACATACAAACGTTATCAAAATTATGGTGAAACGCTAAAAACCTGCAAATAATTTTCAACGTACTGGTTAATTTGAAAACTCTCCAGCTTAATTCTTGGAACAAGCCAGGTACCTGTGCCCACGCATAGAGGAGTATATAGAAACATGGTGGAATCCCAGCTGATGAAGCAAAGGATTCTTAAAGGAATGAGATGACCATGCGGATCCTGTTTAATTCTCTGAAACAGAATCCGCACTTTTCACCTGCCAAACACATGCCCACTACTCTTCTCTGGGGATAATAAACACAAACCAGCGATCTGACAGAGGGCCTGAACACCCATCCTGACCGACCCCACAAAACAAAAAAGTACCCTCCAGCTACTAATTCTAATGCCAATTTGCAAAATTTCCCTGCATTTTTAAACAATGGAGAAATGATGGCGGGATGATACTTAGAAGAATGGCTTCTTGTCAGTCTCCACTGACAAAAATAGGCAACACCAAGTCAGCTACGCCTCAGCATAGTTATGTCCGTAGCAGCCATATTTGGTTTCAGTAGGCACATACACACGTTATCACAATTATGGTGAAACGCTGAAAACCTGCAAAGGATTGTCAACATACTGGTTAATTGAAAAGCTCTGAGGCATACTTCTTGGAACTAGCCAGTTTCCTGTGCCCACGCATAGACAAGTATATAGAACCCTGGTATATTCCCAGCTCATGAAGCAAAGGATTCTTAAAGGAACGGGATTACCATGCGGATCCTGTTTAATTCTCTGAAACAGATCCGCAGTTTTCACCTGCCATACTAATACCCACTTCTCCTCTCTGGGGATAATGAAAACCAACCGGGGAACTGACAGAGGGCCTGACCAACACATCCACACCGACCCCACAGGAAAAAAAAACAAAAAAAAAACACCGTAGCCTCCAGCTACTAATTATAATGCTAACTTGCAAAATTTTCCTGCATTTTTAAACAATGGAAAAATGATGGTGAGATGATACTTACAAGAATGGATTCTTGTCAGTCTCCACTAACAAAAATAGGCAAAACCAAGTCAGCTACGCCTCAGCATAGTTATGTCCGTCGCAGCCTTCTTGGGTTTCAGGAGGCACAAACAAACGTTATCACAATTATGGTGAAACGCTGAACACCTGCAAATAATTGTCAACGTACTGGTTAATTGAAAAGCTCTGCGGCATACTTCTTGGAACAAGCCAGTTACCTGTTCCCACGCAAAGAGGAGTATATAGAACCATGGTGGATTTCCAGCTGATGAAGTAAAGGATTATTAAAGGAACGGGATGACCATGGGGATCATCGTTAATTCTCTGAAACAGAATCCGCCCTTTTCACCTGCCAAACACATGCCCACTTCTCCTCTCTGGGGATAATAAAAACTAACCAGCGAACTGACAGAGGGCCTGACCCCCCCCCATCCACATCGACCACACACAAAAAAAAACCGTACCTTCCAGCTACTAATTATAATGCTAACTTGCAAAATTTCCCTGCATTTTAAAACAATGGAAAAATGGTGGTGGGATCATACTTAGAAGAATGGCTTCTTGTCAGTCTCCACTAACAAAAATAGGCAACACCAAGTCAGCTACTCCTCAGCATAGTTATGTCCGTCGCAGCCTTCTTGGGTTTCAGGAGGCACAAACAAAGGTTCTCACAATTATGGTGAAACGCTGAACACCTGCAAATAATTTTCAACGTAGTGGTTAATTGAAAAGCTCTGAGGCATACTTCTTGGAACAAGCCAGTTACCTGTTCCCACGCAAAGAGGAGTATATAGAACCATGGTGGATTTCCAGCTGATGAAGTAAAGGATTATTAAAGGAACGGGATGACCATGGGGATCATCGTTAATTCTCTGAAACAGAATCCGCCCTTTTCACCTGCCAAACACATGCCCACTTCTCCTCTCTGGGGATAATAAAAACTAACCAGCGAACTGACAGAGGGCCTGATCCCCACCATCCACATCGACCACACACAAAAAAAAACCGTACCCTCCAGCTACTAATTATAATGCTAACTTGCAAAATTTCCCTGCATTTTAAAACAATGGAAAAATGGTGGTGGGATCATACTTAGAAGAATGGCTTCTTGTCTGTCTCCACTAACAAAAATAGGCAACACCAAGTCAGCTACTCCTCAGCATAGTTATGTCCGTCGCAGCCTTCTTGGGTTTCAGGAGCCACAAACAAAGGTTCTCACAATTATGGTGAAACGCTGAACACCTGCAAATAATTTTCAACGTAGTGGTTAATTGAAAAGCTCTGAGGCATACTTCTTGGAACAAGCCAGTTACCTGTTCCCACGCAAAGAGGAGTATATAGAACCATGGTGGATTTCCAGCTGATGAAGTAAAGGATTATTAAAGGAACGGGATGACCATGGGGATCATCGTTAATTCTCTGAAACAGAATCCGCCCTTTTCACCTGCCAAACACATGCCCACTTCTCCTCCCTGGGGATAATAAAAACTAACCAGCGAACTGACAGAGGGCCTGACTCCCCCCATCCACATCGACCACACACAAAAATAAAACCGTACCTTCCAGCTACTAATTATAATGCTAACTTGCAAAATTTCCCTGCATTTTAAAACAATGGAAAAATGGTGGTGGGATCATACTTAGAAGAATGGCTTCTTGTCAGTCTCCACTAACAAAAATAGGCAACACCAAGTCAGCTACTCCTCAGCATAGTTATGTCCGTCGCAGCCTTCTTGGGTTTCAGGAGCCACAAACAAAGGTTCTCACAATTATGGTGAAACGCTGAACACCTGCAAATAATTTTCAACGTAGTGGTTAATTGAAAAGCTCTGAGGCATACTTCTTGGAACAAGCCAGTTACCTGTTCCCACGCAAAGAGGAGTATATAGAACCATGGTGGATTTCCAGCTGATGAAGTAAAGGATTATTAAAGGAACGGGATGACCATGGGGATCATCGTTAATTCTCTGAAACAGAATCCGCCCTTTTCACCTGCCAAACACATGCCCACTTCTCCTCTCTGGGGATAATAAAAACTAACCAGCGAACTGACAGAGGGCCTGATCCCCACCATCCACATCGACCACACCAAAAAAAAAAACCGTACGCTCCAGCTACTAATTATAATGCTAACTTGCAAAATTTCCCTGCATTTTAAAACAATGGAAAAATGGTGGTGGGATCATACTTAGAAGAATGGCTTCTTGTCTGTCTCCACTAACAAAAATAGGCAACACCAAGTCAGCTACGCCTGAGCATAGTTATGTCCGTCGCAGCCTTCTTGGGTTTCAGGAGGGACATACAAACGTTATCAAAATTATGGTGAAACGCTGAAAACCTGCAAATAATTTTCAACGTACTGGTTAATTTGAAAACTCTCCAGCATACTTCTTGGAACAAGCCAGGTACCTGTGCCCACGCATAGAGGAGTATATAGAACCATGGTGGAATCCCAGCTGATGAAGCAAAGGATTCTTAAAGGAATGAGATGACCATGCGGATCCTGTTTAATTCTCTGAAACAGAATCCGCACTTTTCACCTGCCAAACACATGCCCACTACTCTTCTCTGGGGATAATAAACACAAACCAGCGATCTGACAGAGGGCCTGAACACCCATCCTGACCGACCCCACAAAACAAAAAAGTACCCTCCAGCTACTAATTCTAATGCCAATTTGCAAAATTTCCCTGCATTTTTAAACAATGGAGAAATGATGGTGGGATGATACTTAGAAGAATGGCTTCTTGTCAGTCTCCACTGACAAAAATAGGCAACACCAAGTCAGCTACGCCTCAGGATAGTTATGTCCGTAGCAGCCATATTTGGTTTCAGTAGGCACATACACACGTTATCACAATTATGGTGAAACGCTGAAAACCTGCAAAGGATTGTCAACATACTGGTTAATTGAAAAGCTCTGAGGCATACTTCTTGGAACTAGCCAGTTTCCTGTGCCCACGCATAGACAAGTATATAGAACCATGGTGGATTCCCAGCTCATGAAGCAAAGGATTCTTAAAGGAACGGGATTACCATGCGGATCCTGTTTAATTCTCTGAAACAGATCCGCAGTTTTCACCTGCCATACTAATACCCACTTCTCCTCTCTGGGGTAATGAAAACCAACCGGGACTCTGACAGAGGGCCTGACCAACACATCCACACCGACCCCACAGGAAAAAAAAACAAAAAAAAAACACCGTAGCCTCCAGCTACTAATTATAATGCTATCTTGCAAAATTTTCCTGCATTTTTAAACAATGGAAAAATGATGGTGAGATGATACTTACAAGAATGGATTCTTGTCAGTCTCCACTAACAAAAATAGGCAAAACCAAGTCAGCTACGCCTCAGCATAGTTATGTCCATCGCAGCCTTCTTGGGTTTCAGGAGGCACAAACAAACGTTATCACAATTATGGTGAAACGCTGAACACCTGCAAATAATTGTCAACGTACTGGTTAATTGAAAAGCTCTGCGGCATACTTCTTGGAACAAGCCAGTTACCTGTTCCCACGCAAAGAGGAGTATATAGAACCATGGTGGATTTCCAGCTGATGAAGTAAAGGATTATTAAAGGAAAGGGATGACCATGGGGATCATCGTTAATTCTCTGAAACAGAATCCACCATTTTCACCTGCCAAACACATGCCCACTTCTCCTCTCTGGGGATAATAAAAACTAACCAGCGAACTGACAGAGGGCCTGACTCCCCCCATCCACATCGACCACACACAAAAAAAAAAACGTACCTTCCAGCTACTAATTATAATGCTAACTTGCAAAATTTCCCTGCATTTTAAAACAATGGAAAAATGGTGGTGGGATCATACTTAGAAGAATGGCTTCTTGTCAGTCTCCACTAACAAAAATAGGCAACACCAAGTCAGCTACTCCTCAGCATAGTTATGTCCGTCGCAGCCTTCTTGGGTTTCAGGAGCCACAAACAAAGGTTCTCACAATTATGGTGAAACGCTGAACACCTGCAAATAATTTTCAACGTAGTGGTTAATTGAAAAGCTCTGAGGCATACTTCTTGGAACAAGCCAGTTACCTGTTCCCACGCAAAGAGGAGTATATAGAACCATGGTGGATTTCCAGCTGATGAAGTAAAGGATTATTAAAGGAACGGGATGACCATGGGGATCATCGTTAATTCTCTGAAACAGAATCCGCCCTTTTCACCTGCCAAACACATGCCCACTTCTCCTCTCTGGGGATAATAAAAACTAACCAGCGAACTGACAGAGGGCCTGATCCCCACCATCCACATCGACCACACCAAAAAAAAAAACCGTACGCTCCAGCTACTAATTATAATGCTAACTTGCAAAATTTCCCTGCATTTTAAAACAATGGAAAAATGGTGGTGGGATCATACTTAGAAGAATGGCTTCTTGTCTGTCTCCACTAACAAAAATAGGCAACACCAAGTCAGCTACGCCTCAGCATAGTTATGTCCGTCGCAGCCTTCTTGGGTTTCAGGAGGGACATACAAACGTTATCAAAATTATGGTGAAACGCTGAAAACCTGCAAATAATTTTCAACGTACTGGTTAATTTGAAAACTCTCCAGCGTACTTCTTGGAACAAGCCAGGTACCTGTGCCCACGCATAGAGGAGTATATAGAACCATGGTGGAATCCCAGCTGATGAAGCAAAGGATTCTTAAAGGAATGAGATGACCATGCGGATCCTGTTTAATTCTCTGAAACAGAATCCGCACTTTTCACCTGCCAAACACATGCCCACTACTCTTCTCTGGGGATAATAAACACAAACCAGGGATCTGACAGAGGGCCAGAACACCCATCCTGACCGACCCCACAAAACAAAAAAGTACCCTCCAGCTACTAATTCTAATGCCAATTTGCAAAATTTCCCTGCATTTTTAAACAATGGAGAAATGATGGCGGGATGATACTTAGAAGAATGGCTTCTTGTCAGTCTCCACTGACAAAAATAGGCAACACCAAGTCAGCTACGCCTCAGCATAGTTATGTCCGTAGCAGCCATATTTGGTTTCAGTAGGCACATACACACGTTATCACAATTATGGTGAAACGCTGAAAACCTGCAAAGGATTGTCAACATACTGGTTAATTGAAAAGCTCTGAGGCATACTTCTTGGAACTAGCCAGTTTCCTGTGCCCACGCATAGACAAGTATATAGAACCCTGGTATATTCCCAGCTCATGAAGCAAAGGATTCTTAAAGGAACGGGATTACCATGCGGATCCTGTTTAATTCTCTGAAACAGATCCGCAGTTTTCACCTGCCATACTAATACCCACTTCTCCTCTCTGGGGATAATGAAAACCAACCGGGGAACTGACAGAGGGCCTGACCAACACATCCACACCGACCCCACAGGAAAAAAAAACAAAAAAAAAACACCGTAGCCTCCAGCTACTAATTATAATGCTAACTTGCAAAATTTTCCTGCATTTTTAAACAATGGAAAAATGATGGTGAGATGATACTTACAAGAATGGATTCTTGTCAGTCTCCACTAACAAAAATAGGCAAAACCAAGTCAGCTACGCCTCAGCATAGTTATGTCCGTCGCAGCCTTCTTGGGTTTCAGGAGGCACAAACAAACGTTATCACAATTATGGTGAAACGCTGAACACCTGCAAATAATTGTCAACGTACTGGTTAATTGAAAAGCTCTGCGGCATACTTCTTGGAACAAGCCAGTTACCTGTTCCCACGCAAAGAGGAGTATATAGAACCATGGTGGATTTCCAGCTGATGAAGTAAAGGATTATTAAAGGAACGGGATGACCATGGGGATCATCGTTAATTCTCTGAAACAGAATCCGCCCTTTTCACCTGCCAAACACATGCCCACTTCTCCTCTCTGGGGATAATAAAAACTAACCAGCGAACTGACAGAGGGCCTGACCCCCCCCATCCACATCGACCACACACAAAAAAAAACCGTACCTTCCAGCTACTAATTATAATGCTAACTTGCAAAATTTCCCTGCATTTTAAAACAATGGAAAAATGGTGGTGGGATCATACTTAGAAGAATGGCTTCTTGTCAGTCTCCACTAACAAAAATAGGCAACACCAAGTCAGCTACTCCTCAGCATAGTTATGTCCGTCGCAGCCTTCTTGGGTTTCAGGAGGCACAAACAAAGGTTCTCACAATTATGGTGAAACGCTGAACACCTGCAAATAATTTTCAACGTAGTGGTTAATTGAAAAGCTCTGAGGCATACTTCTTGGAACAAGCCAGTTACCTGTTCCCACGCAAAGAGGAGTATATAGAACCATGGTGGATTTCCAGCTGATGAAGTAAAGGATTATTAAAGGAACGGGATGACCATGGGGATCATCGTTAATTCTCTGAAACAGAATCCGCCCTTTTCACCTGCCAAACACATGCCCACTTCTCCTCTCTGGGGATAATAAAAACTAACCAGCGAACTGACAGAGGGCCTGATCCCCACCATCCACATCGACCACACACAAAAAAAAACCGTACCCTCCAGCTACTAATTATAATGCTAACTTGCAAAATTTCCCTGCATTTTAAAACAATGGAAAAATGGTGGTGGGATCATACTTAGAAGAATGGCTTCTTGTCTGTCTCCACTAACAAAAATAGGCAACACCAAGTCAGCTACTCCTCAGCATAGTTATGTCCGTCGCAGCCTTCTTGGGTTTCAGGAGCCACAAACAAAGGTTCTCACAATTATGGTGAAACGCTGAACACCTGCAAATAATTTTCAACGTAGTGGTTAATTGAAAAGCTCTGAGGCATACTTCTTGGAACAAGCCAGTTACCTGTTCCCACGCAAAGAGGAGTATATAGAACCATGGTGGATTTCCAGCTGATGAAGTAAAGGATTATTAAAGGAACGGGATGACCATGGGGATCATCGTTAATTCTCTGAAACAGAATCCGCCCTTTTCACCTGCCAAACACATGCCCACTTCTCCTCCCTGGGGATAATAAAAACTAACCAGCGAACTGACAGAGGGCCTGACTCCCCCCATCCACATCGACCACACACAAAAATAAAACCGTACCTTCCAGCTACTAATTATAATGCTAACTTGCAAAATTTCCCTGCATTTTAAAACAATGGAAAAATGGTGGTGGGATCATACTTAGAAGAATGGCTTCTTGTCAGTCTCCACTAACAAAAATAGGCAACACCAAGTCAGCTACTCCTCAGCATAGTTATGTCCGTCGCAGCCTTCTTGGGTTTCAGGAGCCACAAACAAAGGTTCTCACAATTATGGTGAAACGCTGAACACCTGCAAATAATTTTCAACGTAGTGGTTAATTGAAAAGCTCTGAGGCATACTTCTTGGAACAAGCCAGTTACCTGTTCCCACGCAAAGAGGAGTATATAGAACCATGGTGGATTTCCAGCTGATGAAGTAAAGGATTATTAAAGGAACGGGATGACCATGGGGATCATCGTTAATTCTCTGAAACAGAATCCGCCCTTTTCACCTGCCAAACACATGCCCACTTCTCCTCTCTGGGGATAATAAAAACTAACCAGCGAACTGACAGAGGGCCTGATCCCCACCATCCACATCGACCACACCAAAAAAAAAAACCGTACGCTCCAGCTACTAATTATAATGCTAACTTGCAAAATTTCCCTGCATTTTAAAACAATGGAAAAATGGTGGTGGGATCATACTTAGAAGAATGGCTTCTTGTCTGTCTCCACTAACAAAAATAGGCAACACCAAGTCAGCTACGCCTGAGCATAGTTATGTCCGTCGCAGCCTTCTTGGGTTTCAGGAGGGACATACAAACGTTATCAAAATTATGGTGAAACGCTGAAAACCTGCAAATAATTTTCAACGTACTGGTTAATTTGAAAACTCTCCAGCATACTTCTTGGAACAAGCCAGGTACCTGTGCCCACGCATAGAGGAGTATATAGAACCATGGTGGAATCCCAGCTGATGAAGCAAAGGATTCTTAAAGGAATGAGATGACCATGCGGATCCTGTTTAATTCTCTGAAACAGAATCCGCACTTTTCACCTGCCAAACACATGCCCACTACTCTTCTCTGGGGATAATAAACACAAACCAGCGATCTGACAGAGGGCCTGAACACCCATCCTGACCGACCCCACAAAACAAAAAAGTACCCTCCAGCTACTAATTCTAATGCCAATTTGCAAAATTTCCCTGCATTTTTAAACAATGGAGAAATGATGGTGGGATGATACTTAGAAGAATGGCTTCTTGTCAGTCTCCACTGACAAAAATAGGCAACACCAAGTCAGCTACGCCTCAGCATAGTTATGTCCGTAGCAGCCATATTTGGTTTCAGTAGGCACATACACACGTTATCACAATTATGGTGAAACGCTGAAAACCTGCAAAGGATTGTCAACATACTGGTTAATTGAAAAGCTCTGAGGCATACTTCTTGGAACTAGCCAGTTTCCTGTGCCCACGCATAGACAAGTATATAGAACTCTGGTATATTCCCAGCTCATGAAGCAAAGGATTCTTAAAGGAACGGGATTACCATGCGGATCCTGTTTAATTCTCTGAAACAGATCGGCAGTTTTCACCTGCCATACTAATACCCACTTCTCCTCTCTGGGGATAATGAAAACCAACCGGGGAACTGACAGAGGGCCTGACCAACACATCCACACCGACCCCACAGGAAAAAAAAAAAAAAAAAAAACACCGTAGCCTCCAGCTACTAATTATAATGCTAACTTGCAAAATTTTCCTGCATTTTTAAACAATGGAAAAATGATGGTGAGATGATACTTACAAGCATGGATTCTTGTCAGTCTCCACTAACAAAAATAGGCAAAACCAAGTCAGCTACGCCTCAGCATAGTTATGTCCGTCGCAGCCTTCTTGGGTTTCAGGAGGCACAAACAAACGTTATCACAATTATGGTGAAACGCTGAACACCTGCAAATAATTGTCAACGTACTGGTTAATTGAAAAGCTCTGCGGCATACTTCTTGGAACAAGCCAGTTACCTGTTCCCACGCAAAGAGGAGTATATAGAACCATGGTGGATTTCCAGCTGATGAAGTAAAGGATTATTAAAGGAACGGGATGACCATGGGGATCATCGTTAATTCTCTGAAACAGAATCCGCCCTTTTCACCTGCCAAACACATGCCCACTTCTCTCTGGGGATAATAAAAACTAACCAGCGAACTGACAGAGGGCCTGACCCCCCCCATCCACATCGACCACACACAAAAAAAAACCGTACCTTCCAGCTACTAATTATAATGCTAACTTGCAAAATTTCCCTGCATTTTAAAACAATGGAAAAATGGTGGTGGGATCATACTTAGAAGAATGGCTTCTTGTCAGTCTCCACTAACAAAAATAGGCAACACCAAGTCAGCTACTCCTCAGCATAGTTATGTCCGTCGCAGCCTTCTTGGGTTTCAGGAGGCACAAACAAAGGTTCTCACAATTATGGTGAAACGCTGAACACCTGCAAATAATTTTCAACGTAGTGGTTAATTGAAAAGCTCTGAGGCATACTTCTTGGAACAAGCCAGGTACCTGTGCCCACGCATAGAGGAGTATATAGAAACATGGTGGAATCCCAGCTGATGAAGCAAAGGATTCTTAAAGGAATGAGATGACCATGCGGATCCTGTTTAATTCTCTGAAACAGAATCCGCACTTTTCACCTGCCAAACACATGCCCACTACTCTTCTCTGGGGATAATAAACACAAACCAGCGATCTGACAGAGGGCCTGAACACCCATCCTGACCGACCCCACAAAACAAAAAAGTACCCTCCAGCTACTAATTCTAATGCCAATTTGCAAAATTTCCCTGCATTTTTAAACAATGGAGAAATGATGGTGGGATGATACTTAGAAGAATGGCTTCTTGTCAGTCTCCACTGACAAAAATAGGCAACACCAAGTCAGCTACGCCTCAGCATAGTTATGTCCGTAGCAGCCATATTTGGTTTCAGTAGGCACATACACACGTTATCACAATTATGGTGAAACGCTGAAAACCTGCAAAGGATTGTCAACATACTGGTTAATTGAAAAGCTCTGAGGCATACTTCTTGGAACTAGCCAGTTTCCTGTGCCCACGCATAGACAAGTATATAGAACCCTGGTATATTTCCAGCTCATGAAGCAAAGGATTCTTAAAGGAACGGGATTACCATGCGGATCCTGTTTAATTCTCTGAAACAGATCCGCAGTTTTCACCTGCCATACTAATACCCACTTCTCCTCTCTGGGGATAATGAAAACCAACCTGGGAACTGACAGAGGGCCTGACCAACACATCCACACCGACCCCACAGGAAAAAAAAAAAAAAAAAAAAACACCGTAGCCTCCAGCTACTAATTATAATGCTAACTTGCAAAATTTTCCTGCATTTTTAAACAATGGAAAAATGATGGTGAGATGATACTTACAAGAATGGATTCTTGTCAGTCTCCACTAACAAAAATAGGCAAAACCAAGTCAGCTACGCCTCAGCATAGTTATGTCCGTCGCAGCCTTCTTGGGTTTCAGGAGGCACAAACAAACGTTATCACAATTATGGTGAAACGCTGAACACCTGCAAATAATTGTCAACGTACTGGTTAATTGAAAAGCTCTGCGGCATACTTCTTGGAACAAGCCAGTTACCTGTTCCCACGCAAACAGGAGTATATAGAACCATGGTGGATTTCCAGCTGATGAAGAAAAGGATTATTAAAGGAACGGGATGACCATGGGGATCATCGTTAATTCTCTGAAACAGAATCCACCCTTTTCACCTGCCAAACACATGCCCACTTCTCCTCTCTGGGGATAATAAAAACTAACCAGCGAACTGACAGAGGGCCTGACCCCCCCCATCCACATCGACCACACACAAAAAAAAAACCGTACCTTCCAGCTACTAATTATAATGCTAACTTGCAAAATTTCCCTGCATTTTAAAACAATGGAAAAATGGTGGTGGGATCATACTTAGAAGAATGGCTTCTTGTCAGTCTCCACTAACAAAAATAGGCAACACCAAGTCAGCTACTCCTCAGCATAGTTATGTCCGTCGCAGCCTTCTTGGGTTTCAGGAGGCACAAACAAAGGTTCTCACAATTATGGTGAAACGCTGAACACCTGCAAATAATTTTCAACGTAGTGGTTAATTGAAAAGCTCTGAGGCATACTTCTTGGAACAAGCCAGTTACCTGTTCCCACGCAAAGAGGAGTATATAGAACCATGGTGGATTTCCAGCTGATGAAGTAAAGGATTATTAAAGGAACGGGATGACCATGGGGATCATCGTTAATTCTCTGAAACAGAATCCGCCCTTTTCTCCTGCCAAACACATGCCCACTTCTCCTCTCTGGGGATAATAAAAACTAACCAGCGAACTGACAGAGGGCCTGATCCCCACCATCCACATCGACCACACCAAAAAAAAAAACCGTACGCTCCAGCTACTAATTATAATGCTAACTTGCAAAATTTCCCTGCATTTTAAAACAATGGAAAAATGGTGGTGGGATCATACTTAGAAGAATGGCTTCTTGTCTGTCTCCACTAACAAAAATAGGCAACACCAAGTCAGCTACGCCTCAGCATAGTTATGTCCGTCGCAGCCTTCTTGGGTTTCAGGAGGGACATACAAACGTTATCAAAATTATGGTGAAACGCTGAAAACCTGCAAATAATTTTCAACGTACTGGTTAATTTGAAAACTCTCCAGCATACTTCTTGGAACAAGCCAGGTACCTGTGCCCACGCATAGAGTAGTATATAGAACCATGGTGGAATCCCAGCTGATGAAGCAAAGGATTCTTAAAGGAATGAGATGACCATGCGGATCCTGTTTAATTCTCTGAAACAGAATCCGCACTTTTCACCTGCCAAACACATGCCCACTACTCTTCTCTGGGGATAATAAACACAAACCAGCGATCTGACAGAGGGCCTGAACACCCATCCTGACCGACCCCACAAAACAAAAAAGTACCCTCCAGCTACTAATTCTAATGCCAATTTGCAAAATTTCCCTGCATTTTTAAACAATGGAGAAATGATGGTGGGATGATACTTAGAAGAATGGCTTCTTGTCAGTCTCCACTGACAAAAATAGGCAACACCAAGTCAGCTACGCCTCAGCATAGTTATGTCCGTCGCAGCCTTCTTGGGTTTCAGGAGGCACAAACAAACGTTATCACAATTATGGTGAAACGCTGAACACCTGCAAATAATTGTCAACGTACTGGTTAATTGAAAAGATCTGAGGCATACTTCTTGGAACAAGCCAGTTACCTGTTCCCACGCAAAGAGGAGTATATAGAACCATGGTGGATTTCCAGCTGATGAAGTAAAGGATTATTAAAGGAACGGGATGACCATGGGGATCATCGTTAATTCTCTGAAACAGAATCCGCCCTTTTCACCTGCCAAACACATGCCCACTTCTCCTCTCTGGGGATAATAAAAACTAACCAGCGAACTGACAGAGGGCCTGATCCCCACCATCCACATCGACCACACACAAAAAAAAAAAACCGTACCCTCCAGCTACTAATTATAATGCTAACTTGCAAAATTTCCCTGCATTTTAAAACAATGGAAAAATGGTGGTGGGATCATACTTAGAAGAATGGCTTCTTGTCTGTCTCCACTAACAAAAATAGGCAACACCAAATCAGCTACTCCTCAGCATAGTTATGTCCGTCGCAGCCTTCTTGGGTTTCAGGAGGGACATACAAACGTTATCAAAATTATGGTGAAACGCTAAAAACCTGCAAATAATTTTCAACGTACTGGTTAATTTGAAAACTCTCCAGCTTAATTCTTGGAACAAGCCAGGTACCTGTGCCCACGCATAGAGGAGTATATAGCAACATGGTGGAATCCCAGCTGATGAAGCAAAGGATTCTTAAAGGAATGAGATGACCATGCGGATCCTGTTTAATTCTCTGAAACAGAATCCGCACTTTTCACCTGCCAAACACATGCCCACTACTCTTCTCTGGGGATAATAAACACAAACCAGCGATCTGACAGAGGGCCTGAACACCCATCCTGACCGACCCCACAAAACAAAAAAGTACCCTCCAGCTACTAATTCTAATGCCAATTTGCAAAATTTCCCTGCATTTTTAAACAATGGAGAAATGATGGTGGGATGATACTTACAAGAATGGCTTCTTGTCAGTCTCCACTGACAAAAATAGGCAACACCAAGTCAGCTACGCCTCAGCATAGTTATGTCCGTAGCAGCCATATTTGGTTTCAGTAGGCACATACACACGTTATCACAATTATGGTGAAACGCTGAAAACCTGCAAAGGATTGTCAACATACTGGTTAATTGAAAAGCTCTGAGGCATACTTCTTGGAACTAGCCAGTTTCCTGTGCCCACGCATAGACAAGTATATAGAACCCTGGTATATTTCCAGCTCATGAAGCAAAGGATTCTTAAAGGAACGGGATTACCATGCGGATCCTGTTTAATTCTCTGAAACAGATCCGCAGTTTTCACCTGCCATACTAATACCCACTTCTCCTCTCTGGGGATAATGAAAACCAACCGGGGAACTGACAGAGGGCCTGACCAACACATCCACACCGACCCCACAGGAAAAAAAAACAAAAAAAAAACACCGTAGCCTCCAGCTACTAATTATAATGCTGACTTGCAAAATTTTCCTGCATTTTTAAACAATGGAAAAATGATGGTGAGATGATACTTACAAGAATGGATTCTTGTCAGTCTCCACTAACAAAAATAGGCAAAACCAAGTCAGCTACGCCTCAGCATAGTTATGTCCATCGCAGCCTTCTTGGGTTTCAGGAGGCACAAACAAACGTTATCACAATTATGGTGAAACGCTGAACACCTGCAAATAATTGTCAACGTACTGGTTAATTGAAAAGCTCTGCGGCATACTTCTTGGAACAAGCCAGTTACCTGTTCCCACGCAAAGAGGAGTATATAGAACCATGGTGGATTTCCAGCTGATGAAGTAAAGGATTATTAAAGGAACGGGATGACCATGGGGATCATCGTTAATTCTCTGAAACAGAATCCACCCTTTTCACCTGCCAAACACATGCCCACTTCTCCTCTCTGGGGATAATAAAAACTAACCAGCGAACTGACAGAGGGCCTGACACCCCCATCCACATCGACCACACACAAAAAAAAAACCCTACCTTCCAGCTACTAATTATAATGCTAACTTGCAAAATTTCCCTGCATTTTAAAACAATGGAAAAATGGTGGTGGGATCATACTTAGAAGAATGGCTTCTTGTCAGTCTCCACTAACAAAAATAGGCAACACCAAGTCAGCTACTCCTCAGCATAGTTATGTCCGTCGCAGCCTTCTTGGGTTTCAGGAGCCACAAACAAAGGTTCTCACAATTATGGTGAAACGCTGAACACCTGCAAATAATTTCCAACGTAGTGGTTAATTGAAAAGCTCTGAGGCATACTTCTTGGAACAAGCCAGTTACCTGTTCCCACGCAAAGAGGAGTATATAGAACCATGGTGGATTTCCAGCTGATGAAGTAAAGGATTATTAAAGGAACGGGATGACCATGGGGATCATCGTTAATTCTCTGAAACAGAATCCGCCCTTTTCTCCTGCCAAACACATGCCCACTTCTCCTCTCTGGGGATAATAAAAACTAACCAGCGAACTGACAGAGGGCCTGATCCCCACCATCCACATCGACCACACCAAAAAAAAAAACCGTACGCTCCAGCTACTAATTATAATGCTAACTTGCAAAATTTCCCTGCATTTTAAAACAATGGAAAAATGGTGGTGGGATCATACTTAGAAGAATGGCTTCTTGTCTGTCTCCACTAACAAAAATAGGCAACACCAAGTCAGCTACGCCTCAGCATAGTTATGTCCGTCGCAGCCTTCTTGGGTTTCAGGAGGGACATACAAACGTTATCAAAATTATGGTGAAACGCTGAAAACCTGCAAATAATTTTCAACGTACTGGTTAATTTGAAAACTCTCCAGCATACTTCTTGGAACAAGCCAGGTACCTGTGCCCACGCATAGAGGAGTATATAGAACCATGGTGGAATCCCAGCTGATGAAGCAAAGGATTCTTAAAGGAATGAGATGACCATGCGGATCCTGTTTAATTCTCTGAAACAGAATCCGCACTTTTCACCTGCCAAACACCTGCCCACTACTCTTCTCTGGGGATAATAAACACAAACCAGCGATCTGACAGAGGGCCTGAACACCCATCCTGACCGACCCCACAAAACAAAAAAGTACCCTCCAGCTACTAATTCTAATGCCAATTTGCAAAATTTCCCTGCATTTTTAAACAATGGAGAAATGATGGTGGGATGATACTTAGAAGAATGGCTTCTTGTCAGTCTCCACTGACAAAAATAGGCAACACCAAGTCAGCTACGCCTCAGCATAGTTATGTCCGTAGCAGCCATATTTGGTTTCAGTAGGCACATACACACGTTATCACAATTATGGTGAAACGCTGAAAACCTGCAAAGGATTGTCAACATACTGGTTAATTGAAAAGCTCTGAGGCATACTTCTTGGAACTAGCCAGTTTCCTGTGCCCACGCATAGACAAGTATATAGAACCCTGGTATATTCCCAGCTCATGAAGCAAAGGATTCTTAAAGGAACGGGATTACCATGCGGATCCTGTTTAATTCTCTGAAACAGATCGGCAGTTTTCACCTGCCATACTAATACCCACTTCTCCTCTCTGGGGATAATGAAAACCAACCGGGGAACTGACAGAGGGCCTGACCAACACATCCACACCGACCCCACAGGAAAAAAAAAAAAAAAAAAAAACACCGTAGCCTCCATCTACTAATTATAATGCTAACTTGCAAAATTTTCCTGCATTTTTAAACAATGGAAAAATGATGGTGAGATGATACTTACAAGAATGGATTCTTGTCAGTCTCCACTAACAAAAATAGGCAAAACCAAGTCAGCTACGCCTCAGCATAGTTATGTCCGTCGCAGCCTTCTTGGGTTTCAGGAGGCACAAACAAACGTTATCACAATTATGGTGAAACGCTGAACACCTGCAAATAATTTTCAACGTACTGGTTAATTGAAAAGCTCTGCGGCATACTTCTTGGAACAAGCCAGTTACCTGTTCCCACGCAAAGAGGAGTATATAGAACCATGGTGGATTTCCAGCTGATGAAGTAAAGGATTATTAAAGGAACGGGATGACCATGGGGATCATCGTTAATTCTCTGAAACAGAATCCGCCCTTTTCACCTGCCAAACACATGCCCACTTCTCCTCTCTGGGGATAATAAAAACTAACCAGCGAACTGACAGAGGGCCTGACCCCCCCCCCATCCACATCGACCACACCAAAAAAAAAAACCGTACGCTCCAGCTACTAATTATAATGCTAACTTGCAAAATTTCCCTGCATTTTAAAACAATGGAAAAATGGTGGTGGGATCATACTTAGAAGAATGGCTTCTTGTCAGTCTCCACTAACAAAAATAGGCAACACCAAGTCAGCTACTCCTCAGCATAATTATGTCCGTCGCAGCCTTCTTGGGTTTCAGGAGGCACAAACAAAGGTTCTCACAATTATGGTGAAACGCTGAACACCTGCAAATAATTTTCAACGTAGTGGTTAATTGAAAAGCTCTGAGGCATACTTCTTGGAACAAGCCAGGTACCTGTGCCCACGCATAGAGGAGTATATAGAAACATGGTGGAATCCCAGCTGATGAAGCAAAGGATTCTTAAAGGAATGAGATGACCATGCGGATCCTGTTTAATTCTCTGAAACAGAATCCGCACTTTTCACCTGCCAAACACATGCCCACTACTCTTCTCTGGGGATAATAAACACAAACCAGCGATCTGACAGAGGGCCTGAACACCCATCCTGACCGACCCCACAAAACAAAAAAGTACCCTCCAGCTACTAATTCTAATGCCAATTTGCAAAATTTCCCTGCATTTTTAAACAATGGAGAAATGATGGTGGGATGATACTTAGAAGAATGGCTTCTTGTCAGTCTCCACTGACAAAAATAGGCAACACCAAGTCAGCTACGCCTCAGCATAGTTATGTCCGTAGCAGCCATATTTGGTTTCAGTAGGCACATACACACGTTATCACAATTATGGTGAAACGCTGAAAACCTGCAAAGGATTGTCAACATACTGGTTAATTGAAAAGCTCTGAGGCATACTTCTTGGAACAAGCCAGTTACCTGTTCCCACGCAAAGAGGAGTATATAGAACCATGGTGGATTTCCAGCTGATGAAGTAAAGGATTATTAAAGGAACGGGATGACCATGGGGATCATCGTTAATTCTCTGAAACAGAATCCGCCCTTTTCACCTGCCAAACACATGCCCACTTCTCCTCTCTGGGGATAATAAAAACTAACCAGCGAACTGACAGAGGGCCTGATCCCCACCATCCACATCGACCACACACAAAAAAAAAAAACCGTACCCTCCAGCTACTAATTATAATGCTAACTTGCAAAATTTCCCTGCATTTTAAAACAATGGAAAAATGGTGGTGGGATCATACTTAGAAGAATGGCTTCTTGTCTGTCTCCACTAACAAAAATAGGCAACACCAAATCAGCTACTCCTCAGCATAGTTATGTCCGTCGCAGCCTTCTTGGGTTTCAGGAGGGACATACAAACGTTATCAAAATTATGGTGAAACGCTAAAAACCTGCAAATAATTTTCAACGTACTGGTTAATTTGAAAACTCTCCAGCTTAATTCTTGGAACAAGCCAGGTACCTGTGCCCACGCATAGAGGAGTATATAGCAACATGGTGGAATCCCAGCTGATGAAGCAAAGGATTCTTAAAGGAATGAGATGACCATGCGGATCCTGTTTAATTCTCTGAAACAGAATCCGCACTTTTCACCTGCCAAACACATGCCCACTACTCTTCTCTGGGGATAATAAACACAAACCAGCGATCTGACAGAGGGCCTGAACACCCATCCTGACCGACCCCACAAAACAAAAAAGTACCCTCCAGCTACTAATTCTAATGCCAATTTGCAAAATTTCCCTGCATTTTTAAACAATGGAGAAATGATGGTGGGATGATACTTACAAGAATGGCTTCTTGTCAGTCTCCACTGACAAAAATAGGCAACACCAAGTCAGCTACGCCTCAGCATAGTTATGTCCGTAGCAGCCATATTTGGTTTCAGTAGGCACATACACACGTTATCACAATTATGGTGAAACGCTGAAAACCTGCAAAGGATTGTCAACATACTGGTTAATTGAAAAGCTCTGAGGCATACTTCTTGGAACTAGCCAGTTTCCTGTGCCCACGCATAGACAAGTATATAGAACCCTGGTATATTTCCAGCTCATGAAGCAAAGGATTCTTAAAGGAACGGGATTACCATGCGGATCCTGTTTAATTCTCTGAAACAGATCCGCAGTTTTCACCTGCCATACTAATACCCACTTCTCCTCTCTGGGGATAATGAAAACCAACCGGGGAACTGACAGAGGGCCTGACCAACACATCCACACCGACCCCACAGGAAAAAAAAACAAAAAAAAAACACCGTAGCCTCCAGCTACTAATTATAATGCTGACTTGCAAAATTTTCCTGCATTTTTAAACAATGGAAAAATGATGGTGAGATGATACTTACAAGAATGGATTCTTGTCAGTCTCCACTAACAAAAATAGGCAAAACCAAGTCAGCTACGCCTCAGCATAGTTATGTCCATCGCAGCCTTCTTGGGTTTCAGGAGGCACAAACAAACGTTATCACAATTATGGTGAAACGCTGAACACCTGCAAATAATTGTCAACGTACTGGTTAATTGAAAAGCTCTGCGGCATACTTCTTGGAACAAGCCAGTTACCTGTTCCCACGCAAAGAGGAGTATATAGAACCATGGTGGATTTCCAGCTGATGAAGTAAAGGATTATTAAAGGAACGGGATGACCATGGGGATCATCGTTAATTCTCTGAAACAGAATCCACCCTTTTCACCTGCCAAACACATGCCCACTTCTCCTCTCTGGGGATAATAAAAACTAACCAGCGAACTGACAGAGGGCCTGACCCCCCCCATCCACATCGACCACACACAAAAAAAAAACCCTACCTTCCAGCTACTAATTATAATGCTAACTTGCAAAATTTCCCTGCATTTTAAAACAATGGAAAAATGGTGGTGGGATCATACTTAGAAGAATGGCTTCTTGTCAGTCTCCACTAACAAAAATAGGCAACACCAAGTCAGCTACTCCTCAGCATAGTTATGTCCGTCGCAGCCTTCTTGGGTTTCAGGAGGCACAAACAAAGGTTCTCACAATTATGGTGAAACGCTGAACACCTGCAAATAATTTCCAACGTAGTGGTTAATTGAAAAGCTCTGAGGCATACTTCTTGGAACAAGCCAGTTACCTGTTCCCACGCAAAGAGGAGTATATAGAACCATGGTGGATTTCCAGCTGATGAAGTAAAGGATTATTAAAGGAACGGGATGACCATGGGGATCATCGTTAATTCTCTGAAACAGAATCCGCCCTTTTCTCCTGCCAAACACATGCCCACTTCTCCTCTCTGGGGATAATAAAAACTAACCAGCGAACTGACAGAGGGCCTGATCCCCACCATCCACATCGACCACACCAAAAAAAAAAACCGTACGCTCCAGCTACTAATTATAATGCTAACTTGCAAAATTTCCCTGCATTTTAAAACAATGGAAAAATGGTGGTGGGATCATACTTAGAAGAATGGCTTCTTGTCTGTCTCCACTAACAAAAATAGGCAACACCAAGTCAGCTACGCCTCAGCATAGTTATGTCCGTCGCAGCCTTCTTGGGTTTCAGGAGGGACATACAAACGTTATCAAAATTATGGTGAAACGCTGAAAACCTGCAAATAATTTTCAACGTACTGGTTAATTTGAAAACTCTCCAGCATACTTCTTGGAACAAGCCAGGTACCTGTGCCCACGCATAGAGGAGTATATAGAACCATGGTGGAATCCCAGCTGATGAAGCAAAGGATTCTTAAAGGAATGAGATGACCATGCGGATCCTGTTTAATTCTCTGAAACAGAATCCGCACTTTTCACCTGCCAAACACATGCCCACTACTCTTCTCTGGGGATAATAAACACAAACCAGCGATCTGACAGAGGGCCTGAACACCCATCCTGACCGACCCCACAAAACAAAAAAGTACCCTCCAGCTACTAATTCTAATGCCAATTTGCAAAATTTCCCTGCATTTTTAAACAATGGAGAAATGATGGTGGGATGATACTTAGAAGAATGGCTTCTTGTCAGTCTCCACTGACAAAAATAGGCAACACCAAGTCAGCTACGCCTCAGCATAGTTATGTCCGTAGCAGCCATATTTGGTTTCAGTAGGCACATACACACGTTATCACAATTATGGTGAAACGCTGAAAACCTGCAAAGGATTGTCAACATACTGGTTAATTGAAAAGCTCTGAGGCATACTTCTTGGAACTAGCCAGTTTCCTGTGCCCACGCATAGACAAGTATATAGAACCCTGGTATATTCCCAGCTCATGAAGCAAAGGATTCTTAAAGGAACGGGATTACCATGCGGATCCTGTTTAATTCTCTGAAACAGATCGGCAGTTTTCACCTGCCATACTAATACCCACTTCTCCTCTCTGGGGATAATGAAAACCAACCGGGGAACTGACAGAGGGCCTGACCAACACATCCACACCGACCCCACAGGAAAAAAAAAAAAAAAAAAACACCGTAGCCTCCAGCTACTAATTATAATGCTAACTTGCAAAATTTTCCTGCATTTTTAAACAATGGAAAAATGATGGTGAGATGATACTTACAAGAATGGATTCTTGTCAGTCTCCACTAACAAAAATAGGCAAAACCAAGTCAGCTACGCCTCAGCATAGTTATGTCCGTCGCAGCCTTCTTGGGTTTCAGGAGGCACAAACAAACGTTATCACAATTATGGTGAAACGCTGAACACCTGCAAATAATTTTCAACGTACTGGTTTATTGAAAAGCTCTGCGGCATACTTCTTGGAACAAGCCAGTTACCTGTTCCCACGCAAAGAGGAGTATATAGAACCATGGTGGATTTCCAGCTGATGAAGTAAAGGATTATTAAAGGAACGGGATGACCATGGGGATCATCGTTAATTCTCTGAAACAGAATCCGCCCTTTTCACCTGCCAAACACATGCCCACTTCTCCTCTCTGGGGATAATAAAAACTAACCAGCGAACTGACAGAGGGCCTGACCCCCCCCATCCACATCGACCACACACACAAAAAAACCGTACCTTCCAGCTACTAATTATAATGCTAACTTGCAAAATTTCCCTGCATTTTAAAACAATGGAAAAATGGTGGTGGGATCATACTTAGAAGAATGGCTTCTTGTCAGTCTCCACTAACAAAAATAGGCAACACCAAGTCAGCTACTCCTCAGCATAGTTATGTCCGTCGCAGCCTTCTTGGGTTTCAGGAGGCACAAACAAAGGTTCTCACAATTATGGTGAAACGCTGAACACCTGCAAATAATTTTCAACGTAGTGGTTAATTGAAAAGCTCTGAGGCATACTTCTTGGAACAAGCCAGTTACCTGTTCCCACGCAAAGAGGAGTATAGAGAACCATGGTGGATTTCCAGCTGATGAAGTAAAGGATTATTAAAGGAACGGGATGACCATGGGGATCATCGTTAATTCTCTGAAACAGAATCCGCCCTTTTCACCTGCCAAACACATGCCCACTTCTCCTCTCTGGGGATAATAAAAACTAACCAGCGAACTGACAGAGGGCCTGATCCCCACCATCCACATCGACCACACCAAAAAAAAAAACCGTACGCTCCAGCTACTAATTATAATGCTAACTTGCAAAATTTCCCTGCATTTTAAAACAATGGAAAAATGGTGGTGGGATCATACTTAGAAGAATGGCTTCTTGTCTGTCTCCACTAACAAAAATAGGTAACACCAAGTCAGCTACTCCTCAGCATAGTTATGTCCGTCGCAGCCTTCTTGGGTTTCAGGAGGGACATACAAACGTTATCAAAATTATGGTGAAACGCTGAAAACCTGCAAATAATTTTCAACGTACTGGTTAATTTGAAAACTCTCCAGCATAATTCTTGGAAGAAGCCAGGTACCTGTGCCCACGCATGGAGGAGTATATAGAACCATGGTGGAATCCCAGCTGATGAAGCAAAGGATTCTTAAAGGAATGAGATGACCATGCGGATCCTGTTTAATTCTCTGAAACAGAATCCGCACTTTTCACCTGCCAAACACATGCCCACTACTCTTCTCTGGGGATAATAAAAACAAACCAGCGATCTGACAGAGGGCCTGAACACCCATACTGACCGACCCCACAAAACAAAAAAGTACCCTCCAGCTACTAATTATAATGCCAATTTGCAAAACTTCCCTGCATTTTTAAACAATGGAGAAATGATGCTGGGATGATACTTAGAAGAATGGCTTCTTGTCAGTCTCCACTGACAAAAATAGGCAACACCAAGTCAGCTACGCCTCAGCATAGTTATGTCCGTAGCAGCCATATTTGGTTTCAGTAGGCACATACACACGTTATCACAATTAGGGTGAAACGCTGAAAACCTGCAAAGGATTGTCAACATACTGGTTAATTGAAAAGCTCTGAGGCATACTTCTTGGAACTAGCCAGTTTCCTGTGCCCACGCATAGACAAGTATATAGAACCATGGTATATTCCCAGCTCATGAAGCAAAGCATTCTTAAAGGAAGGGGATTACCATGCGGATCCTGTTTAATTCTCTGAAACAGATCCGCAGTTTTCACCTGCCATACTAATACCTACTTCTCCTCTCTGGGGATAATAAAAACCAACCGGGGAACTCACAGAGGGCCTGACCAACACATCTACACAGACTCCACAGGAAAAAAAAAAAAAAACACCGTAGCCTCCAGCTACTAATTATAATGTTAACATGCAAATTTTCCTGCATTTTTAAACAATGGAAAAATGATGGTGAGATGATACTTACAAGAATGGATTCTTGTCAGTCTCCACTAACAAAAACAGGCAAACCCAAGTCAGCTACGCCTCAGCATAGTTATGTCCGTCGCAGCCTTCTTGGGTTTCAGGAGGCACAGACAAACGTTATCACAATTATGGTGAAACGCTGAACACCTGCAAATAATTGTCAACGTACTGGTTAATTGAAAAGCTCTGCGGCATACTTCTTGGAACAAGCCAGTTACCTCTTCCCACGCAAAGAGGAGTATATAGAACCATGGTGGATTTCCAGCTGATGAAGTAAAGGATTATTAAAGGAACGGGATAACCAGGGGGATCATCGTTAATTCTCTGAAACAGAATCCGCCCTTTTCACCTGCCAAACACATGCCCACTTCTCCTCTCTGGGGATAATAAAAACTAACCAGCGAACTGACAGAGGGCCTGACCCCCCCCATCCACATCGACCACACACAAAAAAAAAAAACCGTACCCTCCAGCTACTAATTATAATGCTAACTTGCAAAATTTCCCTGCATTTTAAAACAATGGAAAAATGGTGGTGGGATGATACTTAGAAGAATGGCTTCTTGTCAGTCTCCACTAACAAAAATAGGCAACACCAAGTCAGCTACTCCTCAGCATAGTTATGTCCGTCGCAGCCTTCTTAGGTTTCAGGAGGCACAAACAAAGGTTCTCACAATTATGGTGAAACGCTGAACACCTGCAAATAATTGTCAACGTACTGGTTAATTGAAAAGCTCTGCGGGATACTTCTTGGAACAACCCAGTTACCTGTTCCCACGCAAAGAGGAGTATATAGAACCATGGTGGATTTCCAGCTGATGAAGTAAAGGATTATTAAAGGAACGGGATGACCATGGGGATCATCGTTAATTCTCTGAAACAGAATCCGCCATTTTCACCTGCCAAACACATGCCCACTTCTCCTCTCTGGGGATAATAAAAACTAACCAGTGAACTGACAGAGGGCCTGACAACCACCATCTACATGGACCACACAGACAAAAAAAAACCATACCCTCCAGCTACTAATTATAATGCTAACTTGCAAAATTTCCCTGCATTTTAAAACAATGGAAAAATGGTGGTGGGATCATACTTAGAAGAATGGCTTCTTGTCTGTCTCCACTAACAAAAATAGGCAACACCAAGTCAGCTACTCCTCAGCATAGTTATGTCCGTCGCAGCCTTCTTGGGTTTCAGGAGGGACATACAAACGTTATCAAAATTATGGTGAAACGCTGAAAACCTGCAAATAATTTTCAACGTACTGGTTAATTTGAAAACTCTCCAGCATACTTTTTGGAACAAGCCAGGTACCTGTGCCCACGCATGGAGGAGTATATAGAAACATGGTGGAATCCCAGCTGATGAAGCAAAGGATTCTTAAAGGAATGAGATGACCATGCGGATCCTGTTTAATTCTCTGAAACAGAATCCGCCCTTTTCACCTGCCAAACACATGCCCACTACTCTTCTCTGGGGATAATAAACACAAACCAGCGATCTGAC
The DNA here is from genome assembly GCF_041146395.1 of Eulemur rufifrons. Classification (NCBI taxonomy): domain Eukaryota; kingdom Metazoa; phylum Chordata; class Mammalia; order Primates; family Lemuridae; genus Eulemur; species Eulemur rufifrons. The sequence continues at coordinate 6,589,892 of NC_091012.1, read as the reverse complement.
AGAGGGCCTGAACACCCATGCTGACCGACCCCACAAAACAAAAAAGTACCCTCCAGCTACTAATTCTAATGCCAATTTGCAAAATTTCCCTGCATTTTTAAACAATGGAGAAATGATGGTGGGATGATACTTAGAAGAATGGCTTCTTGTCAGTCTCCACTGACAAAAATAGGCAACACCAAGTCAGCTACGCCTCAGCATAGTTATGGCCGTAGCAGCCATATTTGGTTTCAGTAGGCACATACACACGTTATCACAATTATGGTGAAACGCTGAAAACCTGCAAAGGATTGTCAACATACTGGTTAATTGAAAAGCTCTGAGGCGTACTTCTTGGAACTAGCCACTTTCCTGTGCCCACGCATAGACAAGTATATAGAACCATGGTATATTCCCAGCTCATGAAGCAAAGGATTCTTAAAGGAACGGGATTACCATGCGGATCCTGTTTAATTCTCTGAAACAGATCCGCAGTTTTCACCTGCCATACTAATACACACTTCTCCTCTCTGGGGATAATAAAAACCAACCGGGGAACTCACAGAGGGCCTGACCAACACATCTACACTGACCCCACAGGAAAAAAAAAAAAAAAAACACCGTAGCCTCCAGCTACTAATTATAATGCTAACTTGCAAATTTTCCTGCATTTCTAAACAATGGAAAAATGATGGTGAGATGATACTTACAAGAATGGATTCTTGTCAGTCTCCACTAACAAAAATAGGCAAACCCAAGTCAGCTACGCCTCAGCATAGTTATGTCCGTCGCAGCCTTCTTGGGTTTCAGGAGGCACAGACAAACGTTATCACAATTATGGTGAAACGCTGAACACCTGCAAATAATTGTCAACGTACTGGTTAATTGAAAAGCTCTGCGGCATACTTCTTGGAACAAGCCAGTTACCTGTTCCCACGCAAAGAGGAGTATATAGAACCATGGTGGATTTCCAGCTGATGAAGTAAAGGATTATTAAAGGAACGGGATGACCATGGGGATCATCGTTAATTCTCTGAAACAGAATCCGCCCTTTTCACCTGCCAAACACATGCCCACTTCTCCTCTCTGGGGATAATAAAAACTAACCAGCGAACTGACAGAGGGCCTGATCCCCACCATCCACATCGACCACATACAAAAAAAAAAACCGTACCCTCCAGCTACTAATTATAATGCTAACTTGCAAAATTTCCCTGCATTTTAAAACAATGGAAAAATGGTGGTGGGATCATACTTAGAAGAATGGCTTCTTGTCTGTCTCCACTAACAAAAATAGGCAACACCAAGTCAGCTACTCCTCAGCATAGTTATGTCCGTCGCAGCCTTCTTGGGTTTCAGGAGGCACAAACAAAGGTTCTCACAATTATGGTGAAACGCTGAACACCTGCAAATAATTTTCAACGTAGTGGTTAATTGAAAAGCTCTGAGGCATACTTCTTGGAACAAGCCAGTTACCTGTTCCCACGCAAAGAGGAGTATAGAGAACCATGGTGGATTTCCAGCTGATGAAGTAAAGGATTATTAAAGGAACGGGATGACCATGGGGATCATCGTTAATTCTCTGAAACAGAATCCGCCCTTTTCACCTGCCAAACACATGCCCACTTCTCCTCTCTGGGGATAATAAAAACTAACCAGCGAACTGACAGAGGGCCTGATCCCCACCATCCACATCGACCACACACACAAAAAAAAAACCGTACCCTCCAGCTACTAATTATAATGCTAACTTGCAAAAATTCCCTGCATTTTAAAACAATGGAAAAATGGTGGTGGGATCATACTTAGAAGAATGGCTTCTTGTCTGTCTCCACTAACAAAAATAGGCAACACCAAGTCAGCTACTCCTCAGCATAGTTATATCCGTCGCAGCCTTCTTGGGTTTCAGGAGGGACATACAAACGTTATCAAAATTATGGTGAAACGCTAAAAACCTGCAAATAATTTTCAACGTACTGGTTAATTTGAAAACTCTCCAGCTTAATTCTTGGAACAAGCCAGGTACCTGTGCCCACGCATGGAGGAGTATATAGAAACATGGTGGAATCCCAGCTGATGAAGCAAAGGATTCTTAAAGGAATGAGATGACCATGCAGATCCTGTTTAATTCTCTGAAACAGAATCCGCACTTTTCACCTGCCAAACACATGCCCACTACTCTTCTCTGGGGATAATAAACACAAACCAGCGATCTGACAGAGGGCCTGAACACCCATCCTGACCGACCCCACAAAACAAAAAAGTACCCTCCAGCTACTAATTCTAATGCCAATTTGCAAAATTTCCCTGCATTTTTAAACAATGGAGAAATGATGGCGGGATGATACTTAGAAGAATGGCTTCTTGTCAGTCTCCACTGACAAAAATAGGCAACACCAAGTCAGCTACGCCTCAGCATAGTTATGTCCGTAGCAGCCATATTTGGTTTCAGTAGGCACATACACACGTTATCACAATTATGGTGAAACGCTGAAAACCTGCAAAGGATTGTCAACATACTGGTTAATTGAAAAGCTCTGAGGCATACTTCTTGGAACTAGCCAGTTTCCTGTGCCCACGCATAGACAAGTATATAGAACCCTGGTATATTTCCAGCTCATGAAGCAAAGGATTCTTAAAGGAACGGGATTACCATGCGGATCCTGTTTAATTCTCTGAAACAGATCCGCAGTTTTCACCTGCCATACTAATACCCACTTGTCCTCTCTGGGGATAATGAAAACCAACCGGGGAACTGACAGAGGGCCTGACCAACACATCCACACCGACCCCACAGGAAAAAAAAAACAAAAAAAAAACACCGTAGCCTCCAGCTACTAATTATAATGCTAACTTGCAAAATTTTCCTGCATTTTTAAACAATGGAAAAATGATGGTGAGATGATACTTACAAGAATGGATTCTTGTCAGTCTCCACTAACAAAAATAGGCAAAACCAAGTCAGCTACGCCTCAGCATAGTTATGTCCGTCACAGCCTTCTTGGGTTTCAGGAGGCACAAACAAACGTTATCACAATTATGGTGAAACGCTGAACACCTGCAAATAATTGTCAACGTACTGGTTAATTGAAAAGCTCTGCGGCATACTTCTTGGAACAAGCCAGTTACCTGTTCCCACGCAAAGAGGAGTATATAGAACCATGGTGGATTTCCAGCTGATGAAGTAAAGGATTATTAAAGGAACGGGATGACCATGGGGATCATCGTTAATTCTCTGAAACAGAATCCACCCTTTTCACCTGCCAAACACATGCCCACTTCTCCTCTCTGGGGATAATAAAAACTAACCAGCGAACTGAGAGAGGGCCTGACCCCCCCCATCCACATCGACCACACAGAAAAAAAAAACCGTACCTTCCACCTACTAATTATAATGCTAACTTGCAAAATTTCCCTGCATTTTAAAACAATGGAAAAATGGTGGTGGGATCATACTTAGAAGAATGGCTTCTTGTCAGTCTCCACTAACAAAAATAGGCAACACCAAGTCAGCTACTCCTCAGCATAGTTATGTCCGTCGCAGCCTTCTTGGGTTTCAGGAGGCACAAACAAAGGTTCTCACAATTATGGTGAAACGCTGAACACCTGCAAATAATTTTCAACGTAGTGGTTAATTGAAAAGGTCTGAGGCATACTTCTTGGAACAAGCCAGTTACCTGTTCCCACGCAAAGAGGAGTATATAGAACCATGGTGGATTTCCAGCTGATGAAGTAAAGGATTATTAAAGGAACGGGATGACCATGGGGATCATCGTTAATTCTCTGAAACAGAATCCGCCCTTTTCACCTGCCAAACACATGCCCACTTCTCCTCCCTGGGGATAATAAAAACTAACCAGCGAACTGACAGAGGGCCTGATCCCCACCATCCACATCGACCACACCAAAAAAAAAAACCGTACGCTCCAGCTACTAATTATAATGCTAACTTGCAAAATTTCCCTGCATTTTAAAACAATGGAAAAATGGTGGTGGGATCATACTTAGAAGAATGGCTTCTTGTCTGTCTCCACTAACAAAAATAGGCAACACCAAATCAGCTACTCCTCAGCATAGTTATGTCCGTCGCAGCCTTCTTGGGTTTCAGGAGGGACATACAAACGTTATCAAAATTATGGTGAAAAGCTGAAAACCTGCAAATAATTTTCAACGTACTGGTTAAATTGAAAACTCTCCAGCATACTTCTTGGAACAAGCCAGGTACCTGTGCCCACGCATAGAGGAGTATATAGAACCATGGTGGAATCCCAGCTGATGAAGCAAAGGATTCTTAAAGGAATGAGATGACCATGCGGATCCTGTTTAATTCTCTGAAACAGAATCCGCACTTTTCACCTGCCAAACACATGCCCACTACTCTTCTCTGGGGATAATAAACACAAACCAGCGATCTGACAGAGGGCCTGAACACCCATCCTGACCGACCCCACAAAACAAAAAAGTACCCTCCAGCTACTAATTCTAATGCCAATTTGCAAAATTTCCCTGCATTTTTAAACAATGGAGAAATGATGGTGGGATGATACTTAGAAGAATGGCTTCTTGTCAGTCTCCACTGACAAAAATAGGCAACACCAAGTCAGCTACGCCTCAGCATAGTTATGTCCGTAGCAGCCATATTTGGTTTCAGTAGGCACATACACACGTTATCACAATTATGGTGAAACGCTGAAAACCTGCAAAGGATTGTCAACATACTGGTTAATTGAAAAGCTCTGAGGCATACTTCTTGGAACTAGCCAGTTTCCTGTGCCCACGCATAGACAAGTATATAGAACCATGGTGGATTCCCAGCTCATGAAGCAAAGGATTCTTAAAGGAACGGGATTACCATGCGGATCCTGTTTAATTCTCTGAAACAGATCCGCAGTTTTCACCTGCCATACTAATACCCACTTCTCCTCTCTGGGGATAATGAAAACCAACCGGGGAACTGACAGAGGGCCTGACCAACACATCCACACCGACCCCATAGGAAAAAAAAACAAAAAAAAAACACCGTAGCCTCCAGCTACTAATTATAATGCTAACTTGCAAAATTTTCCTGCATTTTTAAACAATGGAAAAATGATGGTGAGATGATACTTAAAAGCATGGATTCTTGTCAGTCTCCACTAACAAAAATAGGCAAAACCAAGTCAGCTACTCGTCAGCATAGTTATGTCCGTCGCAGCCTTCTTGGGTTTCAGGAGGCACAAAAAACGTTATCACAATTATGGTGAAACGCTGAACACCTGCAAATAATTGTCAACGTACTGGTTAATTGAAAAGCTCTGCGGCATACTTCTTGGAACAAGCCAGTTACCTGTTCCCACGCAAAGAGGAGTATATAGAACCATGGTGGATTTCCAGCTGATGAAGTAAAGGATTATTAAAGGAACGGGATGACCATGGGGATCATCGTTAATTCTCTGAAACAGAATCCGCCCTTTTCACCTGCCAAACACATGCCCACTTCTCCTCTCTGGGGATAATAAAAACTAACCAGCGAACTGACAGAGGGCCTGACCCCCCCCATCCACATCGACCACACACAAAAAAAAACCGTACCTTCCAGCTACTAATTATAATGCTAACTTGCAAAATTTCCCTGCATTTTAAAACAATGGAAAAATGGTGGTGGGATCATACTTAGAAGAATGGCTTCTTGTCAGTCTCCACTAACAAAAATAGGCAACACCAAGTCAGCTACTCCTCAGCATAGTTATGTCCGTCGCAGCCTTCTTGGGTTTCAGGAGGCACAAACAAAGGTTCTCACAATTATGGTGAAACGCTGAACACCTGCAAATAATTTTCAACGTAGTGGTTAATTGAAAAGCTCTGAGGCATACTTCTTGGAACAAGCCAGGTACCTGTGCCCACGCATAGAGGAGTATATAGAAACATGGTGGAATCCCAGCTGATGAAGCAAAGGATTCTTAAAGGAATGAGATGACCATGCGGATCCTGTTTAATTCTCTGAAACAGAATCCGCACTTTTCACCTGCCAAACACATGCCCACTACTCTTCTCTGGGGATAATAAACACAAACCAGCGATCTGACAGAGGGCCTGAACACCCATCCTGACCGACCCCACAAAACAAAAAAGTACCCTCCAGCTACTAATTCTAATGCCAATTTGCAAAATTTCCCTGCATTTTTAAACAATGGAGAAATGATGGTGGGATGATACTTAGAAGAATGGCTTCTTGTCAGTCTCCACTGACAAAAATAGGCAACACCAAGTCAGCTACGCCTCAGCATAGTTATGTCCGTAGCAGCCATATTTGGTTTCAGTAGGCACATACACACGTTATCACAATTATGGTGAAACGCTGAAAACCTGCAAAGGATTGTCAACATACTGGTTAATTGAAAAGCTCTGAGGCATACTTCTTGGAACTAGCCAGTTTCCTGTGCCCACGCATAGACAAGTATATAGAACCCTGGTATATTCCCAGCTCATGAAGCAAAGGATTCTTAAAGGAACGGGATTACCATGCGGATCCTGTTTAATTCTCTGAAACAGATCCGCAGTTTTCACCTGCCATACTAATACCCACTTCTCCTCTCTGGGGATAATGAAAACCAACCGGGGAACTGACAGAGGGCCTGACCAACACATCCACACCGACCCCACAGGAAAAAAAAAAAAAAAAAAACACCGTAGCCTCCAGCTACTAATTATAATGCTAACTTGCAAAATTTTCCTGCATTTTTAAACAATGGAAAAATGATGGTGAGATGATACTTACAAGAATGGATTCTTGTCAGTCTCCACTAACAAAAATAGGCAAAACCAAGTCAGCTACGCCTCAGCATAGTTATGTCCGTCGCAGCCTTCTTGGGTTTCAGGAGGCACAAACAAACGTTATCACAATTATGGTGAAACGCTGAACACCTGCAAATAATTGTCAACGTACTGGTTAATTGAAAAGCTCTGCGGCATACTTCTTGGAACAAGCCAGTTACCTGTTCCCACGCAAAGAGGAGTATATAGAACCATGGTGGATTTCCAGCTGATGAAGTAAAGGATTATTAAAGGAACGGGATGACCATGGGGATCATCGTTAATTCTCTGAAACAGAATCCACCCTTTTCACCTGCCAAACACATGCCCACTTCTCCTCTCTGGGGATAATAAAAACTAACCAGCGAACTGACAGAGGGCCTGACCCCCCCCATCCACATCGACCACACACAAAAAAAAACCGTACGCTCCAGCTACTAATTATAATGCTAACTTGCAAAATTTCCCTGCATTTTAAAACAATGGAAAAATGGTGGTGGGATCATACTTAGAAGAATGGCTTCTTGTCAGTCTCCACTAACAAAAATAGGCAACACCAAGTCAGCTACTCCTCAGCATAGTTATGTCCGTCGCAGCCTTCTTGGGTTTCAGGAGGCACAAACAAAGGTTCTCACAATTATGGTGAAACGCTGAACACCTGCAAATAATTTTCAACGTAGTGGTTAATTGAAAAGCTCTGAGGCATACTTCTTGGAACAAGCCAGTTACCTGTTCCCACGCAAAGAGGAGTATAGAGAACCATGGTGGATTTCCAGCTGATGAAGTAAAGGATTATTAAAGGAACGGGATGACCATGGGGATCATCGTTAATTCTCTGAAACAGAATCCGCCCTTTTCACCTGCCAAACACATGCCCACTTCTCCTCTCTGGGGATAATAAAAACTAACCAGCGAACTGACAGAGGGCCTGATCCCCACCATCCACATCGACCACACACAAAAAAAAAACCGTACCCTCCAGCTACTAATTATAATGCTAACTTGCAAAATTTCCCTGCATTTTAAAACAATGGAAAAATGGTGGTGGGATCATACTTAGAAGAATGGCTTCTTGTCTGTCTCCACTAACAAAAATAGGCAACACCAAGTCAGCTACTCCTCAGCATAGTTATGTCCGTCGCAGCCTTCTTGGGTTTCAGGAGGCACAAACAAAGGTTCTCACAATTATGGTGAAACGCTGAACACCTGCAAATAATTTTCAACGTAGTGGTTAATTGAAAACCTCTGAGGCATACTTCTTGGAACAAGCCAGTTACCTGTTCCCACGCAAAGAGGAGTATATAGAACCATGGTGGATTTCCAGCTGATGAAGTAAAGGATTATTAAAGGAACGGGATGACCATGGGGATCATCGTTAATTCTCTGAAACAGAATCCACCCTTTTCACCTGCCAAACACATGCCCACTTCTCCTCTCTGGGGATAATAAAAACTAACCAGCGAACTGACAGAGGGCCTGACCCCCCCCATCCACATCGACCACACACAAAAAAAAAACCCTACCTTCCAGCTACTAATTATAATGCTAACTTGCAAAATTTCCCTGCATTTTAAAACAATGGAAAAATGGTGGTGGGATCATACTTAGAAGAATGGCTTCTTGTCAGTCTCCACTAACAAAAATAGGCAACACCAAGTCAGCTACTCCTCAGCATAGTTATGTCCGTCGCAGCCTTCTTGGGTTTCAGGAGGCACAAACAAAGGTTCTCACAATTATGGTGAAACGCTGAACACCTGCAAATAATTTTCAACGTAGTGGTTAATTGAAAAGCTCTGAGGCATACTTCTTGGAACAAGCCAGTTACCTGTTCCCACGCAAAGAGGAGTATATAGAACCATGGTGGATTTCCAGCTGATGAAGTAAAGGATTATTAAAGGAACGGGATGACCATGGGGATCATCGTTAATTCTCTGAAACAGAATCCGCCCTTTTCACCTGCCAAACACATGCCCACTTCTCCTCTCTGGGGATAATAAAAACTAACCAGCGAACTGACAGAGGGCCTGATCCCCACCATCCACATCGACCACACCAAAAAAAAAAACCGTACGCTCCAGCTACTAATTATAATGCTAACTTGCAAAATTTCCCTGCATTTTAAAACAATGGAAAAATGGTGGTGGGATCATACTTAGAAGAATGGCTTCTTGTCTGTCTCCACTAACAAAAATAGGCAACACCAAGTCAGCTACGCCTCAGCATAGTTATGTCCGTCGCAGCCTTCTTGGGTTTCAGGAGGGACATACAAACGTTATCAAAATTATGGTGAAACGCTGAAAACCTGCAAATAATTTTCAACGTACTGGTTAATTTGAAAACTCTCCAGCATACTTCTTGCAACAAGCCAGGTACCTGTGCCCACGCATAGAGGAGTATATAGAACCATGGTGGAATCCCAGCTGATGAAGCAAAGGATTCTTAAAGGAATGAGATGACCATGCGGATCCTGTTTAATTCTCTGAAACAGAATCCGCACTTTTCACCTGCCAAACACATGCCCACTCTCTTCTCTGGGGATAATAAACACAAACCAGCGATCTGACAGAGGGCCTGAACACCCATCCTGACCGACCCCACAAAACAAAAAAGTACCCTCCAGCTACTAATTCTAATGCCAATTTGCAAAATTTCCCTGCATTTTTAAACAATGGAGAAATGATGGTGGGATGATACTTAGAAGAATGGCTTCTTGTCAGTCTCCACTGACAAAAATAGGCAACACCAAGTCAGCTACGCCTCAGCATAGTTATGTCCGTAGCAGCCATATTTGGTTTCAGTAGGCACATACACACGTTATCACAATTATGGTGAAACGCTGAAAACCTGCAAAGGATTGTCAACATACTGGTTAATTGAAAAGCTCTGAGGCATACTTCTTGGAACTAGCCAGTTTCCTGTGCCCACGCATAGACAAGTATTTAGAACCCTGGTATATTCCCAGCTCATGAAGCAAAGGATTCTTAAAGGAACGGGATTACCATGCGGATCCTGTTTAATTCTCTGAAACAGATCGGCAGTTTTCACCTGCCATACTAATACCCACTTCTCCTCTCTGGGGATAATGAAAACCAACCGGGGAACTGACAGAGGGCCTGACCAACACATCCACACCGACCCCACAGGAAAAAAAAAAAAAAAAAAACACCGTAGCCTCCAGCTACTAATTATAATGCTAACTTGCAAAATTTTCCTGCATTTTTAAACAATGGAAAAATGATGGTGAGATGATACTTACAAGAATGGATTCTTGTCAGTCTCCACTAACAAAAATAGGCAAAACCAAGTCAGCTACGCCTCAGCATAGTTATGTCCGTCGCAGCCTTCTTGGGTTTCAGGAGGCACAAACAAACGTTATCACAATTATGGTGAAACGCTGAACACCTGCAAATAATTGTCAACGTACTGGTTAATTGAAAAGCTCTGCGGCATACTTCTTGGAACAAGCCAGTTACCTGTTCCCACGCAAAGAGGAGTATATAGAACCATGGTGGATTTCCAGCTGATGAAGTAAAGGATTATTAAAGGAACGGGATGACCATGGGGATCATCGTTAATTCTCTGAAACAGAATCCGCCCTTTTCACCTGCCAAACACATGCCCACTTCTCCTCTCTGGGGATAATAAAAACTAACCAGCGAACTGACAGAGGGCCTGACCCCCCCCCATCCACATCGACCACACACAAAAAAAAACCGTACCTTCCAGCTACTAATTATAATGCTAACTTGCAAAATTTCCCTGCATTTTAAAACAATGGAAAAATGGTGGTGGGATCATACTTAGAAGAATGGCTTCTTGTCAGTCTCCACTAACAAAAATAGGCAACACCAAGTCAGCTACTCCTCAGCATAGTTATGTCCGTCGCAGCCTTCTTGGGTTTCAGGAGGCACAAACAAAGGTTCTCACAATTATGGTGAAACGCTGAACACCTGCAAATAATTTTCAACGTAGTGGTTAATTGAAAAGCTCTGAGGCATACTTCTTGGAACAAGCCAGTTACCTGTTCCCACGCAAAGAGGAGTATATAGAACCATGGTGGATTTCCAGCTGATGAAGTAAAGGATTATTAAAGGAACGGGATGACCATGGGGATCATCGTTAATTCTCTGAAACAGAATCCGCCCTTTTCACCTGCCAAACACATGCCCACTTCTCCTCTCTGGGGATAATAAAAACTAACCAGCGAACTGACAGAGGGCCTGATCCCCACCATCCACATCGACCACACACAAAAGAAAACCGTACGCTCCAGCTACTAATTATAATGCTAACTTGCAAAATTTCCCTGATACTTAGAAGAATGGCTTCTTGTCAGTCTCCACTGACAAAAATAGGCAACACCAAGTCAGCTTCGCCTCAGCATAGTTATGTCCGTAGCAGCCATATTTGGTTTCAGTAGGCACATACACAGGTTATCACAATTATGGTGAAACGCTGAAAACCTGCAAAGGATTGTCAACATACTGGTTAATTGAAAAGCTCTGAGGCATACTTCTTGGAACTAGCCAGTTTCCTGTGCCCACGCATAGACAAGTATATAGAACCCTGGTATATTCCCAGCTCATGAAGCAAAGGATTCTTAAAGGAACGGGATTACCATGCGGATCCTGTTTAATTCTCTGAAACAGATCCGCAGTTTTCACCTGCCATACTAATACCCACTTCTCCTCTCTGGGGATAATGAAAACCAACCGGGGAACTGACAGAGGGCCTGACCAACACATCCACACCGACCCCACAGGAAAAAAAAACAAAAAAAAAACACCGTAGCCTCCAGCTACTAATTATAATGCTAACTTGCAAAATTTTCCTGCATTTTTAAACAATGGAAAAATGATGGTGAGATGATACTTACAAGAATGGATTCTTGTCAGTCTCCACTAACAAAAATAGGCAAAACCAAGTCAGCTACGCCTCAGCATAGTTATGTCCGTCGCAGCCTTCTTGGGTTTCAGGAGCCACAAACAAACGTTATCACAATTATGGTGAAACGCTGAACACCTGCAAATAATTGTCAACGTACTGGTTAATTGAAAAGCTCTGCGGCATACTTCTTGGAACAAGCCAGTTACCTGTTCCCACGCAAAGAGGAGTATATAGAACCATGGTGGATTTCCAGCTGATGAAGTAAAGGATTATTAAAGGAACGGGATGACCATGGGGATCATCGTTAATTCTCTGAAACAGAATCCGCCCTTTTCACCTGCCAAACACATGCCCACTTCTCCTCTCTGGGGATAATAAAAACTAACCAGCGAACTGACAGAGGGCCTGACCCCCCCCATCCACATCGACCACACACAAAAAAAAACCGTACCTTCCAGCTACTAATTATAATGCTAACTTGCAAAATTTCCCTGCATTTTAAAACAATGGAAAAATGGTGGTGGGATCATACTTAGAAGAATGGCTTCTTGTCAGTCTCCACTAACAAAAATAGGCAACACGAAGTCAGCTACTCCTCAGCATAGTTATGTCCGTCGCAGCCTTCTTGGGTTTCAGGAGGCACAAACAAAGGTTCTCACAATTATGGTGAAACGCTGAACACCTGCAAATAATTTTCAACGTAGTGGTTAATTGAAAAGCTCTGAGGCATACTTCTTGGAACAAGCCAGTTACCTGTTCCCACGCAAAGAGGAGTATATAGAACCATGGTGGATTTCCAGCTGATGAAGTAAAGGATTATTAAAGGAACGGGATGACCATGGGGATCATCGTTAATTCTCTGAAACAGAATCCGCCCTTTTCACCTGCCAAACACATGCCCACTTCTCCTCTCTGGGGATAATAAAAACTAACCAGCGAACTGACAGAGGGCCTGATCCCCACCATCCACATCGACCACACACACAAAAAAAACTGTACCCTCCAGCTACTAATTATAATGCTAACTTGCAAAATTTCCCTGCATTTTAAAACAATGGAAAAATGGTGGTGGGATCATACTTAGAAGAATGGCTTCTTGTCAGTCTCCACTAACAAAAATAGGCAACACCAAGTCAGCTACTCCTCAGCATAGTTATGTCCGTCGCAGCCTTCTTGGGTTTCAGGAGGCACAAACAAAGGTTCTCACAATTATGGTGAAACGCTGAACACCTGCAAATAATTTTCAACGTAGTGGTTAATTGAAAAGGTCTGAGGCATACTTCTTGGAACAAGCCAGTTACCTGTTCCCACGCAAAGAGGAGTATATAGAACCATGGTGGATTTCCAGCTGATGAAGTAAAGGATTATTAAAGGAACGGGATGACCATGGGGATCATCGTTAATTCTCTGAAACAGAATCCGCCCTTTTCACCTGCCAAACACATGCCCACTTCTCCTCCCTGGGGATAATAAAAACTAACCAGCGAACTGACAGAGGGCCTGATCCCCACCATCCACATCGACCACACCAAAAAAAAAAACCGTACGCTCCAGCTACTAATTATAATGCTAACTTGCAAAATTTCCCTGCATTTTAAAACAATGGAAAAATGGTGGTGGGATCATACTTAGAAGAATGGCTTCTTGTCTGTCTCCACTAACAAAAATAGGCAACACCAAATCAGCTACTCCTCAGCATAGTTATGTCCGTCGCAGCCTTCTTGGGTTTCAGGAGGGACATACAAACGTTATCAAAATTATGGTGAAAAGCTGAAAACCTGCAAATAATTTTCAACGTACTGGTTAATTTGAAAACTCTCCAGCATACTTCTTGGAACAAGCCAGGTACCTGTGCCCACGCATAGAGGAGTATATAGAACCATGGTGGAATCCCAGCTGATGAAGCAAAGGATTCTTAAAGGAATGAGATGACCATGCGGATCCTGTTTAATTCTCTGAAACAGAATCCGCACTTTTCACCTGCCAAACACATGCCCACTACTCTTCTCTGGGGATAATAAACACAAACCAGCGATCTGACAGAGGGCCTGAACACCCATCCTGACCGACCCCACAAAACAAAAAAGTACCCTCCAGCTACTAATTCTAATGCCAATTTGCAAAATTTCCCTGCATTTTTAAACAATGGAGAAATGATGGTGGGATGATACTTAGAAGAATGGCTTCTTGTCAGTCTCCACTGACAAAAATAGGCAACACCAAGTCAGCTACGCCTCAGGATAGTTATGTCCGTAGCAGCCATATTTGGTTTCAGTAAGCACATACACACGTTATCACAATTATGGTGAAACGCTGAAAACCTGCAAAGGATTGTCAACATACTGGTTAATTGAAAAGCTCTGAGGCATACTTCTTGGAACTAGCCAGTTTCCTGTGCCCACGCATAGACAAGTATATAGAACCATGGTGGATTCCCAGCTCATGAAGCAAAGGATTCTTAAAGGAACGGGATTACCATGCGGATCCTGTTTAATTCTCTGAAACAGATCCGCAGTTTTCACCTGCCATACTAATACCCACTTCTCCTCTCTGGGGATAATGAAAACCAACCGGGGAACTGACAGAGGGCCTGACCAACACATCCACACCGACCCCACAGGAAAAAAAAACAAAAAAAAAACACCGTAGCCTCCAGCTACTAATTATAATGCTAACTTGCAAAATTTTCCTGCATTTTTAAACAATGGAAAAATGATGGTGAGATGATACTTACAAGAATGGATTCTTGTCAGTCTCCACTAACAAAAATAGGCAAAACCAAGTCAGCTACGCCTCAGCATAGTTATGTCCGTCGCAGCCTTCTTGGGTTTCAGGAGGCACAAACAAACGTTATCACAATTATGGTGAAACGCTGAACACCTGCAAATAATTGTCAACGTACTGGTTAATTGAAAAGCTCTGCGGCATACTTCTTGGAACAAGCCAGTTACCTGTTCCCACGCAAAGAGGAGTATATAGAACCATGGTGGATTTCCAGCTGATGAAGTAAAGGATTATTAAAGGAAAGGGATGACCATGGGGATCATCGTTAATTCTCTGAAACAGAATCCACCCTTTTCACCTGCCAAACACATGCCCACTTCTCCTCTCTGGGGATAATAAAAACTAACCAGCGAACTGACAGAGGGCCTGACTCCCCCCATCCACATCGACCACACACAAAAAAAAAACCGTACCTTCCAGCTACTAATTATAATGCTAACTTGCAAAATTTCCCTGCATTTTAAAACAATGGAAAAATGGTGGTGGGATCATACTTAGAAGAATGGCTTCTTGTCAGTCTCCACTAACAAAAATAGGCAACACCAAGTCAGCTACTCCTCAGCATAGTTATGTCCGTCGCAGCCTTCTTGGGTTTCAGGAGGCACAAACAAAGGTTCTCACAATTATGGTGAAACGCTGAACACCTGCAAATAATTTTCAACGTAGTGGTTAATTGAAAAGCTCTGAGGCATACTTCTTGGAACAAGCCAGTTACCTGTTCCCACGCAAAGAGGAGTATATAGAACCATGGTGGATTTCCAGCTGATGAAGTAAAGGATTATTAAAGGAACGGGATGACCATGGGGATCATCGTTAATTCTCTGAAACAGAATCCGCCCTTTTCACCTGCCAAACACATGCCCACTTCTCCTCTCTGGGGATAATAAAAACTAACCAGCGAACTGACAGAGGGCCTGATCCCCACCATCCACATCGACCACACCAAAAAAAAAAACCGTACGCTCCAGCTACTAATTACAATGCTAACTTGCAAAATTTCCCTGCATTTTAAAACAATGGAAAAATGGTGGTGGGATCATACTTAGAAGAATGGCTTCTTGTCTGTCTCCACTAACAAAAATAGGCAACACCAAGTCAGCTACGCCTCAGCATAGTTATGTCCGTCGCAGCCTTCTTGGGTTTCAGGAGGGACATACAAACGTTATCAAAATTATGGTGAAACGCTGAAAACCTGCAAATAATTTTCAACGTACTGGTTAATTTGAAAACTCTCCAGCATACTTCTTGGAACAAGCCAGGTACCTGTGCCCACGCATAGAGGAGTATATAGAACCATGGTGGAATCCCAGCTGATGAAGCAAAGGATTCTTAAAGGAATGAGATGACCATGCGGATCCTGTTTAATTCTCTGAAACAGAATCCGCACTTTTCACCTGCCAAACACATGCCCACTACTCTTCTCTGGGGATAATAAACACAAACCAGCGATCTGACAGAGGGCCTGAACACCCATCCTGACCGACCCCACAAAACAAAAAAGTACCCTCCAGCTACTAATTCTAATGCCAATTTGCAAAATTTCCCTGCATTTTTAAACAATGGAGAAATGATGGCGGGATGATACTTAGAAGAATGGCTTCTTGTCAGTCTCCACTGACAAAAATAGGCAACACCAAGTCAGCTACGCCTCAGCATAGTTATGTCCGTAGCAGCCATATTTGGTTTCAGTAGGCACATACACACGTTATCACAATTATGGTGAAACGCTGAAAACCTGCAAAGGATTGTCAACATACTGGTTAATTGAAAAGCTCTGAGGCATACTTCTTGGAACTAGCCAGTTTCCTGTGCCCACGCATAGACAAGTATATAGAACCCTGGTATATTCCCAGCTCATGAAGCAAAGGATTCTTAAAGGAACGGGATTACCATGCAGATCCTGTTTAATTCTCTGAAACAGATCCGCAGTTTTCACCTGCCATACTAATACCCACTTCTCCTCTCTGGGGATAATGAAAACCAACCGGGGAACTGACAGAGGGCCTGACCAACACATCCACACCGACCCCACAGGAAAAAAAAACAAAAAAAAAAACACCGTAGCCTCCAGCTACTAATTATAATGCTAACTTGCAAAATTTTCCTGCATTTTTAAACAATGGAAAAATGATGGTGAGATGATACTTACAAGAATGGATTCTTGTCAGTCTCCACTAACAAAAATAGGCAAAACCAAGTCAGCTACGCCTCAGCATAGTTATGTCCGTCGCAGCCTTCTTGGGTTTCAGGAGGCACAAAAAACGTTATCACAATTATGGTGAAACGCTGAACACCTGCAAATAATTGTCAACGTACTGGTTAATTGAAAAGCTCTGCGGCATACTTCTTGGAACAAGCCAGTTACCTGTTCCCACGCAAAGAGGAGTATATAGAACCATGGTGGATTTCCAGCTGATGAAGTAAAGGATTATTAAAGGAACGGGATGACCATGGGGATCATCGTTAATTCTCTGAAACAGAATCCGCCCTTTTCACCTGCCAAACACATGCCCACTTCTCCTCTCTGGGGATAATAAAAACTAACCAGCGAACTGACAGAGGGCCTGACCCCCCCCATCCACATCGACCACACACAAAAAAAAACCGTACCTTCCAGCTACTAATTATAATGCTAACTTGCAAAATTTCCCTGCATTTTAAAACAATGGAAAAATGGTGGTGGGATCATACTTAGAAGAATGGCTTCTTGTCAGTCTCCACTAACAAAAATAGGCAACACCAAGTCAGCTACTCCTCAGCATAGTTATGTCCGTCGCAGCCTTCTTGGGTTTCAGGAGGCACAAACAAAGGTTCTCACAATTATGGTGAAACGCTGAACACCTGCAAATAATTTTCAACGTAGTGGTTAATTGAAAACCTCTGAGGCATACTTCTTGGAACAAGCCAGTTACCTGTTCCCACGCAAAGAGGAGTATATAGAACCATGGTGGATTTCCAGCTGATGAAGTAAAGGAATATTAAAGGAACGGGATGACCATGGGGATCATCGTTAATTCTCTGAAACAGAATCCGCCCTTTTCACCTGCCAAACACATGCCCACTTCTCCTCTCTGGGGATAATAAAAACTAACCAGCGAACTGACAGAGGGCCTGATCCCCACCATCCACATCGACCACACACAAAAAAAAAACCGTACCCTCCAGCTACTAATTATAATGCTAACTTGCAAAATTTCCCTGCATTTTAAAACAATGGAAAAATGGTGGTGGGATCATACTTAGAAGAATGGCTTCTTGTCTGTCTCCACTAACAAAAATAGGCAACACCAAGTCAGCTACTCCTCAGCATAGTTATGTCCGTCGCAGCCTTCTTGGGTTTCAGGAGGCACAAACAAAGGTTCTCACAATTATGGTGAAACGCTGAACACCTGCAAATAATTTTCAACGTAGTGGTTAATTGAAAAGGTCTGAGGCATACTTCTTGGAACAAGCCAGTTACCTGTTCCCACGCAAAGAGGAGTATATAGAACCATGGTGGATTTCCAGCTGATGAAGTAAAGGATTATTAAAGGAACGGGATGACCATGGGGATCATCGTTAATTCTCTGAAACAGAATCCGCCCTTTTCACCTGCCAAACACATGCCCACTTCTCCTCCCTGGGGATAATAAAAACTAACCAGCGAACTGACAGAGGGCCTGATCCCCACCATCCACATCGACCACACCAAAAAAAAAAACCGTACGCTCCAGCTACTAATTATAATGCTAACTTGCAAAATTTCCCTGCATTTTAAAACAATGGAAAAATGGTGGTGGGATCATACTTAGAAGAATGGCTTCTTGTCTGTCTCCACTAACAAAAATAGGCAACACCAAATCAGCTACTCCTCAGCATAGTTATGTCCGTCGCAGCCTTCTTGGGTTTCAGGAGGGACATACAAACGTTATCAAAATTATGGTGAAAAGCTGAAAACCTGCAAATAATTTTCAACGTACTGGTTAATTTGAAAACTCTCCAGCATACTTCTTGGAACAAGCCAGGTACCTGTGCCCACGCATAGAGGAGTATATAGAACCATGGTGGAATCCCAGCTGATGAAGCAAAGGATTCTTAAAGGAATGAGATGACCATGCGGATCCTGTTTAATTCTCTGAAACAGAATCCGCACTTTTCACCTGCCAAACACATGCCCACTACTCTTCTCTGGGGATAATAAACACAAACCAGCGATCTGACAGAGGGCCTGAACACCCATCCTGACCGACCCCACAAAACAAAAAAGTACCCTCCAGCTACTAATTCTAATGCCAATTTGCAAAATTTCCCTGCATTTTTAAACAATGGAGAAATGATGGTGGGATGATACTTAGAAGAATGGCTTCTTGTCAGTCTCCACTGACAAAAATAGGCAACACCAAGTCAGCTACGCCTCAGGATAGTTATGTCCGTAGCAGCCATATTTGGTTTCAGTAGGCACATACACACGTTATCATACTTATGGTGAAACGCTGAAAACCTGCAAAGGATTGTCAACATACTGGTTAATTGAAAAGCTCTGAGGCATACTTCTTGGAACTAGCCAGTTTCCTGTGCCCACACATAGACAAGTATATAGAACCATGGTGGATTCCCAGCTCATGAAGCAAAGGATTCTTAAAGGAACGGGATTACCATGCGGATCCTGTTTAATTCTCTGAAACAGATCCGCAGTTTTCACCTGCCATACTAATACCCACTTCTCCTCTCTGGGGATAATGAAAACCAACCGGGGAACTGACAGAGGGCCTGACCAACACATCCACACCGACCCCACAGGAAAAAAAAAAAAAAAAAAAAACACCGTAGCCTCCAGCTACTAATTATAATGCTAACTTGCAAAATTTTCCTGCATTTTTAAACAATGGAAAAATGATGGTGAGATGATACTTACAAGCATGGATTCTTGTCAGTCTCCACTAACAAAAATAGGCAAAACCAAGTCAGCTACGCCTCAGCATAGTTATGTCCGTCGCAGCCTTCTTGGGTTTCAGGAGGCACAAAAAACGTTATCACAATTATGGTGAAACGCTGAACACCTGCAAATAATTGTCAACGTACTGGTTAATTGAAAAGCTCTGCGGCATACTTCTTGGAACAAGCCAGTTACCTGTTCCCACGCAAAGAGGAGTATATAGAACCATGGTGGATTTCCAGCTGATGAAGTAAAGGATTATTAAAGGAACGGGATGACCATGGGGATCATCGTTAATTCTCTGAAACAGAATCCGCCCTTTTCACCTGCCAAACACATGCCCACTTCTCCTCTCTGGGGATAATAAAAACTAACCAGCGAACTGACAGAGGGCCTGACCCCCCCCCATCCACATCGACCACACACAAAAAAAAACCGTACCTTCCAGCTACTAATTATAATGCTAACTTGCAAAATTTCCCTGCATTTTAAAACAATGGAAAAATGGTGGTGGGATCATACTTAGAAGAATGGCTTCTTGTCAGTCTCCACTAACAAAAATAGGCAACACCAAGTCAGCTACTCCTCAGCATAGTTATGTCCGTCGCAGCCTTCTTGGGTTTCAGGAGCCACAAACAAAGGTTCTCACAATTATGGTGAAACGCTGAACACCTGCAAATAATTTTCAACGTAGTGGTTAATTGAAAAGCTCTGAGGCATACTTCTTGGAACAAGCCAGGTACCTGTGCCCACGCAAAGAGGAGTATATAGAACCATGGTGGATTTCCAGCTGATGAAGTAAAGGATTATTAAAGGAACGGGATGACCATGGGGATCATCGTTAATTCTCTGAAACAGAATCCGCCCTTTTCACCTGCCAAACACATGCCCACTTCTCCTCTCTGGGGATGATAAAAACTAACCAGCGAACTGACAGAGGGCCTGATCCCCACCATCCACATCGACCACACCAAAAAAAAAAACCGTACGCTCCAGCTACTAATTATAATGCTAACTTGCAAAATTTCCCTGCATTTTAAAACAATGGAAAAATGGTGGTGGGATCATACTTAGAAGAATGGCTTCTTGTCTGTCTCCACTAACAAAAATAGGCAACACCAAGTCAGCTACGCCTCAGCATAGTTATGTCCGTCGCAGCCTTCTTGGGTTTCAGGAGGGACATACAAACGTTATCAAAATTATGGTGAAACGCTGAAAACCTGCAAATAATTTTCAACGTACTGGTTAATTTGAAAACTCTCCAGCATACTTCTTGCAACAAGCCAGGTACCTGTGCCCACGCATAGAGGAGTATATAGAAACATGGTGGAATCCCAGCTGATGAAGCAAAGGATTCTTAAAGGAATGAGATGACCATGCGGATCCTGTTTAATTCTCTGAAACAGAATCCGCACTTTTCACCTGCCAAACACATGCCCACTACTCTTCTCTGGGGATAATAAACACAAACCAGCGATCTGACAGAGGGCCTGAACACCCATCCTGACCGACCCCACAAAACAAAAAAGTACCCTCCAGCTACTAATTCTAATGCCAATTTGCAAAATTTCCCTGCATTTTTAAACAATGGAGAAATGATGGTGGGATGATACTTAGAAGAATGGCTTCTTGTCAGTCTCCACTGACAAAAATAGGCAACACCAAGTCAGCTACGCCTCAGCATAGTTATGTCCGTAGCAGCCATATTTGGTTTCAGTAGGCACATACACACGTTATCACAATTATGGTGAAACGCTGAAAACCTGCAAAGGATTGTCAACATACTGGTTAATTGAAAAGCTCTGAGGCATACTTCTTGGAACTAGCCAGTTTCCTGTGCCCACGCATAGACAAGTATATAGAACCCTGGTATATTCCCAGCTCATGAAGCAAAGGATTCTTAAAGGAACGGGATTACCATGCGGATCCTGTTTAATTCTCTGAAACAGATCGGCAGTTTTCACCTGCCATACTAATACCCACTTCTCCTCTCTGGGGATAATGAAAACCAACCGGGGAACTGACAGAGGGCCTGACCAACACATCCACACCGACCCCACAGGAAAAAAAAAAAAAAAAAAACACCGTAGCCTCCAGCTACTAATTATAATGCTAACTTGCAAAATTTTCCTGCATTTTTAAACAATGGAAAAATGATGGTGAGATGATACTTACAAGAATGGATTCTTGTCAGTCTCCACTAACAAAAATAGGCAAAACCAAGTCAGCTACGCCTCAGCATAGTTATGTCCGTCGCAGCCTTCTTGGGTTTCAGGAGGCACAAACAAACGTTATCACAATTATGGTGAAACGCTGAACACCTGCAAATAATTGTCAACGTACTGGTTAATTGAAAAGCTCTGCGGCATACTTCTTGGAACAAGCCAGTTACCTGTTCCCACGCAAAGAGGAGTATATAGAACCATGGTGGATTTCCAGCTGATGAAGTAAAGGATTATTAAAGGAACGGGATGACCATGGGGATCATCGTTAATTCTCTGAAACAGAATCCGCCCTTTTCACCTGCCAAACACATGCCCACTTCTCCTCTCTGGGGATAATAAAAACTAACCAGCGAACTGACAGAGGGCCTGACCCCCCCCATCCACATCGACCACACACAAAAAAAAACCGTACCTTCCAGCTACTAATTATAATGCTAACTTGCAAAATTTCCCTGCATTTTAAAACAATGGAAAAATGGTGGTGGGATCATACTTAGAAGAATGGCTTCTTGTCAGTCTCCACTAACAAAAATAGGCAACACCAAGTCAGCTACTCCTCAGCATAGTTATGTCCGTCGCAGCCTTCTTGGGTTTCAGGAGGCACAAACAAAGGTTCTCACAATTATGGTGAAACGCTGAACACCTGCAAATAATTTTCAACGTAGTGGTTAATTGAAAAGCTCTGAGGCATACTTCTTGGAACAAGCCAGTTACCTGTTCCCACGCAAAGAGGAGTATATAGAACCATGGTGGATTTCCAGCTGATGAAGTAAAGGATTATTAAAGGAACGGGATGACCATGGGGATCATCGTTAATTCTCTGAAACAGAATCCGCCCTTTTCACCTGCCAAACACATGCCCACTTCTCCTCTCTGGGGATAATAAAAACTAACCAGCGAACTGACAGAGGGCCTGATCCCCACCATCCACATCGACCACACACAAAAGAAAACCGTACGCTCCAGCTACTAATTATAATGCTAACTTGCAAAATTTCCCTGATACTTAGAAGAATGGCTTCTTGTCAGTCTCCACTGACAAAAATAGGCAACACCAAGTCAGCTTCGCCTCAGCATAGTTATGTCCGTAGCAGCCATATTTGGTTTCAGTAGGAACATACACAGGTTATCACAATTATGGTGAAACGCTGAAAACCTGCAAAGGATTGTCAACATACTGGTTAATTGAAAAGCTCTGAGGCATACTTCTTGGAACTAGCCAGTTTCCTGTGCCCACGCATAGACAAGTATATAGAACCCTGGTATATTCCCAGCTCATGAAGCAAAGGATTCTTAAAGGAACGGGATTACCATGCGGATCCTGTTTAATTCTCTGAAACAGATCCGCAGTTTTCACCTGCCATACTAATACCCACTTCTCCTCTCTGGGGATAATGAAAACCAACCGGGGAACTGACAGAGGGCCTGACCAACACATCCACACCGACCCCACAGGAAAAAAAAACAAAAAAAAAACACCGTAGCCTCCAGCTACTAATTATAATGCTAACTTGCAAAATTTTCCTGCATTTTTAAACAATGGAAAAATGATGGTGAGATGATACTTACAAGAATGGATTCTTGTCAGTCTCCACTAACAAAAATAGGCAAAACCAAGTCAGCTACGCCTCAGCATAGTTATGTCCGTCGCAGCCTTCTTGGGTTTCAGGAGCCACAAACAAACGTTATCACAATTATGGTGAAACGCTGAACACCTGCAAATAATTGTCAACGTACTGGTTAATTGAAAAGCTCTGCGGCATACTTCTTGGAACAAGCCAGTTACCTGTTCCCACGCAAAGAGGAGTATATAGAACCATGGTGGATTTCCAGCTGATGAAGTAAAGGATTATTAAAGGAACGGGATGACCATGGGGATCATCGTTAATTCTCTGAAACAGAATCCGCCCTTTTCACCTGCCAAACACATGCCCACTTCTCCTCTCTGGGGATAATAAAAACTAACCAGCGAACTGACAGAGGGCCTGACCCCCCCCATCCACATCGACCACACACAAAAAAAAACCGTACCTTCCAGCTACTAATTATAATGCTAACTTGCAAAATTTCCCTGCATTTTAAAACAATGGAAAAATGGTGGTGGGATCATACTTAGAAGAATGGCTTCTTGTCAGTCTCCACTAACAAAAATAGGCAACACGAAGTCAGCTACTCCTCAGCATAGTTATGTCCGTCGCAGCCTTCTTGGGTTTCAGGAGGCACAAACAAAGGTTCTCACAATTATGGTGAAACGCTGAACACCTGC
The DNA here is from genome assembly GCF_041146395.1 of Eulemur rufifrons. Classification (NCBI taxonomy): domain Eukaryota; kingdom Metazoa; phylum Chordata; class Mammalia; order Primates; family Lemuridae; genus Eulemur; species Eulemur rufifrons. The sequence goes on along the minus strand of NC_091012.1, from coordinate 6,566,044 downwards.
AAATAATTTTCAACGTAGTGGTTAATTGAAAAGCTCTGAGGCATACTTCTTGGAACAAGCCAGTTACCTGTTCCCACGCAAAGAGGAGTATATAGAACCATGGTGGATTTCCAGCTGATGAAGTAAAGGATTATTAAAGGAACGGGATGACCATGGGGATCATCGTTAATTCTCTGAAACAGAATCCGCCCTTTTCACCTGCCAAACACATGCCCACTTCTCCTCTCTGGGGATAATAAAAACTAACCAGCGAACTGACAGAGGGCCTGATCCCCACCATCCACATCGACCACACACACAAAAAAAACTGTACCCTCCAGCTACTAATTATAATGCTAACTTGCAAAATTTCCCTGCATTTTAAAACAATGGAAAAATGGTGGTGGGATCATACTTAGAAGAATGGCTTCTTGTCAGTCTCCACTAACAAAAATAGGCAACACCAAGTCAGCTACTCCTCAGCATAGTTATGTCCGTCGCAGCCTTCTTGGGTTTCAGGAGGCACAAACAAAGGTTCTCACAATTATGGTGAAACGCTGAACACCTGCAAATAATTTTCAACGTAGTGGTTAATTGAAAAGGTCTGAGGCATACTTCTTGGAACAAGCCAGTTACCTGTTCCCACGCAAAGAGGAGTATATAGAACCATGGTGGATTTCCAGCTGATGAAGTAAAGGATTATTAAAGGAACGGGATGACCATGGGGATCATCGTTAATTCTCTGAAACAGAATCCGCCCTTTTCACCTGCCAAACACATGCCCACTTCTCCTCCCTGGGGATAATAAAAACTAACCAGCGAACTGACAGAGGGCCTGATCCCCACCATCCACATCGACCACACCAAAAAAAAAAACCGTACGCTCCAGCTACTAATTATAATGCTAACTTGCAAAATTTCCCTGCATTTTAAAACAATGGAAAAATGGTGGTGGGATCATACTTAGAAGAATGGCTTCTTGTCTGTCTCCACTAACAAAAATAGGCAACACCAAATCAGCTACTCCTCAGCATAGTTATGTCCGTCGCAGCCTTCTTGGGTTTCAGGAGGGACATACAAACGTTATCAAAATTATGGTGAAAAGCTGAAAACCTGCAAATAATTTTCAACGTACTGGTTAATTTGAAAACTCTCCAGCATACTTCTTGGAACAAGCCAGGTACCTGTGCCCACGCATAGAGGAGTATATAGAACCATGGTGGAATCCCAGCTGATGAAGCAAAGGATTCTTAAAGGAATGAGATGACCATGCGGATCCTGTTTAATTCTCTGAAACAGAATCCGCACTTTTCACCTGCCAAACACATGCCCACTACTCTTCTCTGGGGATAATAAACACAAACCAGCGATCTGACAGAGGGCCTGAACACCCATCCTGACCGACCCCACAAAACAAAAAAGTACCCTCCAGCTACTAATTCTAATGCCAATTTGCAAAATTTCCCTGCATTTTTAAACAATGGAGAAATGATGGTGGGATGATACTTAGAAGAATGGCTTCTTGTCAGTCTCCACTGACAAAAATAGGCAACACCAAGTCAGCTACGCCTCAGGATAGTTATGTCCGTAGCAGCCATATTTGGTTTCAGTAAGCACATACACACGTTATCACAATTATGGTGAAACGCTGAAAACCTGCAAAGGATTGTCAACATACTGGTTAATTGAAAAGCTCTGAGGCATACTTCTTGGAACTAGCCAGTTTCCTGTGCCCACGCATAGACAAGTATATAGAACCATGGTGGATTCCCAGCTCATGAAGCAAAGGATTCTTAAAGGAACGGGATTACCATGCGGATCCTGTTTAATTCTCTGAAACAGATCCGCAGTTTTCACCTGCCATACTAATACCCACTTCTCCTCTCTGGGGATAATGAAAACCAACCGGGGAACTGACAGAGGGCCTGACCAACACATCCACACCGACCCCACAGGAAAAAAAAACAAAAAAAAAACACCGTAGCCTCCAGCTACTAATTATAATGCTAACTTGCAAAATTTTCCTGCATTTTTAAACAATGGAAAAATGATGGTGAGATGATACTTACAAGAATGGATTCTTGTCAGTCTCCACTAACAAAAATAGGCAAAACCAAGTCAGCTACGCCTCAGCATAGTTATGTCCGTCGCAGCCTTCTTGGGTTTCAGGAGGCACAAACAAACGTTATCACAATTATGGTGAAACGCTGAACACCTGCAAATAATTGTCAACGTACTGGTTAATTGAAAAGCTCTGCGGCATACTTCTTGGAACAAGCCAGTTACCTGTTCCCACGCAAAGAGGAGTATATAGAACCATGGTGGATTTCCAGCTGATGAAGTAAAGGATTATTAAAGGAAAGGGATGACCATGGGGATCATCGTTAATTCTCTGAAACAGAATCCACCCTTTTCACCTGCCAAACACATGCCCACTTCTCCTCTCTGGGGATAATAAAAACTAACCAGCGAACTGACAGAGGGCCTGACTCCCCCCATCCACATCGACCACACACAAAAAAAAACCGTACCTTCCAGCTACTAATTATAATGCTAACTTGCAAAATTTCCCTGCATTTTAAAACAATGGAAAAATGGTGGTGGGATCATACTTAGAAGAATGGCTTCTTGTCAGTCTCCACTAACAAAAATAGGCAACACCAAGTCAGCTACTCCTCAGCATAGTTATGTCCGTCGCAGCCTTCTTGGGTTTCAGGAGGCACAAACAAAGGTTCTCACAATTATGGTGAAACGCTGAACACCTGCAAATAATTTTCAACGTAGTGGTTAATTGAAAAGCTCTGAGGCATACTTCTTGGAACAAGCCAGTTACCTGTTCCCACGCAAAGAGGAGTATATAGAACCATGGTGGATTTCCAGCTGATGAAGTAAAGGATTATTAAAGGAACGGGATGACCATGGGGATCATCGTTAATTCTCTGAAACAGAATCCGCCCTTTTCACCTGCCAAACACATGCCCACTTCTCCTCTCTGGGGATAATAAAAACTAACCAGCGAACTGACAGAGGGCCTGATCCCCACCATCCACATCGACCACACCAAAAAAAAAAACCGTACGCTCCAGCTACTAATTATAATGCTAACTTGCAAAATTTCCCTGCATTTTAAAACAATGGAAAAATGGTGGTGGGATCATACTTAGAAGAATGGCTTCTTGTCTGTCTCCACTAACAAAAATAGGCAACACCAAGTCAGCTACGCCTCAGCATAGTTATGTCCGTCGCAGCCTTCTTGGGTTTCAGGAGGGACATACAAACGTTATCAAAATTATGGTGAAACGCTGAAAACCTGCAAATAATTTTCAACGTACTGGTTAATTTGAAAACTCTCCAGCATACTTCTTGGAACAAGCCAGGTACCTGTGCCCACGCATAGAGGAGTATATAGAACCATGGTGGAATCCCAGCTGATGAAGCAAAGGATTCTTAAAGGAATGAGATGACCATGCGGATCCTGTTTAATTCTCTGAAACAGAATCCGCACTTTTCACCTGCCAAACACATGCCCACTACTCTTCTCTGGGGATAATAAACACAAACCAGCGATCTGACAGAGGGCCTGAACACCCATCCTGACCGACCCCACAAAACAAAAAAGTACCCTCCAGCTACTAATTCTAATGCCAATTTGCAAAATTTCCCTGCATTTTTAAACAATGGAGAAATGATGGCGGGATGATACTTAGAAGAATGGCTTCTTGTCAGTCTCCACTGACAAAAATAGGCAACACCAAGTCAGCTACGCCTCAGCATAGTTATGTCCGTAGCAGCCATATTTGGTTTCAGTAGGCACATACACACGTTATCACAATTATGGTGAAACGCTGAAAACCTGCAAAGGATTGTCAACATACTGGTTAATTGAAAAGCTCTGAGGCATACTTCTTGGAACTAGCCAGTTTCCTGTGCCCACGCATAGACAAGTATATAGAACCCTGGTATATTCCCAGCTCATGAAGCAAAGGATTCTTAAAGGAACGGGATTACCATGCAGATCCTGTTTAATTCTCTGAAACAGATCCGCAGTTTTCACCTGCCATACTAATACCCACTTCTCCTCTCTGGGGATAATGAAAACCAACCGGGGAACTGACAGAGGGCCTGACCAACACATCCACACCGACCCCACAGGAAAAAAAAACAAAAAAAAAAACACCGTAGCCTCCAGCTACTAATTATAATGCTAACTTGCAAAATTTTCCTGCATTTTTAAACAATGGAAAAATGATGGTGAGATGATACTTACAAGAATGGATTCTTGTCAGTCTCCACTAACAAAAATAGGCAAAACCAAGTCAGCTACGCCTCAGCATAGTTATGTCCGTCGCAGCCTTCTTGGGTTTCAGGAGGCACAAAAAACGTTATCACAATTATGGTGAAACGCTGAACACCTGCAAATAATTGTCAACGTACTGGTTAATTGAAAAGCTCTGCGGCATACTTCTTGGAACAAGCCAGTTACCTGTTCCCACGCAAAGAGGAGTATATAGAACCATGGTGGATTTCCAGCTGATGAAGTAAAGGATTATTAAAGGAAAGGGATGACCATGGGGATCATCGTTAATTCTCTGAAACAGAATCCACCCTTTTCACCTGCCAAACACATGCCCACTTCTCCTCTCTGGGGATAATAAAAACTAACCAGCGAACTGACAGAGGGCCTGACTCCCCCCATCCACATCGACCACACACAAAAAAAAACCGTACCTTCCAGCTACTAATTATAATGCTAACTTGCAAAATTTCCCTGCATTTTAAAACAATGGAAAAATGGTGGTGGGATCATACTTAGAAGAATGGCTTCTTGTCAGTCTCCACTAACAAAAATAGGCAACACCAAGTCAGCTACTCCTCAGCATAGTTATGTCCGTCGCAGCCTTCTTGGGTTTCAGGAGGCACAAACAAAGGTTCTCACAATTATGGTGAAACGCTGAACACCTGCAAATAATTTTCAACGTAGTGGTTAATTGAAAAGCTCTGAGGCATACTTCTTGGAACAAGCCAGTTACCTGTTCCCACGCAAAGAGGAGTATATAGAACCATGGTGGATTTCCAGCTGATGAAGTAAAGGATTATTAAAGGAACGGGATGACCATGGGGATCATCGTTAATTCTCTGAAACAGAATCCGCCCTTTTCACCTGCCAAACACATGCCCACTTCTCCTCTCTGGGGATAATAAAAACTAACCAGCGAACTGACAGAGGGCCTGATCCCCACCATCCACATCGACCACACCAAAAAAAAAAACCGTACGCTCCAGCTACTAATTATAATGCTAACTTGCAAAATTTCCCTGCATTTTAAAACAATGGAAAAATGGTGGTGGGATCATACTTAGAAGAATGGCTTCTTGTCTGTCTCCACTAACAAAAATAGGCAACACCAAGTCAGCTACGCCTCAGCATAGTTATGTCCGTCGCAGCCTTCTTGGGTTTCAGGAGGGACATACAAACGTTATCAAAATTATGGTGAAACGCTGAAAACCTGCAAATAATTTTCAACGTACTGGTTAATTTGAAAACTCTCCAGCATACTTCTTGGAACAAGCCAGGTACCTGTGCCCACGCATAGAGGAGTATATAGAACCATGGTGGAATCCCAGCTGATGAAGCAAAGGATTCTTAAAGGAATGAGATGACCATGCGGATCCTGTTTAATTCTCTGAAACAGAATCCGCACTTTTCACCTGCCAAACACATGCCCACTACTCTTCTCTGGGGATAATAAACACAAACCAGCGATCTGACAGAGGGCCTGAACACCCATCCTGACCGACCCCACAAAACAAAAAAGTACCCTCCAGCTACTAATTCTAATGCCAATTTGCAAAATTTCCCTGCATTTTTAAACAATGGAGAAATGATGGCGGGATGATACTTAGAAGAATGGCTTCTTGTCAGTCTCCACTGACAAAAATAGGCAACACCAAGTCAGCTACGCCTCAGCATAGTTATGTCCGTAGCAGCCATATTTGGTTTCAGTAGGCACATACACACGTTATCACAATTATGGTGAAACGCTGAAAACCTGCAAAGGATTGTCAACATACTGGTTAATTGAAAAGCTCTGAGGCATACTTCTTGGAACTAGCCAGTTTCCTGTGCCCACGCATAGACAAGTATATAGAACCCTGGTATATTCCCAGCTCATGAAGCAAAGGATTCTTAAAGGAACGGGATTACCATGCAGATCCTGTTTAATTCTCTGAAACAGATCCGCAGTTTTCACCTGCCATACTAATACCCACTTCTCCTCTCTGGGGATAATGAAAACCAACCGGGGAACTGACAGAGGGCCTGACCAACACATCCACACCGACCCCACAGGAAAAAAAAACAAAAAAAAAAACACCGTAGCCTCCAGCTACTAATTATAATGCTAACTTGCAAAATTTTCCTGCATTTTTAAACAATGGAAAAATGATGGTGAGATGATACTTACAAGAATGGATTCTTGTCAGTCTCCACTAACAAAAATAGGCAAAACCAAGTCAGCTACGCCTCAGCATAGTTATGTCCGTCGCAGCCTTCTTGGGTTTCAGGAGGCACAAAAAACGTTATCACAATTATGGTGAAACGCTGAACACCTGCAAATAATTGTCAACGTACTGGTTAATTGAAAAGCTCTGCGGCATACTTCTTGGAACAAGCCAGTTACCTGTTCCCACGCAAAGAGGAGTATATAGAACCATGGTGGATTTCCAGCTGATGAAGTAAAGGATTATTAAAGGAACGGGATGACCATGGGGATCATCGTTAATTCTCTGAAACAGAATCCGCCCTTTTCACCTGCCAAACACATGCCCACTTCTCCTCTCTGGGGATAATAAAAACTAACCAGCGAACTGACAGAGGGCCTGACCCCCCCCATCCACATCGACCACACACAAAAAAAAACCGTACCTTCCAGCTACTAATTATAATGCTAACTTGCAAAATTTCCCTGCATTTTAAAACAATGGAAAAATGGTGGTGGGATCATACTTAGAAGAATGGCTTCTTGTCAGTCTCCACTAACAAAAATAGGCAACACCAAGTCAGCTACTCCTCAGCATAGTTATGTCCGTCGCAGCCTTCTTGGGTTTCAGGAGGCACAAACAAAGGTTCTCACAATTATGGTGAAACGCTGAACACCTGCAAATAATTTTCAACGTAGTGGTTAATTGAAAACCTCTGAGGCATACTTCTTGGAACAAGCCAGTTACCTGTTCCCACGCAAAGAGGAGTATATAGAACCATGGTGGATTTCCAGCTGATGAAGTAAAGGATTATTAAAGGAACGGGATGACCATGGGGATCATCGTTAATTCTCTGAAACAGAATCCGCCCTTTTCACCTGCCAAACACATGCCCACTTCTCCTCTCTGGGGATAATAAAAACTAACCAGCGAACTGACAGAGGGCCTGATCCCCACCATCCACATCGACCACACACAAAAAAAAAACCGTACCCTCCAGCTACTAATTATAATGCTAACTTGCAAAATTTCCCTGCATTTTAAAACAATGGAAAAATGGTGGTGGGATCATACTTAGAAGAATGGCTTCTTGTCTGTCTCCACTAACAAAAATAGGCAACACCAAGTCAGCTACTCCTCAGCATAGTTATGTCCGTCGCAGCCTTCTTGGGTTTCAGGAGGCACAAACAAAGGTTCTCACAATTATGGTGAAACGCTGAACACCTGCAAATAATTTTCAACGTAGTGGTTAATTGAAAAGGTCTGAGGCATACTTCTTGGAACAAGCCAGTTACCTGTTCCCACGCAAAGAGGAGTATATAGAACCATGGTGGATTTCCAGCTGATGAAGTAAAGGATTATTAAAGGAACGGGATGACCATGGGGATCATCGTTAATTCTCTGAAACAGAATCCGCCCTTTTCACCTGCCAAACACATGCCCACTTCTCCTCCCTGGGGATAATAAAAACTAACCAGCGAACTGACAGAGGGCCTGATCCCCACCATCCACATCGACCACACCAAAAAAAAAAACCGTACGCTCCAGCTACTAATTATAATGCTAACTTGCAAAATTTCCCTGCATTTTAAAACAATGGAAAAATGGTGGTGGGATCATACTTAGAAGAATGGCTTCTTGTCTGTCTCCACTAACAAAAATAGGCAACACCAAATCAGCTACTCCTCAGCATAGTTATGTCCGTCGCAGCCTTCTTGGGTTTCAGGAGGGACATACAAACGTTATCAAAATTATGGTGAAAAGCTGAAAACCTGCAAATAATTTTCAACGTACTGGTTAATTTGAAAACTCTCCAGCATACTTCTTGGAACAAGCCAGGTACCTGTGCCCACGCATAGAGGAGTATATAGAACCATGGTGGAATCCCAGCTGATGAAGCAAAGGATTCTTAAAGGAATGAGATGACCATGCGGATCCTGTTTAATTCTCTGAAACAGAATCCGCACTTTTCACCTGCCAAACACATGCCCACTACTCTTCTCTGGGGATAATAAACACAAACCAGCGATCTGACAGAGGGCCTGAACACCCATCCTGACCGACCCCACAAAAAAAAAAAGTACCCTCCAGCTACTAATTCTAATGCCAATTTGCAAAATTTCCCTGCATTTTTAAACAATGGAGAAATGATGGTGGGATGATACTTAGAAGAATGGCTTCTTGTCAGTCTCCACTGACAAAAATAGGCAACACCAAGTCAGCTACGCCTCAGGATAGTTATGTCCGTAGCAGCCATATTTGGTTTCAGTAGGCACATACACACGTTATGATACTTATGGTGAAACGCTGAAAACCTGCAAAGGATTGTCAACATACTGGTTAATTGAAAAGCTCTGAGGCATACTTCTTGGAACTAGCCAGTTTCCTGTGCCCACACATAGACAAGTATATAGAACCATGGTGGATTCCCAGCTCATGAAGCAAAGGATTCTTAAAGGAACGGGATTACCATGCGGATCCTGTTTAATTCTCTGAAACAGATCCGCAGTTTTCACCTGCCATACTAATACCCACTTCTCCTCTCTGGGGATAATGAAAACCAACCGGGGAACTGACAGAGGGCCTGACCAACACATCCACACCGACCCCACAGGAAAAAAAAAAAAAAAAAAAACACCGTAGCCTCCAGCTACTAATTATAATGCTAACTTGCAAAATTTTCCTGCATTTTTAAACAATGGAAAAATGATGGTGAGATGATACTTACAAGCATGGATTCTTGTCAGTCTCCACTAACAAAAATAGGCAAAACCAAGTCAGCTACGCCTCAGCATAGTTATGTCCGTCGCAGCCTTCTTGGGTTTCAGGAGGCACAAAAAACGTTATCACAATTATGGTGAAACGCTGAACACCTGCAAATAATTGTCAACGTACTGGTTAATTGAAAAGCTCTGCGGCATACTTCTTGGAACAAGCCAGTTACCTGTTCCCACGCAAAGAGGAGTATATAGAACCATGGTGGATTTCCAGCTTATGAAGTAAAGGATTATTAAAGGAACGGGATGACCATGGGGATCATCGTTAATTCTCTGAAACAGAATCCGCCCTTTTCACCTGCCAAACACATGCCCACTTCTCCTCTCTGGGGATAATAAAAACTAACCAGCGAACTGACAGAGGGCCTGACCCCCCCCATCCACATCGACCACACACAAAAAAAAACCGTACCTTCCAGCTACTAATTATAATGCTAACTTGCAAAATTTCCCTGCATTTTAAAACAATGGAAAAATGGTGGTGGGATCATACTTAGAAGAATGGCTTCTTGTCAGTCTCCACTAACAAAAATAGGCAACACCAAGTCAGCTACTCCTCAGCATAGTTATGTCCGTCGCAGCCTTCTTGGGTTTCAGGAGCCACAAACAAAGGTTCTCACAATTATGGTGAAACGCTGAACACCTGCAAATAATTTTCAACGTAGTGGTTAATTGAAAAGCTCTGAGGCATACTTCTTGGAACAAGCCAGGTACCTGTGCCCACGCAAAGAGGAGTATATAGAACCATGGTGGATTTCCAGCTGATGAAGTAAAGGATTATTAAAGGAACGGGATGACCATGGGGATCATCGTTAATTCTCTGAAACAGAATCCGCCCTTTTCACCTGCCAAACACATGCCCACTTCTCCTCTCTGGGGATGATAAAAACTAACCAGCGAACTGACAGAGGGCCTGATCCCCACCATCCACATCGACCACACCAAAAAAAAAAAACCGTACGCTCCAGCTACTAATTATAATGCTAACTTGCAAAATTTCCCTGCATTTTAAAACAATGGAAAAATGGTGGTGGGATCATACTTAGAAGAATGGCTTCTTGTCTGTCTCCACTAACAAAAATAGGCAACACCAAGTCAGCTACGCCTCAGCATAGTTATGTCCGTCGCAGCCTTCTTGGGTTTCAGGAGGGACATACAAACGTTATCAAAATTATGGTGAAACGCTGAAAACCTGCAAATAATTTTCAACGTACTGGTTAATTTGAAAACTCTCCAGCATACTTCTTGCAACAAGCCAGGTACCTGTGCCCACGCATAGAGGAGTATATAGAAACATGGTGGAATCCCAGCTGATGAAGCAAAGGATTCTTAAAGGAATGAGATGACCATGCGGATCCTGTTTAATTCTCTGAAACAGAATCCGCACTTTTCACCTGCCAAACACATGCCCACTACTCTTCTCTGGGGATAATAAACACAAACCAGCGATCTGACAGAGGGCCTGAACACCCATCCTGACCGACCCCACAAAACAAAAAAGTACCCTCCAGCTACTAATTCTAATGCCAATTTGCAAAATTTCCCTGCATTTTTAAACAATGGAGAAATGATGGTGGGATGATACTTAGAAGAATGGCTTCTTGTCAGTCTCCACTGACAAAAATAGGCAACACCAAGTCAGCTACGCCTCAGCATAGTTATGTCCGTAGCAGCCATATTTGGTTTCAGTAGGCACATACACACGTTATCACAATTATGGTGAAACGCTGAAAACCTGCAAAGGATTGTCAACATACTGGTTAATTGAAAAGCTCTGAGGCATACTTCTTGGAACTAGCCAGTTTCCTGTGCCCACGCATAGACAAGTATATAGAACCCTGGTATATTCCCAGCTCATGAAGCAAAGGATTCTTAAAGGAACGGGATTACCATGCGGATCCTGTTTAATTCTCTGAAACAGATCGGCAGTTTTCACCTGCCATACTAATACCCACTTCTCCTCTCTGGGGATAATGAAAACCAACCGGGGAACTGACAGAGGGCCTGACCAACACATCCACACCGACCCCACAGGAAAAAAAAAAAAAAAAAAACACCGTAGCCTCCAGCTACTAATTATAATGCTAACTTGCAAAATTTTCCTGCATTTTTAAACAATGGAAAAATGATGGTGAGATGATACTTACAAGAATGGATTCTTGTCAGTCTCCACTAACAAAAATAGGCAAAACCAAGTCAGCTACGCCTCAGCATAGTTATGTCCGTCGCAGCCTTCTTGGGTTTCAGGAGGCACAAACAAAAGTTATCACAATTATGGTGAAACGCTGAACACCTGCAAATAATTGTCAACGTACTGGTTAATTGAAAAGCTCTGCGGCATACTTCTTGGAACAAGCCAGTTACCTGTTCCCACGCAAAGAGGAGTATATAGAACCATGGTGGATTTCCAGCTGATGAAGTAAAGGATTATTAAAGGAAAGGGATGACCATGGGGATCATCGTTAATTCTCTGAAACATAATCCACCCTTTTCACCTGCCAAACACATGCCCACTTCTCCTCTCTGGGGATAATAAAAACTAACCAGCGAACTGACAGAGGGCCTGACTCCCCCCATCCACATCGACCACACACAAAAAAAAAACCGTACCTTCCTGCTACTAATTATAATGCTAACTTGCAAAATTTCCCTGCATTTTAAAACAATGGAAAAATGGTGGTGGGATCATACTTAGAAGAATGGCTTCTTGTCAGTCTCCACTAACAAAAATAGGCAACACCAAGTCAGCTACTCCTCAGCATAGTTATGTCCGTCGCAGCCTTCTTGGGTTTCAGGAGCCACAAACAAAGGTTCTCACAATTATGGTGAAACGCTGAACACCTGCAAATAATTTTCAACGTAGTGGTTAATTGAAAAGCTCTGAGGCATACTTCTTGGAACAAGCCAGTTACCTGTTCCCACGCAAAGAGGAGTATATAGAACCATGGTGGATTTCCAGCTGATGAAGTAAAGGATTATTAAAGGAACGGGATGACCATGGGGATCATCGTTAATTCTCTGAAACAGAATCCGCCCTTTTCACCTGCCAAACACATGCCCACTTCTCCTCTCTGGGGATAATAAAAACTAACCAGCGAACTGACAGAGGGCCTGATCCCCACCATCCACATCGACCACACCAAAAAAAAAAACCGTACGCTCCAGCTACTAATTATAATGCTAACTTGCAAAATTTCCCTGCATTTTAAAACAATGGAAAAATGGTGGTGGGATCATACTTAGAAGAATGGCTTCTTGTCTGTCTCCACTAACAAAAATAGGCAACACCAAGTCAGCTACGCCTCAGCATAGTTATGTCCGTCGCAGCCTTCTTGGGTTTCAGGAGGGACATACAAACGTTATCAAAATTATGGTGAAACGCTGAAAACCTGCAAATAATTTTCAACGTACTGGTTAATTTGAAAACTCTCCAGCATACTTCTTGGAACAAGCCAGGTACCTGTGCCCACGCATAGAGGAGTATATAGAACCATGGTGGAATCCCAGCTGATGAAGCAAAGGATTCTTAAAGGAATGAGATGACCATGCGGATCCTGTTTAATTCTCTGAAACAGAATCCGCACTTTTCACCTGCCAAACACATGCCCACTACTCTTCTCTGGGGATAATAAACACAAACCAGCGATCTGACAGAGGGCCTGAACACCCATCCTGACCGACCCCACAAAACAAAAAAGTACCCTCCAGCTACTAATTCTAATGCCAATTTGCAAAATTTCCCTGCATTTTTAAACAATGGAGAAATGATGGTGGGATGATACTTAGAAGAATGGCTTCTTGTCAGTCTCCACTGACAAAAATAGGCAACACCAAATCAGCTACGCCTCAGCATAGTTATGTCCGTAGCAGCCATATTTGGTTTCAGTAGGCACATACACACGTTATCACAATTATGGTGAAACGCTGAAAACCTGCAAAGGATTGTCAACATACTGGTTAATTGAAAAGCTCTGAGGCATACTTCTTGGAACTAGCCAGTTTCCTGTGCCCACGCATAGACAAGTATATAGAACCCTGGTATATTCCCAGCTCATGAAGCAAAGGATTCTTAAAGGAACGGGATTACCATGCGGATCCTGTTTAATTCTCTGAAACAGATCGGCAGTTTTCACCTGCCATACTAATACCCACTTCTCCTCTCTGGGGATAATGAAAACCAACCGGGGAACTGACAGAGGGCCTGACCAACACATCCACACCGACCCCACAGGAAAAAAAAAAAAAAAAAACACCGTAGCCTCCAGCTACTAATTATAATGCTAACTTGCAAAATTTTCCTGCATTTTTAAACAATGGAAAAATGATGGTGAGATGATACTTACAAGAATGGATTCTTGTCAGTCTCCACTAACAAAAATAGGCAAAACCAAGTCAGCTACGCCTCAGCATAGTTATGTCCGTCGCAGCCTTCTTGGGTTTCAGGAGGCACAAACAAAAGTTATCACAATTATGGTGAAACGCTGAACACCTGCAAATAATTGTCAACGTACTGGTTAATTGAAAAGCTCTGCGGCATACTTCTTGGAACAAGCCAGTTACCTGTTCCCACGCAAAGAGGAGTATATAGAACCATGGTGGATTTCCAGCTGATGAAGTAAAGGATTATTAAAGGAAAGGGATGACCATGGGGATCATCGTTAATTCTCTGAAACAGAATCCACCCTTTTCACCTGCCAAACACATGCCCACTTCTCCTCTCTGGGGATAATAAAAACTAACCAGCGAACTGACAGAGGGCCTGACTCCCCCCATCCACATCGACCACACACAAAAAAAAAACCGTACCTTCCAGCTACTAATTATAATGCTAACTTGCAAAATTTCCCTGCATTTTAAAACAATGGAAAAATGGTGGTGGGATCATACTTAGAAGAATGGCTTCTTGTCAGTCTCCACTAACAAAAATAGGCAACACCAAGTCAGCTACTCCTCAGCATAGTTATGTCCGTCGCAGCCTTCTTGGGTTTCAGGAGCCACAAACAAAGGTTCTCACAATTATGGTGAAACGCTGAACACCTGCAAATAATTTTCAACGTAGTGGTTAATTGAAAAGCTCTGAGGCATACTTCTTGGAACAAGCCAGTTACCTGTTCCCACGCAAAGAGGAGTATAGAGAACCATGGTGGATTTCCAGCTGATGAAGTAAAGGATTATTAAAGGAACGGGATGACCATGGGGATCATCGTTAATTCTCTGAAACAGAATCCGCCCTTTTCACCTGCCAAACACATGCCCACTTCTCCTCTCTGGGGATAATAAAAACTAACCAGCGAACTGACAGAGGGCCTGATCCCCACCATCCACATCGACCACACCAAAAAAAAAAACCGTACGCTCCAGCTACTAATTATAATGCTAACTTGCAAAATTTCCCTGCATTTTAAAACAATGGAAAAATGGTGGTGGGATCATACTTAGAAGAATGGCTTCTTGTCTGTCTCCACTAACAAAAATAGGCAACACCAAGTCAGCTACGCCTCAGCATAGTTATGTCCGTCGCAGCCTTCTTGGGTTTCAGGAGGGACATACAAACGTTATCAAAATTATGGTGAAACGCTGAAAACCTGCAAATAATTTTCAACGTACTGGTTAATTTGAAAACTCTCCAGCATACTTCTTGGAACAAGCCAGGTACCTGTGCCCACGCATAGAGGAGTATATAGAACCATGGTGGAATCCCAGCTGATGAAGCAAAGGATTCTTAAAGGAATGAGATGACCATGCGGATCCTGTTTAATTCTCTGAAACAGAATCCGCACTTTTCACCTGCCAAACACATGCCCACTACTCTTCTCTGGGGATAATAAACACAAACCAGCGATCTGACAGAGGGCCTGAACACCCATCCTGACCGACCCCACAAAACAAAAAAGTACCCTCCAGCTACTAATTCTAATGCCAATTTGCAAAATTTTCCTGCATTTTTAAACAATGGAAAAATGATGGTGAGATGATACTTACAAGAATGGATTCTTGTCAGTCTCCACTAACAAAAATAGGCAAAACCAAGTCAGCTACGCCTCAGCATAGTTATGTCCGTCGCAGCCTTCTTGGGTTTCAGGAGGCACAAACAAACGTTATCACAATTATGGTGAAACGCTGAACACCTGCAAATAATTTTCAACGTACTGGTTAATTGAAAAGCTCTGCGGCATACTTCTTGGAACAAGCCAGTTACCTGTTCCCACGCAAAGAGGAGTATATAGAACCATGGTGGATTTCCAGCTGATGAAGTAAAGGATTATTAAAGAACGGGATGACCATGGGGATCATCGTTAATTCTCTGAAACAGAATCCGCCCTTTTCACCTGCCAAACACATGCCCACTTCTCCTCTCTGGGGATAATAAAAACTAACCAGCGAACTTACAGAGGGCCTGACCCCCCCCATCCACATCGACCACACACAAAAAAAAAACCGTACCTTCCAGCTACTAATTATAATGCTAACTTGCAAAATTTCCCTGCATTTTAAAACAATGGAAAAATGGTGGTGGGATCATACTTAGAAGAATGGCTTCTTGTCAGTCTCCACTAACAAAAATAGGCAACACCAAGTCAGCTACTCCTCAGCATAGTTATGTCCGTCGCAGCCTTCTTGGGTTTCAGGAGCCACAAACAAAGGTTCTCACAATTATGGTGAAACGCTGAACACCTGCAAATAATTTTCAACGTAGTGGTTAATTGAAAAGCTCTGAGGCATACTTCTTGGAACAAGCCAGTTACCTGTTCCCACGCAAAGAGGAGTATATAGAACCATGGTGGATTTCCAGCTGATGAAGTAAAGGATTATTAAAGGAACGGGATGACCATGGGGATCATCGTTAATTCTCTGAAACAGAATCCGCCCTTTTCACCTGCCAAACACATGCCCACTTCTCCTCTCTGGGGATAATAAAAACTAACCAGCGAACTGACAGAGGGCCTGATCCCCACCATCCACATCGACCACACCAAAAAAAAAAACCGTACGCTCCAGCTACTAATTATAATGCTAACTTGCAAAATTTCCCTGCATTTTAAAACAATGGAAAAATGGTGGTGGGATCATACTTAGAAGAATGGCTTCTTGTCTGTCTCCACTAACAAAAATAGGCAACACCAAGTCAGCTACGCCTCAGCATAGTTATGTCCGTCGCAGCCTTCTTGGGTTTCAGGAGGGACATACAAACGTTATCAAAATTATGGTGAAACGCTGAAAACCTGCAAATAATTTTCAACGTACTGGTTAATTTGAAAACTCTCCAGCATACTTCTTGGAACAAGCCAGGTACCTGTGCCCACGCATAGAGGAGTATATAGAACCATGGTGGAATCCCAGCTGATGAAGCAAAGGATTCTTAAAGGAATGAGATGACCATGCGGATCCTGTTTAATTCTCTGAAACAGAATCCGCACTTTTCACCTGCCAAACACATGCCCACTACTCTTCTCTGGGGATAATAAACACAAACCAGCGATCTGACAGAGGGCCTGAACACCCATCCTGACCGACCCCACAAAACAAAAAAGTACCCTCCAGCTACTAATTCCAATGCCAATTTGCAAAATTTCCCTGCATTTTTAAACAATGGAGAAATGATGGTGGGATGATACTTAGAAGAATGGCTTCTTGTCAGTCTCCACTGACAAAAATAGGCAACACCAAGTCAGCTACGCCTCAGGATAGTTATGTCCGTAGCAGCCATATTTGGTTTCAGTAGGCACATACACACGTTATCACAATTATGGTGAAACGCTGAAAACCTGCAAAGGATTGTCAACATACTGGTTAATTGAAAAGCTCTGAGGCATACTTCTTGGAACTAGCCAGTTTCCTGTGCCCACGCATAGACAAGTATATAGAACCCTGGTATATTCCCAGCTCATGAAGCAAAGGATTCTTAAAGGAACGGGATTACCATGCGGATCCTGTTTAATTCTCTGAAACAGATCGGCAGTTTTCACCTGCCATACTAATACCCACTTCTCCTCTCTGGGGATAATGAAAACCAACCGGGGAACTGACAGAGGGCCTGACCAACACATCCACACCGACCCCACAGGAAAAAAAAACAAAAAAAAAACACCGTAGCCTCCAGCTACTAATTATAATGCTAACTTGCAAAATTTTCCTGCATTTTTAAACAATGGAAAAATGATGGTGAGATGATACTTACAAGAATGGATTCTTGTCAGTCTCCACTAACAAAAATAGGCAAAACCAAGTCAGCTACGCCTCAGCATAGTTATGTCCGTCGCAGCCTTCTTGGGTTTCAGGAGGCACAAACAAACGTTATCACAATTATGGTGAAACGCTGAACACCTGCAAATAATTTTCAACGTACTGGTTAATTGAAAAGCTCTGCGGCATACTTCTTGGAACAAGCCAGTTACCTGTTCCCACGCAAAGAGGAGTATATAGAACCATGGTGGATTTCCAGCTGATGAAGTAAAGGATTATTAAAGAACGGGATGACCATGGGGATCATCGTTAATTCTCTGAAACAGAATCCGCCCTTTTCACCTGCCAAACACATGCCCACTTCTCCTCTCTGGGGATAATAAAAACTAACCAGCGAACTGACAGAGGGCCTGACCCCCCCCATCCACATCGACCACACACAAAAAAAAAACCGTACCTTCCAGCTACTAATTATAATGCTAACTTGCAAAATTTCCCTGCATTTTAAAACAATGGAAAAATGGTGGTGGGATCATACTTAGAAGAATGGCTTCTTGTCAGTCTCCACTAACAAAAATAGGCAACACCAAGTCAGCTACTCCTCAGCATAGTTATGTCCGTCGCAGCCTTCTTGGGTTTCAGGAGGCACAAACAAAGGTTCTCACAATTATGGTGAAACGCTGAACACCTGCAAATAATTTTCAACGTAGTGGTTAATTGAAAAGGTCTGAGGCATACTTCTTGGAACAAGCCAGTTACCTGTTCCCACGCAAAGAGGAGTATATAGAACCATGGTGGATTTCCAGCTGATGAAGTAAAGGATTATTAAAGGAACGGGATGACCATGGGGATCATCGTTAATTCTCTGAAACAGAATCCGCCCTTTTCACCTGCCAAACACATGCCCACTTCTCCTCCCTGGGGATAATAAAAACTAACCAGCGAACTGACAGAGGGCCTGATCCCCACCATCCACATCGACCACACCAAAAAAAAAAAACCGTACGCTCCAGCTACTAATTATAATGCTAACTTGCAAAATTTCCCTGCATTTTAAAACAATGGAAAAATGGTGGTGGGATCATACTTAGAAGAATGGCTTCTTGTCTGTCTCCACTAACAAAAATAGGCAACACCAAATCAGCTACTCCTCAGCATAGTTATGTCCGTCGCAGCCTTCTTGGGTTTCAGGAGGGACATACAAACGTTATCAAAATTATGGTGAAAAGCTGAAAACCTGCAAATAATTTTCAACGTACTGGTTAATTTGAAAACTCTCCAGCATACTTCTTGGAACAAGCCAGGTACCTGTGCCCACGCATAGAGGAGTATATAGAACCATGGTGGAATCCCAGCTGATGAAGCAAAGGATTCTTAAAGGAATGAGATGACCATGCGGATCCTGTTTAATTCTCTGAAACAGAATCCGCACTTTTCACCTGCCAAACACATGCCCACTACTCTTCTCTGGGGATAATAAACACAAACCAGCGATCTGACAGAGGGCCTGAACACCCATCCTGACCGACCCCACAAAACAAAAAAGTACCCTCCAGCTACTAATTCCAATGCCAATTTGCAAAATTTCCCTGCATTTTTAAACAATGGAGAAATGATGGTGGGATGATACTTAGAAGAATGGCTTCTTGTCAGTCTCCACTGACAAAAATAGGCAACACCAAGTCAGCTACGCCTCAGGATAGTTATGTCCGTAGCAGCCATATTTGGTTTCAGTAGGCACATACACACGTTATCACAATTATGGTGAAACGCTGAAAACCTGCAAAGGATTGTCAACATACTGGTTAATTGAAAAGCTCTGAGGCATACTTCTTGGAACTAGCCAGTTTCCTGTGCCCACGCATAGACAAGTATATAGAACCCTGGTATATTCCCAGCTCATGAAGCAAAGGATTCTTAAAGGAACGGGATTACCATGCGGATCCTGTTTAATTCTCTGAAACAGATCGGCAGTTTTCACCTGCCATACTAATACCCACTTCTCCTCTCTGGGGATAATGAAAACCAACCGGGGAACTGACAGAGTGCCTGACCAACACATCCACACCGACCCCACAGGAAAAAAAAACAAAAAAAAAACACCGTAGCCTCCAGCTACTAATTATAATGCTAACTTGCAAAATTTTCCTGCATTTTTAAACAATGGAAAAATGATGGTGAGATGATACTTACAAGAATGGATTCTTGTCAGTCTCCACTAACAAAAATAGGCAAAACCAAGTCAGCTACGCCTCAGCATAGTTATGTCCGTCGCAGCCTTCTTGGGTTTCAGGAGGCACAAACAAACGTTATCACAATTATGGTGAAACGCTGAACACCTGCAAATAATTGTCAACGTACTGGTTAATTGAAAAGCTCTGCGGCATACTTCTTGGAACAAGCCAGTTACCTGTTCCCACGCAAAGAGGAGTATATAGAACCATGGTGGATTTCCAGCTGATGAAGTAAAGGATTATAAAAGGAAAGGGATGACCATGGGGATCATCGTTAATTCTCTGAAACAGAATCCACCCTTTTCACCTGCCAAATACATGCCCACTTCTCCTCTCTGGGGATAATAAAAACTAACCAGCGAACTGACAGAGGGCCTGACTCCCCCCATCCACATCGACCACACACAAAAAAAAAACCGTACCTTCCAGCTACTAATTATAATGCTAACTTGCAAAATTTCCCTGCATTTTAAAACAATGGAAAAATGGTGGTGGGATGATACTTAGAAGAATGGCTTCTTGTCAGTCTCCACTAACAAAAATAGGCAACACCAAGTCAGCTACTCCTCAGCATAGTTATGTCCATCGCAGCCTTCTTGGGTTTCAGGAGCCACAAACAAAGGTTCTCACAATTATGGTGAAACGCTGAACACCTGCAAATAATTGTCAACGTACTGGTTAATTGAAAAGCTCTGCGGCATACTTCTTGGAACAAGCCAGTTACCTGTTCCCACGCAAAGAGGAGTATATAGAACCATGGTGGATTTCCAGCTGATGAAGTAAAGGATTATTAAAGGAACGGGATGACCATGGGGATCATCGTTAATTCTCTGAAACAGAATCCGCCCTTTTCACCTGCCAAACACATGCCCACTTCTCCTCTCTGGGGATAATAAAAACTAACCAGCGAACTGACAGAGGGCCTGATCCCCACCATCCACATCGACCACACCAAAAAAAAAAACCGTACGCTCCAGCTACTAATTATAATGCTAACTTGCAAAATTTCCCTGCATTTTAAAACAATGGAAAAATGGTGGTGGGATCATACTTAGAAGAATGGCTTCTTGTCTGTCTCCACTAACAAAAATAGGCAACACCAAGTCAGCTACGCCTCAGCATAGTTATGTCCGTCGCAGCCTTCTTGGGTTTCAGGAGGGACATACAAACGTTATCAAAATTATGGTGAAACGCTGAAAACCTGCAAATAATTTTCAACGTACTGGTTAATTTGAAAACTCTCCAGCATACTTCTTGGAACAAGCCAGGTACCTGTGCCCACGCATAGAGGAGTATATAGAACCATGGTGGAATCCCTGCTGATGAAGCAAAGGATTCTTAAAGGAATGAGATGACCATGCGGATCCTGTTTAATTCTCTGAAACAGAATCCGCACTTTTCACCTGCCAAACACATGCCCACTACTCTTCTCTGGGGATAATAAACACAAACCAGCGATCTGACAGAGGGCCTGAACACCCATCCTGACCGACCCCACAAAACAAAAAAGTACCCTCCAGCTACTAATTCTAATGCCAATTTGCAAAATTTCCCTGCATTTTTAAACAATGGAGAAATGATGGTGGGATGATACTTAGAAGAATGGCTTCTTGTCAGTCTCCACTGACAAAAATAGGCAACACCAAATCAGCTACGCCTCAGCATAGTTATGTCCGTAGCAGCCATATTTGGTTTCAGTAGGCACATACACACGTTATCACAATTATGGTGAAACGCTGAAAACCTGCAAAGGATTGTCAACATACTGGTTAATTGAAAAGCTCTGAGGCATACTTCTTGGAACTAGCCAGTTTCCTGTGCCCACGCATAGACATGTATATAGAACCATGGTGGATTCCCAGCTCATGAAGCAAAGGATTCTTAAAGGAACGGGATTACCATGCGGATCCTGTTTAATTCTCTGAAACAGATCCGCAGTTTTCACCTGCCATACTAATACCCACTTCTCCTCTCTGGGGATAATGAAAACCAACCGGGGAACTGACAGAGGGCCTGATGAACACATCCACACCGACCCCACAGGAAAAAAAAACAAAAAAAAAACACCGTAGCCTCCAGCTACTAATTATAATGCTAACTTGCAAAATTTTCCTGCATTTTTAAACAATGGAAAAATGATGGTGAGATGATACTTACAAGAATGGATTCTTGTCAGTCTCCACTAACAAAAATAGGCAAAACCAAGTCAGCTACGCCTCAGCATAGTTATGTCCGTCGCAGCCTTCTTGGGTTTCAGGAGGCACAAACAAACGTTATCACAATTATGGTGAAACGCTGAACACCTGCAAATAATTGTCAACGTACTGGTTAATTGAAAAGCTCTGCGGCATACTTCTTGGAACAAGCCAGTTACCTGTTCCCACGCAAAGAGGAGTATATAGAACCATGGTGGATTTCCAGCTGATGAAGTAAAGGATTATTAAAGGAACGGGATGACCATGGGGATCATCGTTAATTCTCTGAAACAGAATCCGCCCTTTTCACCTGCCAAACACATGCCCACTTCTCCTCTCTGGGGATAATAAAAACTAACCAGCGAACTGACAGAGGGCCTGACCCCCCCCATCCACATCGACCACACACAAAAAAAAACCGTACCTTCCAGCTACTAATTATAATGCTAACTTGCAAAATTTCCCTGCATTTTAAAACAATGGAAAAATGGTGGTGGGATCATACTTAGAAGAATGGCTTCTTGTCAGTCTCCACTTACAAAAATAGGCAACACCAAGTCACCTACTCCTCAGCATAGTTATGTCCGTCGCAGCCTTCTTGGGTTTCAGGAGGCACAAACAAAGGTTCTCACAATTATGGTGAAACGCTGAACACCTGCAAATAATTTTCAACGTAGTGGTTAATTGAAAAGCTCTGAGGCATACTTCTTGGAACAAGCCAGTTACCTGTTCCCACGCAAAGAGGAGTATATAGAACCATGGTGGATTTCCAGCTGATGAAGTAAAGGATTATTAAAGGAACGGGATGACCATGGGGATCATCGTTAATTCTCTGAAACAGAATCCGCCCTTTTCACCTGCCAAACACATGCCCACTTCTCCTCTCTGGGGATAATAAAAACTAACCAGCGAACTGACAGAGGGCCTGATCCCCACCATCCACATCGACCACACACAAAAAAAAAACCGTACCCTCCAGCTACTAATTATAATGCTAACTTGCAAAATTTCCCTGCATTTTAAAACAATGGAAAAATGGTGGTGGGATCATACTTAGAAGAATGGCTTCTTGTCTGTCTCCACTAACAAAAATAGGCAACACCAAGTCAGCTACTCCTCAGCATAGTTATGTCCGTCGCAGCCTTCTTGGGTTTCAGGAGGCACAAGCAAAGGTTCTCACAATTATGGTGAAACGCTGAACACCTGCAAATAATTTTCAACGTAGTGGTTAATTGAAAAGGTCTGAGGCATACTTCTTGGAACAAGCCAGTTACCTGTTCCCACGCAAAGAGGAGTATATAGAACCATGGTGGATTTCCAGCTGATGAAGTAAAGGATTATTAAAGGAACGGGATGACCATGGGGATCATCGTTAATTCTCTGAAACAGAATCCGCCCTTTTCACCTGCCAAACACATGCCCACTTCTCCTCCCTGGGGATAATAAAAACTAACCAGCGAACTGACAGAGGGCCTGATCCCCACCATCCACATCGACCACACCAAAAAAAAAAACCGTACGCTCCAGCTACTAATTATAATGCTAACTTGCAAAATTTCCCTGCATTTTAAAACAATGGAAAAATGGTGGTGGGATCATACTTAGAAGAATGGCTTCTTGTCTGTCTCCACTAACAAAAATAGGCAACACCAAATCAGCTACTCCTCAGCATAGTTATGTCCGTCGCAGCCTTCTTGGGTTTCAGGAGGGACATACAAACGTTATCAAAATTATGGTGAAAAGCTGAAAACCTGCAAATAATTTTCAACGTACTGGTTAATTTGAAAACTCTCCAGCATACTTCTTGGAACAAGCCAGGTACCTGTGCCCACGCATAGAGGAGTATATAGAACCATGGTGGAATCCCAGCTGATGAAGCAAAGGATTCTTAAAGGAATGAGATGACCATGCGGATCCTGTTTAATTCTCTGAAACAGAATCCGCACTTTTCACCTGCCAAACACATGCCCACTACTCTTCTCTGGGGATAATAAACACAAACCAGCGATCTGACAGAGGGCCTGAACACCCATCCTGACCGACCCCACAAAACAAAAAAGTACCCTCCAGCTACTAATTCTAATGCCAATTTGCAAAATTTCCCTGCATTTTTAAACAATGGAGAAATGATGGTGGGATGATACTTAGAAGAATGGCTTCTTGTCAGTCTCCACTGACAAAAATAGGCAACACTAAGTCAGCTACGCCTCAGGATAGTTATGTCCGTAGCAGCCATATTTGGTTTCAGTAGGCACATACACACGTTATCACAATTATGGTGAAACGCTGAAAACCTGCAAAGGATTGTCAACATACTGGTTAATTGAAAAGCTCTGAGGCATACTTCTTGGAACTAGCCAGTTTCCTGTGCCCACACATAGACAAGTATATAGAACCATGGTGGATTCCCAGCTCATGAAGCAAAGGATTCTTAAAGGAACGGGATTACCATGCGGATCCTGTTTAATTCTCTGAAACAGATCCGCAGTTTTCACCTGCCATACTAATACCCACTTCTCCTCTCTGGGGATAATGAAAACCAACCGGGGAACTGACAGAGGGCCTGACCAACACATCCACACCGACCCCACAGGAAAAAAAAAAAAAAAAAAACACCGTAGCCTCCAGCTACTAATTATAATGCTAACTTGCAAAATTTTCCTGCATTTTTAAACAATGGAAAAATGATGGTGAGATGATACTTACAAGAATGGATTCTTGTCAGTCTCCACTAACAAAAATAGGCAAAACCAAGTCAGCTACGCCTCAGCATAGTTATGTCCGTCGCAGCCTTCTTGGGTTTCAGGAGGCACAAACAAACGTTATCACAATTATGGTGAAACGCTGAACACCTGCAAATAATTGTCAACGTACTGGTTAATTGAAAAGCTCTGAGGCATACTTCTTGGAACAAGCCAGTTACCTGTTCCCACGCAAACAGGAGTATATAGAACCATGGTGGATTTCCAGCTGATGAAGTAAAGGATTATTAAAGGAACGGGATGACCATGGGGATCATCGTTAATTCTCTGAAACAGAATCCGCCCTTTTCACCTGCCAAACACATGCCCACTTCTCCTCTCTGGGGATAATAAAAACTAACCAGCGAACTGACAGAGGGCCTGACTCCCCCCATCCACATCGACCACACACAAAAAAAAAACCGTACCTTCCAGCTACTAATTATAATGCTAACTTGCAAAATTTCCCTGCATTTTAAAACAATGGAAAAATGGTGGTGGGATCATACTTAGAAGAATGGCTTCTTGTCAGTCTCCACTAACAAAAATAGGCAACACCAAGTCAGCTACTCCTCAGCATAGTTATGTCCGTCGCAGCCTTCTTGGGTTTCAGGAGCCACAAACAAAGGTTCTCACAATTATGGTGAAACGCTGAACACCTGCAAATAATTTTCAACGTAGTGGTTAATTGAAAAGCTCTGAGGCATACTTCTTGGAACAAGCCAGTTACCTGTTCCCACGCAAAGAGGAGTATATAGAACCATGGTGGATTTCCAGCTGATGAAGTAAAGGATTATTAAAGGAACGGGATGACCATGGGGATCATCGTTAATTCTCTGAAACAGAATCCGCCCTTTTCACCTGCCAAACACATGCCCACTTCTCCTCTCTGGGGATAATAAAAACTAACCAGCGAACTGACAGAGGGCCTGATCCCCACCATCCACATCGACCACACCAAAAAAAAAAAACCGTACGCTCCAGCTACTAATTATAATGCTAACTTGCAAAATTTCCCTGCATTTTAAAACAATGGAAAAATGGTGGTGGGATCATACTTAGAAGAATGGCTTCTTGTCTGTCTCCACTAACAAAAATAGGCAACACCAAGTCAGCTACGCCTCAGCATAGTTATGTCCATCGCAGCCTTCTTGGGTTTCAGGAGGGACATACAAACGTTATCAAAATTATGGTGAAACGCTGAAAACCTGCAAATAATTTTCAACGTACTGGTTAATTTGAAAACTCTCCAGCATACTTCTTGGAACAAGCCAGGTACCTGTGCCCACGCATAGAGGAGTATATAGAACCATGGTGGAATCCCAGCTGATGAAGCAAAGGATTCTTAAAGGAATGAGATGACCATGCGGATCCTGTTTAATTCTCTGAAACAGAATCCGCACTTTTCACCTGCCAAACACATGCCCACTACTCTTCTCTGGGGATAATAAACACAAACCAGCGATCTGACAGAGGGCCTGAACACCCATCCTGACCGACCCCACAAAACAAAAAAGTACCCTCCAGCTACTAATTCTAATGCCAATTTGCAAAATTTCCCTGCATTTTTAAACAATGGAGAAATGATGGTGGGATGATACTTAGAAGAATGGCTTCTTGTCAGTCTCCACTGACAAAAATAGGCAACACCAAGTCAGCTACGCCTCAGCATAGTTATGTCCGTAGCAGCCATATTTGGTTTCAGTAGGCACATACACACGTTATCACAATTATGGTGAAACGCTGAAAACCTGCAAAGGATTGTCAACATACTGGTTAATTGAAAAGCTCTGAGGCATACTTCTTGGAACTAGCCAGTTTCCTGTGCCCACGCATAGACAAGTATATAGAACCCTGGTATATTCCCAGCTCATGAAGCAAAGGATTCTTAAAGGAACGGGATTACCATGCGGATCCTGTTTAATTCTCTGAAACAGATCCGCAGTTTTCACCTGCCATACTAATACCCACTTCTCCTCTCTGGGGATAATGAAAACCAACCGGGGAACTGACAGAGGGCCTGACCAACACATCCACACCGACCCCACAGGAAAAAAAAAAAAAAAAAAACACCGTAGCCTCCAGCTACTAATTATAATGCTAACTTGCAAAATTTTCCTGCATTTTTAAACAATGGAAAAATGATGGTGAGATGATACTTACAAGCATGGATTCTTGTCAGTCTCCACTAACAAAAATAGGCAAAACCAAGTCAGCTACGCCTCAGCATAGTTATGTCCGTCGCAGCCTTCTTGGGTTTCAGGAGGCACAAAAAACGTTATCACAATTATGGTGAAACGCTGAACACCTGCAAATAATTGTCAACGTACTGGTTAATTGAAAAGCTCTGCGGCATACTTCTTGGAACAAGCCAGTTACCTGTTCCCACGCAAAGAGGAGTATATAGAACCATGGTGGATTTCCAGCTGATGAAGTAAAGGATTATTAAAGGAACGGGATGACCATGGGGATCATCGTTAATTCTCTGAAACAGAATCCGCCCTTTTCACCTGCCAAACACATGCCCACTTCTCCTCTCTGGGGATAATAAAAACTAACCAGCGAACTGACAGAGGGCCTGACCCCCCCCATCCACATCGACCACACACAAAAAAAAACCGTACCTTCCAGCTACTAATTATAATGCTAACTTGCAAAATTTCCCTGCATTTTAAAACAATGGAAAAATGGTGGTGGGATCATACTTAGAAGAATGGCTTCTTGTCAGTCTCCACTAACAAAAATAGGCAACACCAAGTCAGCTACTCCTCAGCATAGTTATGTCCGTCGCAGCCTTCTTGGGTTTCAGGAGGCACAAACAAAGGTTCTCACAATTATGGTGAAACGCTGAACACCTGCAAATAATTTTCAACGTAGTGGTTAATTGAAAAGCTCTAAGGCATACTTCTTGGAACAAGCCAGGTACCTGTGCCCACGCATAGAGGAGTATATAGAAACATGGTGGAATCCCAGCTGATGAAGCAAAGGATTCTTAAAGGAATGAGATGACCATGCGGATCCTGTTTAATTCTCTGAAACAGAATCCGCACTTTTCACCTGCCAAACACATGCCCACTACTCTTCTCTGGGGATAATAAACACAAACCAGCGATCTGACAGAGGGCCTGAACACCCATCCTGACCGACCCCACAAAACAAAAAAGTACCCTCCAGCTACTAATTCTAATGCCAATTTGCAAAATTTCCCTGCATTTTTAAACAATGGAGAAATGATGGTGGGATGATACTTAGAAGAATGGCTTCTTGTCAGTCTCCACTGACAAAAATAGGCAACACCAAGTCAGCTACGCCTCAGCATAGTTATGTCCGTAGCAGCCATATTTGGTTTCAGTAGGCACATACACACGTTATCACAATTATGGTGAAACGCTGAAAACCTGCAAAGGATTGTCAACATACTGGTTAATTGAAAAGCTCTGAGGCATACTTCTTGGAACTAGCCAGTTTCCTGTGCCCACGCATAGACAAGTATATAGAACCCTGGTATATTTCCAGCTCATGAAGCAAAGGATTCTTAAAGGAACGGGATTACCATGCGGATCCTGTTTAATTCTCTGAAACAGATCCGCAGTTTTCACCTGCCATACTAATACCCACTTCTCCTCTCTGGGGATAATGAAAACCAACCGGGGAACTGACAGAGGGCCTGACCAACACATCCACACCGACCCCACAGGAAAAAAAAACAAAAAAAAAACACCGTAGCCTCCAGCTACTAATTATAATGCTGACTTGCAAAATTTTCCTGCATTTTTAAACAATGGAAAAATGATGGTGAGATGATACTTACAAGAATGGATTCTTGTCAGTCTCCACTAACAAAAATAGGCAAAACCAAGTCAGCTACGCCTCAGCATAGTTATGTCCGTCGCAGCCTTCTTGGGTTTCAGGAGGCACAAACAAACGTTATCACAATTATGGTGAAACGCTGAACACCTGCAAATAATTGTCAACGTACTGGTTAATTGAAAAGCTCTGCGGCATACTTCTTGGAACAAGCCAGTTACCTGTTCCCACGCAAAGAGGAGTATATAGAACCATGGTGGATTTCCAGCTGATGAAGTAAAGGATTATTAAAGGAACGGGATGACCATGGGGATCATCGTTAATTCTCTGAAACAGAATCCGCCCTTTTCACCTGCCAAACACATGCCCACTTCTCCTCTCTGGGGATAATAAAAACTAACCAGCGAACTGACAGAGGGCCTGACCCCCCCCATCCACATCGACCACACACAAAAAAAAAACCGTACCTTCCAGCTACTAATTATAATGCTAACTTGCAAAATTTCCCTGCATTTTAAAACAATGGAAAAATGGTGGTGGGATCATACTTAGAAGAATGGCTTCTTGTCAGTCTCCACTAACAAAAATAGGCAACACCAAGTCAGCTACTCCTCAGCATAGTTATGTCCGTCGCAGCCCTCTTGGGTTTCAGGAGGCACAAACAAAGGTTCTCACAATTATGGTGAAACGCTGAACACCTGCAAATAATTTTCAACGTAGTGGTTAATTGAAAAGGTCTGAGGCATACTTCTTGGAACAAGCCAGTTACCTGTTCCCACGCAAAGAGGAGTATATAGAACCATGGTGGATTTCCAGCTGATGAAGTAAAGGATTATTAAAGGAACGGGATGACCATGGGGATCATCGTTAATTCTCTGAAACAGAATCCGCCCTTTTCACCTGCCAAACACATGCCCACTTCTCCTCTCTGGGGATAATAAAAACTAACCAGCGAACTGACAGAGGGCCTGATCCCCACCATCCACATCGACCACACCAAAAAAAAAAAACCGTACGCTCCAGCTACTAATTATAATGCTAACTTGCAAAATTTCCCTGCATTTTAAAACAATGGAAAAATGGTGGTGGGATCATACTTAGAAGAATGGCTTCTTGTCTGTCTCCACTAACAAAAATAGGCAACACCAAATCAGCTACTCCTCAGCATAGTTATGTCCGTCGCAGCCTTCTTGGGTTTCAGGAGGGACATACAAACGTTATCAAAATTATGGTGAAACGCTGAAAACCTGCAAATAATTTTCAACGTACTGGTTAATTTGAAAACTCTCCAGCATACTTCTTGGAACAAGCCAGGTACCTGTGCCCACGCATAGAGGAGTATATAGAACCATGGTGGAATCCCAGCTGATGAAGCAAAGGATTCTTAAAGGAATGAGATGACCATGCGGATCCTGTTTAATTCTCTGAAACAGAATCCGCACTTTTCACCTGCCAAACACATGCCCACTACTCTTCTCTGGGGATAATAAACACAAACCAGCGATCTGACAGAGGGCCTGAACACCCATCCTGACCGACCCCACAAAACAAAAAAGTACCCTCCAGCTACTAATTCTAATGCCAATTTGCAAAATTTCCCTGCATTTTTAAACAATGGAGAAATGATGGTGGGATGATACTTAGAAGAATGGCTTCTTGTCAGTCTCCACTGACAAAAATAGGCAACACCAAGTCAGCTACGCCTCAGCATAGTTATGTCCGTAGCAGCCATATTTGGTTTCAGTAGGCACATACACACGTTATCACAATTATGGTGAAACGCTGAAAACCTGCAAAGGATTGTCAACATACTGGTTAATTGAAAAGCTCTGAGGCATACTTCTTGGAACTAGCCAGTTTCCTGTGCCCACGCATAGACAAGTATATAGAACCCTGGTATATTTCCAGCTCATGAAGCAAAGGATTCTTAAAGGAACGGGATTACCATGCGGATCCTGTTTAATTCTCTGAAACAGATCCGCAGTTTTCACCTGCCATACTAATACCCACTTCTCCTCTCTGGGGATAATGAAAACCAACCGGGGAACTGACAGAGGGCCTGACCAACACATCCACACCGACCCCACAGGAAAAAAAAACAAAAAAAAAACACCGTAGCCTCCAGCTACTAATTATAATGCTGACTTGCAAAATTTTCCTGCATTTTTAAACAATGGAAAAATGATGGTGAGATGATACTTACAAGAATGGATTCTTGTCAGTCTCCACTAACAAAAATAGGCAAAACCAAGTCAGCTACGCCTCAGCATAGTTATGTCCGTCGCAGCCTTCTTGGGTTTCAGGAGGCACAAACAAACGTTATCACAATTATGGTGAAACGCTGAACACCTGCAAATAATTGTCAACGTACTGGTTAATTGAAAAGCTCTGCGGCATACTTCTTGGAACAAGCCAGTTACCTGTTCCCACGCAAAGAGGAGTATATAGAACCATGGTGGATTTCCAGCTGATGAAGTAAAGGATTATTAAAGGAAAGGGATGACCATGGGGATCATCGTTAATTCTCTGAAACAGAATCCACCCTTTTCACCTGCCAAACACATGCCCACTTCTCCTCTCTGGGGATAATAAAAACTAACCAGCGAACTGACAGAGGGCCTGACTCCCCCCATCCACATCGACCACACACAAAAAAAAAACCGTACCTTCCAGCTACTAATTATAATGCTAACTTGCAAAATTTCCCTGCATTTTAAAACAATGGAAAAATGGTGGTGGGATCATACTTAGAAGAATGGCTTCTTGTCAGTCTCCACTAACAAAAATAGGCAACACCAAGTCAGCTACTCCTCAGCATAGTTATGTCCGTCGCAGCCTTCTTGGGTTTCAGGAGGCACAAACAAAGGTTCTCACAATTATGGTGAAACGCTGAACACCTGCAAATAATTTTCAACGTAGTGGTTAATTGAAAAGCTCTGAGGCATACTTCTTGGAACAAGCCAGTTACCTGTTCCCACGCAAAGAGGAGTATATAGAACCATGGTGGATTTCCAGCTGATGAAGTAAAGGATTATTAAAGGAACGGGATGACCATGGGGATCATCGTTAATTCTCTGAAACAGAATCCGCCCTTTTCACCTGCCAAACACATGCCCACTTCTCCTCTCTGGGGATAATAAAAACTAACCAGCGAACTGACAGAGGGCCTGATCCCCACCATCCACATCGACCACACCAAAAAAAAAAACCGTACGCTCCAGCTACTAATTATAATGCTAACTTGCAAAATTTCCCTGCATTTTAAAACAATGGAAAAATGGTGGTGGGATCATACTTAGAAGAATGGCTTCTTGTCTGTCTCCACTAACAAAAATAGGCAACACCAAGTCAGCTACGCCTCAGCATAGTTATGTCCGTCGCAGCCTTCTTGGGTTTCAGGAGGGACATACAAACGTTATCAAAATTATGGTGAAACGCTGAAAACCTGCAAATAATTTTCAACGTACTGGTTAATTTGAAAACTCTCCAGCATACTTCTTGGAACAAGCCAGGTACCTGTGCCCACGCATAGAGGAGTATATAGAACCATGGTGGAATCCCAGCTGATGAAGCAAAGGATTCTTAAAGGAATGAGATGACCATGCGGATCCTGTTTAATTCTCTGAAACAGAATCCGCACTTTTCACCTGCCAAACACATGCCCACTACTCTTCTCTGGGGATAATAAACACAAACCAGCGATCTGACAGAGGGCCTGAACACCCATCCTGACCGACCCCACAAAACAAAAAAGTACCCTCCAGCTACTAATTCTAATGCCAATTTGCAAAATTTCCCTGCATTTTTAAACAATGGAGAAATGATGGTGGGATGATACTTAGAAGAATGGCTTCTTGTCAGTCTCCACTGACAAAAATAGGCAACACCA
Source organism: Eulemur rufifrons (assembly GCF_041146395.1). Taxonomy (NCBI): domain Eukaryota; kingdom Metazoa; phylum Chordata; class Mammalia; order Primates; family Lemuridae; genus Eulemur; species Eulemur rufifrons. Next base: position 6,533,758 of record NC_091012.1, on the reverse strand, counting down.
AATCAGCTACGCCTCAGCATAGTTATGTCCGTAGCAGCCATATTTGGTTTCAGTAGGCACATACACACGTTATCACAATTATGGTGAAACGCTGAAAACCTGCAAAGGATTGTCAACATACTGGTTAATTGAAAAGCTCTGAGGCATACTTCTTGGAACTAGCCAGTTTCCTGTGCCCACGCATAGACAAGTATATAGAACCCTGGTATATTCCCAGCTCATGAAGCAAAGGATTCTTAAAGGAACGGGATTACCATGCGGATCCTGTTTAATTCTCTGAAACAGATCGGCAGTTTTCACCTGCCATACTAATACCCACTTCTCCTCTCTGGGGATAATGAAAACCAACCGGGGAACTGACAGAGGGCCTGACCAACACATCCACACCGACCCCACAGGAAAAAAAAAAAAAAAAAAACACCGTAGCCTCCAGCTACTAATTATAATGCTAACTTGCAAAATTTTCCTGCATTTTTAAACAATGGAAAAATGATGGTGAGATGATACTTACAAGAATGGATTCTTGTCAGTCTCCACTAACAAAAATAGGCAAAACCAAGTCAGCTACGCCTCAGCATAGTTATGTCCGTCGCAGCCTTCTTGGGTTTCAGGAGGCACAAACAAACGTTATCACAATTATGGTGAAACGCTGAACACCTGCAAATAATTGTCAACGTACTGGTTAATTGAAAAGCTCTGCGGCATACTTCTTGGAACAAGCCAGTTACCTGTTCCCACGCAAAGAGGAGTATATAGAACCATGGTGGATTTCCAGCTGATGAAGTAAAGGATTATTAAAGGAACGGGATGACCATGGGGATCATCGTTAATTCTCTGAAACAGAATCCGCCCTTTTCACCTGCCAAACACATGCCCACTTCTCCTCTCTGGGGATAATAAAAACTAACCAGCGAACTGACAGAGGGCCTGACCCCCCCCCAACCACATCGACCACACACAAAAAAAAAACCGTACCTTCCAGCTACTAATTATAATGCTAACTTGCAAAATTTCCCTGCATTTTAAAACAATGGAAAAATGGTGGTGGGATCATACTTAGAAGAATGGCTTCTTGTCAGTCTCCACTAACAAAAATAGGCAACACCAAGTCAGCTACTCCTCAGCATAGTTATGTCCGTCGCAGCCTTCTTGGGTTTCAGGAGGCACAAACAAAGGTTCTCACAATTATGGTGAAACGCTGAACACCTGCAAATAATTTTCAACGTAGTGGTTAATTGAAAAGGTCTGAGGCATACTTCTTGGAACAAGCCAGTTACCTGTTCCCACGCAAAGAGGAGTATATAGAACCATGGTGGATTTCCAGCTGATGAAGTAAAGGATTATTAAAGGAACGGGATGACCATGGGGATCATCGTTAATTCTCTGAAACAGAATCCGCCCTTTTCACCTGCCAAACACATGCCCACTTCTCCTCCCTGGGGATAATAAAAACTAACCAGCGAACTGACAGAGGGCCTGATCCCCACCATCCACATCTACCACACCAAAAAAAAAAAAACCGTACGCTCCAGCTACTAATTATAATGCTAACTTGCAAAATTTCCCTGCATTTTAAAACAATGGAAAAATGGTGGTGGGATCATACTTAGAAGAATGGCTTCTTGTCTGTCTCCACTAACAAAAATAGGCAACACCAAATCAGCTACTCCTCAGCATAGTTATGTCCGTCGCAGCCTTCTTGGGTTTCAGGAGGGACATACAAACGTTATCAAAATTATGGTGAAAAGCTGAAAACCTGCAAATAATTTTCAACGTACTGGTTAATTTGAAAACTCTCCAGCATACTTCTTGGAACAAGCCAGGTACCTGTGCCCACGCATAGAGGAGTATATAGAACCATGGTGGAATCCCAGCTGATGAAGCAAAGGATTCTTAAAGGAATGAGATGACCATGCGGATCCTGTTTAATTCTCTGAAACAGAATCCGCACTTTTCACCTGCCAAACACATGCCCACTACTCTTCTCTGGGGATAATAAACACAAACCAGCGATCTGACAGAGGGCCTGAACACCCATCCTGACCGACCCCACAAAACAAAAAAGTACCCTCCAGCTACTAATTCCAATGCCAATTTGCAAAATTTCCCTGCATTTTTAAACAATGGAGAAATGATGGTGGGATGATACTTAGAAGAATGGCTTCTTGTCAGTCTCCACTGACAAAAATAGGCAACACCAAGTCAGCTACGCCTCAGCATAGTTATGTCCGTAGCAGCCATATTTGGTTTCAGTGGGCACATACACACGTTATCACAATTATGGTGAAACGCTGAAAACCTGCAAAGGATTGTCAACATACTGGTTAATTGAAAAGCTCTGAGGCATACTTCTTGGAACTAGCCAGTTTCCTGTGCCCACGCATAGACAAGTATATAGAACCATGGTGGATTCCCAGCTCATGAAGCAAAGGATTCTTAAAGGAACGGGATTACCATGCGGATCCTGTTTAATTCTCTGAAACAGATCCGCAGTTTTCACCTGCCATACTAATACCCACTTCTCCTCTCTGGGGATAATGAAAACCAACCGGGGAACTGACAGAGGGCCTGACCAACACATCCACACCGACCCCACAGGAAAAAAAAAACAAAAAAAAACACCGTAGCCTCCAGCTACTAATTATAATGCTAACTTGCAAAATTTTCCTGCATTTTTAAACAATGGAAAAATGATGGTGAGATGATACTTACAAGAATGGATTCTTGTCAGTCTCCACTAACAAAAATAGGCAAAACCAAGTCAGCTACGCCTCAGCATAGTTATGTCCGTCGCAGCCTTCTTGGGTTTCAGGAGGCACAAACAAACGTTATCACAATTATGGTGAAACGCTGAACACCTGCAAATAATTGTCAACGTACTGGTTAATTGAAAAGCTCTGCGGCATACTTCTTGGAACAAGCCAGTTACCTGTTCCCACGCAAAGAGGAGTATATAGAACCATGGTGGATTTCCAGCTGATGAAGTAAAGGATTATTAAAGGAAAGGGATGACCATGGGGATCATCGTTAATTCTCTGAAACAGAATCCACCCTTTTCACCTGCCAAACACATGCCCACTTCTCCTCTCTGGGGATAATAAAAACTAACCAGCGAACTGACAGAGGGCCTGACTCCCCCCATCCACATCGACCACACACAAAAAAAAAACCGTACCTTCCAGCTACTAATTATAATGCTAACTTGCAAAATTTCCCTGCATTTTAAAACAATGGAAAAATGGTGGTGGGATCATACTTAGAAGAATGGCTTCTTGTCAGTCTCCACTAACAAAAATAGGCAACACCAAGTCAGCTACTCCTCAGCATAGTTATGTCTGTCGCAGCCTTCTTGGGTTTCAGGAGCCACAAACAAAGGTTCTCACAATTATGGTGAAACGCTGAACACCTGCAAATAATTGTCAACGTAGTGGTTAATTGAAAAGCTCTGAGGCATACTTCTTGGAACAAGCCAGTTACCTGTTCCCACGCAAAGAGGAGTATATAGAACCATGGTGGATTTCCAGCTGATGAAGTAAAGGATTATTAAAGGAACGGGATGACCATGGGGATCATCGTTAATTCTCTGAAACAGAATCCGCCCTTTTCACCTGCCAAACACATGCCCACTTCTCCTCTCTGGGGATAATAAAAACTAACCAGCGAACTGACAGAGGGCCTGATCCCCACCATCCACATCGACCACACCAAAAAAAAAAACCGTACGCTCCAGCTACTAATTATAATGCTAACTTGCAAAATTTCCCTGCATTTTAAAACAATGGAAAAATGGTGGTGGGATCATACTTAGAAGAATGGCTTCTTGTCTGTCTCCACTAACAAAAATAGGCAACACCAAGTCAGCTACGCCTCAGCATAGTTATGTCCGTCGCAGCCTTCTTGGGTTTCAGGAGGGACATACAAACGTTATCAAAATTATGGTGAAACGCTGAAAACCTGCAAATAATTTTCAACGTACTGGTTAATTTGAAAACTCTCCAGCATACTTCTTGGAACAAGCCAGGTACCTGTGCCCACGCATAGAGGAGTATATAGAACCATGGTGGAATCCCAGCTGATGAAGCAAAGGATTCTTAAAGGAATGAGATGACCATGCGGATCCTGTTTAATTCTCTGAAACAGAATCCGCACTTTTCACCTGCCAAACACATGCCCACTACTCTTCTCTGGGGATAATAAACACAAACCAGCGATCTGACAGAGGGCCTGAACACCCATCCTGACCGACCCCACAAAACAAAAAAGTACCCTCCAGCTACTAATTCTAATGCCAATTTGCAAAATTTCCCTGCATTTTTAAACAATGGAGAAATGATGGTGGGATGATACTTAGAAGAATGGCTTCTCGTCAGTCTCCACTGACAAAAATAGGCAACACCAAGTCAGCTACGCCTCAGCATAGTTATGTCCGTAGCAGCCATATTTGGTTTCAGTAGGCACATACACACGTTATCACAATTATGGTGAAACGCTGAAAACCTGCAAAGGATTGTCAACATACTGGTTAATTGAAAAGCTCTGAGGCATACTTCTTGGAACTAGCCAGTTTCCTGTGCCCACGCATAGACAAGTATATAGAACCATGGTGGATTCCCAGCTCATGAAGCAAAGGATTCTTAAAGGAACGGGATTACCATGCGGATCCTGTTTAATTCTCTGAAACAGATCGGCAGTTTTCACCTGCCATACTAATACCCACTTCTCCTCTCTGGGGATAATGAAAACCAACCGGGGAACTGACAGAGGGCCTGACCAACACATCCACACCGACCCCACAGGAAAAAAAAAAAAAAAAAAAAAACACCGTAGCCTCCAGCTACTAATTATAATGCTAACTTGCAAAATTTTCCTGCATTTTTAAACAATGGAAAAATGATGGTGAGATGATACTTACAAGAATGGATTCTTGTCAGTCTCCACTAACAAAAATAGGCAAAACCAAGTCAGCTATGCCTCAGCATAGTTATGTCCGTCGCAGCCTTCTTGGGTTTCAGGAGGCACAAACAAACGTTATCACAATTATGGTGAAACGCTGAACACCTGCAAATAATTGTCAACGTACTGGTTAATTGAAAAGCTCTGCGGCATACTTCTTGGAACAAGCCAGTTACCTGTTCCCACGCAAAGAGGAGTATATAGAACCATGGTGGATTTCCAGCTGATGAAGTAAAGGATTATTAAAGGAACGGGATGACCATGGGGATCATCGTTAATTCTCTGAAACAGAATCCGCCCTTTTCAACTGCCAAACACATGCCCACTTCTCCTCTCTGGGGATAATAAAAACTAACCAGCGAACTGACAGAGGGCCTGACCCCCCCCATCCACATCGACCACACACAAAAAAAAACCCTACCTTCCAGCTACTAATTATAATGCTAACTTGCAAAATTTCCCTGCATTTTAAAACAATGGAAAAATGGTGGTGGGATCATACTTAGAAGAATGGCTTCTTGTCAGTCTCCACTAACAAAAATAGGCAACACCAAGTCAGCTACTCCTCAGCATAGTTATGTCCGTCGCAGCCTTCTTGGGTTTCAGGAGGCACAAACAAAGGTTCTCACAATTATGGTGAAACGCTGAACACCTGCAAATAATTTTCAACGTAGTGGTTAATTGAAAAGCTTTGCGGCATACTTCTTGGAACAAGCCAGTTACCTGTTCCCACGCAAAGAGGAGTATATAGAACCATGGTGGATTTCCAGCTGATGAAGTAAAGGATTATTAAAGGAACGGGATGACCATGGGGATCATCGTTAATTCTCTGAAACAGAATCCGCCCTTTTCACCTGCCAAACACATGCCCACTTCTCCTCTCTGGGGATAATAAAAACTAACCAGCGAACTGACAGAGGGCCTGATCCCCACCATCCACATCGACCACACCAAAAAAAAAAACCGTACGCTCCAGCTACTAATTATAATGCTAACTTGCAAAATTTCCCTGCATTTTAAAACAATGGAAAAAAGGTGGTGGGATCATACTTAGAAGAATGGCTTCTTGTCTGTCTCCACTAACAAAAATAGGCAACACCAAGTCAGCTACGCCTCAGCATAGTTATGTCCGTCGCAGCCTTCTTGGGTTTCAGGAGGGACATACAAACGTTATCAAAATTATGGTGAAAAGCTGAAAACCTGCAAATAATTTTCAACGTACTGGTTAATTTGAAAACTCTCCAGCATACTTCTTGGAACAAGCCAGGTACCTGTGCCCACGCATAGAGGAGTATATAGAAACATGGTGGAATCCCAGCTGATGAAGCAAAGGATTCTTAAAGGAATGAGATGACCATGCGGATCCTGTTTAATTCTCTGAAACAGAATCCGCACTTTTCACCTGCCAAACACATGCCCACTACTGTTCTCTGGGGATAATAAAAACAAACCAGCGATCTGACAGAGGGCCTGAACACCCATCCTGACCGACCCCACAAAACAAAAAAGTACCCTCCAGCTACTAATTCTAATGCCAATTTGCAAAATTTCCCTGCATTTTTAAACAATGGAGAAATGATGGTGGGATGATACTTAGAAGAATGGCTTCTCGTCAGTCTCCACTGACAAAAATAGGCAACACCAAGTCAGCTACGCCTCAGGATAGTTATGTCCGTAGCAGCCATATTTGGTTTCAGTAGGCACATACACACGTTATCACAATTATGGTGAAACGCTGAAAACCTGCAAAGGATTGTCAACATACTGGTTAATTGAAAAGCTCTGAGGCATACTTCTTGGAACTAGCCAGTTTCCTGTGCCCACGCATAGACAAGTATATAGAACCATGGTGGATTCCCAGCTCATGAAGCAAAGGATTCTTAAAGGAACGGGATTACCATGCGGATCCTGTTTAATTCTCTGAAACAGATCCGCAGTTTTCACCTGCCATACTAATACCCACTTCTCCTCTCTGGGGATAATGAAAACCAACCGGGGAACTGACAGAGGGCCTGACCAACACATCCACACCGACCCCACAGGAAAAAAAAACAAAAAAAAACACCGTAGCCTCCAGCTACTAATTATAATGCTAACTTGCAAAATTTTCCTGCATTTTTAAACAATGGAAAAATGATGGTGAGATGATACTTACAAGAATGGATTCTTGTCAGTCTCCACTAACAAAAATAGGCAAAACCAAGTCAGCTACGCCTCAGCATAGTTATGTCCGTCGCAGCCTTCTTGGGTTTCAGGAGGCACAAACAAACGTTATCACAATTATGGTGAAACGCTGAACACCTGCAAATAATTGTCAACGTACTGGTTAATTGAAAAGCTCTGCGGCATACTTCTTGGAACAAGCCAGTTACCTGTTCCCACGCAAAGAGGAGTATATAGAACCATGGTGGATTTCCAGCTGATGAAGTAAAGGATTATTAAAGGAAAGGGATGACCATGGGGATCATCGTTAATTCTCTGAAACAGAATCCACCCTTTTCACCTGCCAAACACATGCCCACTTCTCCTCTCTGGGGATAATAAAAACTAACCAGCGAACTGAGAGAGGGCCTGACCCCCCCCATCCACATCGACCACACAGAAAAAAAAAACCGTACCTTCCACCTACTAATTATAATGCTAACTTGCAAAATTTCCCTGCATTTTAAAACAATGGAAAAATGGTGGTGGGATCATACTTAGAAGAATGGCTTCTTGTCAGTCTCCACTAACAAAAATAGCCAACACCAAGTCAGCTACTCCTCAGCATAGTTATGTCCGTCGCAGCCTTCTTGGGTTTCAGGAGCCACAAACAAAGGTTCTCACAATTATGGTGAAACGCTGAACACCTGCAAATAATTTTCAACGTAGTGGTTAATTGAAAAGCTCTGAGGCATACTTCTTGGAACAAGCCAGTTACCTGTTCCCACGCAAAGAGGAGTATATAGAACCATGGTGGATTTCCAGCTGATGAAGTAAAGGATTATTAAAGGAACGGGATGACCATGGGGATCATCGTTAATTCTCTGAAACAGAATCCGCCCTTTTCACCTGCCAAACACATGCCCACTTCTCCTCTCTGGGGATAATAAAAACTAACCAGCGAACTGACAGAGGGCCTGATCCCCACCATCCACATCGACCACACCAAAAAAAAAAACCGTACGCTCCAGCTACTAATTATAATGCTAACTTGCAAAATTTCCCTGCATTTTAAAACAATGGAAAAATGGTGGTGGGATCATACTTAGAAGAATGGCTTCTTGTCTGTCTCCACTAACAAAAATAGGCAACACCAAGTCAGCTACGCCTCAGCATAGTTATGTCCGTCGCAGCCTTCTTGGGTTTCAGGAGGGACATACAAACGTTATCAAAATTATGGTGAAACGCTGAAAACCTGCAAATAATTTTCAACGTACTGGTTAATTTGAAAACTCTCCAGCATACTTCTTGGAACAAGCCAGGTACCTGTGCCCACGCATAGAGGAGTATATAGAACCATGGTGGAATCCCAGCTGATGAAGCAAAGGATTCTTAAAGGAATGAGATGACCATGCGGATCCTGTTTAATTCTCTGAAACAGAATCCGCACTTTTCACCTGCCAAACACATGCCCACTACTCTTCTCTGGGGATAATAAACACAAACCAGCGATCTGACAGAGGGCCTGAACACCCATCCTGACCGACCCCACAAAACAAAAAAGTACCCTCCAGCTACTAATTCTAATGCCAATTTGCAAAATTTCCCTGCATTTTTAAACAATGGAGAAATGATGGTGGGATGATACTTAGAAGAATGGCTTCTCGTCAGTCTCCACTGACAAAAATAGGCAACACCAAGTCAGCTACGCCTCAGCATAGTTATGTCCGTAGCAGCCATATTTGGTTTCAGTAGGCACATACACACGTTATCACAATTATGGTGAAACGCTGAAAACCTGCAAAGGATTGTCAACATACTGGTTAATTGAAAAGCTCTGAGGCATACTTCTTGGAACTAGCCAGTTTCCTGTGCCCACGCATAGACAAGTATATAGAACCATGGTGGATTCCCAGCTCATGAAGCAAAGGATTCTTAAAGGAACGGGATTACCATGCGGATCCTGTTTAATTCTCTGAAACAGATCGGCAGTTTTCACCTGCCATACTAATACCCACTTCTCCTCTCTGGGGATAATGAAAACCAACCGGGGAACTGACAGAGGGCCTGACCAACACATCCACACCGACCCCACAGGAAAAAAAAAAAAAAAAAAAAAACACCGTAGCCTCCAGCTACTAATTATAATGCTAACTTGCAAAATTTTCCTGCATTTTTAAACAATGGAAAAATGATGGTGAGATGATACTTACAAGAATGGATTCTTGTCAGTCTCCACTAACAAAAATAGGCAAAACCAAGTCAGCTATGCCTCAGCATAGTTATGTCCGTCGCAGCCTTCTTGGGTTTCAGGAGGCACAAACAAACGTTATCACAATTATGGTGAAACGCTGAACACCTGCAAATAATTGTCAACGTACTGGTTAATTGAAAAGCTCTGCGGCATACTTCTTGGAACAAGCCAGTTACCTGTTCCCACGCAAAGAGGAGTATATAGAACCATGGTGGATTTCCAGCTGATGAAGTAAAGGATTATTAAAGGAACGGGATGACCATGGGGATCATCGTTAATTCTCTGAAACAGAATCCGCCCTTTTCAACTGCCAAACACATGCCCACTTCTCCTCTCTGGGGATAATAAAAACTAACCAGCGAACTGACAGAGGGCCTGACCCCCCCCATCCACATCGACCACACACAAAAAAAAACCCTACCTTCCAGCTACTAATTATAATGCTAACTTGCAAAATTTCCCTGCATTTTAAAACAATGGAAAAATGGTGGTGGGATCATACTTAGAAGAATGGCTTCTTGTCAGTCTCCACTAACAAAAATAGCCAACACCAAGTCAGCTACTCCTCAGCATAGTTATGTCCGTCGCAGCCTTCTTGGGTTTCAGGAGGCACAAACAAAGGTTCTCACAATTATGGTGAAACGCTGAACACCTGCAAATAATTTTCAACGTAGTGGTTAATTGAAAAGCTTTGCGGCATACTTCTTGGAACAAGCCAGTTACCTGTTCCCACGCAAAGAGGAGTATATAGAACCATGGTGGATTTCCAGCTGATGAAGTAAAGGATTATTAAAGGAACGGGATGACCATGGGGATCATCGTTAATTCTCTGAAACAGAATCCGCCCTTTTCACCTGCCAAACACATGCCCACTTCTCCTCTCTGGGGATAATAAAAACTAACCAGCGAACTGACAGAGGGCCTGATCCCCACCATCCACATCGACCACACCAAAAAAAAAAACCGTACGCTCCAGCTACTAATTATAATGCTAACTTGCAAAATTTCCCTGCATTTTAAAACAATGGAAAAAAGGTGGTGGGATCATACTTAGAAGAATGGCTTCTTGTCTGTCTCCACTAACAAAAATAGGCAACACCAAGTCAGCTACGCCTCAGCATAGTTATGTCCGTCGCAGCCTTCTTGGGTTTCAGGAGGGACATACAAACGTTATCAAAATTATGGTGAAAAGCTGAAAACCTGCAAATAATTTTCAACGTACTGGTTAATTTGAAAACTCTCCAGCATACTTCTTGGAACAAGCCAGGTACCTGTGCCCACGCATAGAGGAGTATATAGAAACATGGTGGAATCCCAGCTGATGAAGCAAAGGATTCTTAAAGGAATGAGATGACCATGCGGATCCTGTTTAATTCTCTGAAACAGAATCCGCACTTTTCACCTGCCAAACACATGCCCACTACTGTTCTCTGGGGATAATAAAAACAAACCAGCGATCTGACAGAGGGCCTGAACACCCATCCTGACCGACCCCACAAAACAAAAAAGTACCCTCCAGCTACTAATTCTAATGCCAATTTGCAAAATTTCCCTGCATTTTTAAACAATGGAGAAATGATGGTGGGATGATACTTAGAAGAATGGCTTCTCGTCAGTCTCCACTGACAAAAATAGGCAACACCAAGTCAGCTACGCCTCAGGATAGTTATGTCCGTAGCAGCCATATTTGGTTTCAGTAGGCACATACACACGTTATCACAATTATGGTGAAACGCTGAAAACCTGCAAAGGATTGTCAACATACTGGTTAATTGAAAAGCTCTGAGGCATACTTCTTGGAACTAGCCAGTTTCCTGTGCCCACGCATAGACAAGTATATAGAACCATGGTGGATTCCCAGCTCATGAAGCAAAGGATTCTTAAAGGAACGGGATTACCATGCGGATCCTGTTTAATTCTCTGAAACAGATCCGCAGTTTTCACCTGCCATACTAATACCCACTTCTCCTCTCTGGGGATAATGAAAACCAACCGGGGAACTGACAGAGGGCCTGACCAACACATCCACACCGACCCCACAGGAAAAAAAAACAAAAAAAAACACCGTAGCCTCCAGCTACTAATTATAATGCTAACTTGCAAAATTTTCCTGCATTTTTAAACAATGGAAAAATGATGGTGAGATGATACTTACAAGAATGGATTCTTGTCAGTCTCCACTAACAAAAATAGGCAAAACCAAGTCAGCTACGCCTCAGCATAGTTATGTCCGTCGCAGCCTTCTTGGGTTTCAGGAGGCACAAACAAACGTTATCACAATTATGGTGAAACGCTGAACACCTGCAAATAATTGTCAACGTACTGGTTAATTGAAAAGCTCTGCGGCATACTTCTTGGAACAAGCCAGTTACCTGTTCCCACGCAAAGAGGAGTATATAGAACCATGGTGGATTTCCAGCTGATGAAGTAAAGGATTATTAAAGGAAAGGGATGACCATGGGGATCATCGTTAATTCTCTGAAACAGAATCCACCCTTTTCACCTGCCAAACACATGCCCACTTCTCCTCTCTGGGGATAATAAAAACTAACCAGCGAACTGAGAGAGGGCCTGACCCCCCCCATCCACATCGACCACACAGAAAAAAAAAACCGTACCTTCCACCTACTAATTATAATGCTAACTTGCAAAATTTCCCTGCATTTTAAAACAATGGAAAAATGGTGGTGGGATCATACTTAGAAGAATGGCTTCTTGTCAGTCTCCACTAACAAAAATAGCCAACACCAAGTCAGCTACTCCTCAGCATAGTTATGTCCGTCGCAGCCTTCTTGGGTTTCAGGAGCCACAAACAAAGGTTCTCACAATTATGGTGAAACGCTGAACACCTGCAAATAATTTTCAACGTAGTGGTTAATTGAAAACCTCTGAGGCATACTTCTTGGAACAAGCCAGTTACCTGTTCCCACGCAAAGAGGAGTATATAGAACCATGGTGGATTTCCAGCTGATGAAGTAAAGGATTATTAAAGGAACGGGATGACCATGGGGATCATCGTTAATTCTCTGAAACAGAATCCGCCCTTTTCACCTGCCAAACACATGCCCACTTCTCCTCTCTGGGGATAATAAAAACTAACCAGCGAACTGACAGAGGGCCTGATCCCCACCATCCACATCGACCACACCAAAAAAAAAAACCGTACGCTCCAGCTACTAATTATAATGCTAACTTGCAAAATTTCCCTGCATTTTAAAACAATGGAAAAATGGTGGTGGGATCATACTTAGAAGAATGGCTTCTTGTCTGTCTCCACTAACAAAAATAGGCAACACCAAGTCAGCTACGCCTCAGCATAGTTATGTCCGTCGCAGCCTTCTTGGGTTTCAGGAGGGACATACAAACGTTATCAAAATTATGGTGAAACGCTGAAAACCTGCAAATAATTTTCAACGTACTGGTTAATTTGAAAACTCTCCAGCATACTTCTTGGAACAAGCCAGGTACCTGTGCCCACGCATAGAGGAGTATATAGAACCATGGTGGAATCCCAGCTGATGAAGCAAAGGATTCTTAAAGGAATGAGATGACCATGCGGATCCTGTTTAATTCTCTGAAACAGAATCCGCACTTTTCACCTGCCAAACACATGCCCACTACTCTTCTCTGGGGATAATAAACACAAACCAGCGATCTGACAGAGGGCCTGAACACCCATCCTGACCGACCCCACAAAACAAAAAAGTACCCTCCAGCTACTAATTCTAATGCCAATTTGCAAAATTTCCCTGCATTTTTAAACAATGGAGAAATGATGGTGGGATGATACTTAGAAGAATGGCTTCTCGTCAGTCTCCACTGACAAAAATAGGCAACACCAAGTCAGCTACGCCTCAGCATAGTTATGTCCGTAGCAGCCATATTTGGTTTCAGTAGGCACATACACACGTTATCACAATTATGGTGAAACGCTGAAAACCTGCAAAGGATTGTCAACATACTGGTTAATTGAAAAGCTCTGAGGCATACTTCTTGGAACTAGCCAGTTTCCTGTGCCCACGCATAGACAAGTATATAGAACCATGGTGGATTCCCAGCTCATGAAGCAAAGGATTCTTAAAGGAACGGGATTACCATGCGGATCCTGTTTAATTCTCTGAAACAGATCCGCAGTTTTCACCTGCCATACTAATACCCACTTCTCCTCTCTGGGGATAATGAAAACCAACCGGGGAACTGACAGAGGGCCTGACCAACACATCCACACCGACCCCACAGGAAAAAAAAACAAAAAAAAACACCGTAGCCTCCAGCTACTAATTATAATGCTAACTTGCAAAATTTTCCTGCATTTTTAAACAATGGAAAAATGATGGTGAGATGATACTTACAAGAATGGATTCTTGTCAGTCTCCACTAACAAAAATAGGCAAAACCAAGTCAGCTACGCCTCAGCATAGTTATGTCCGTCGCAGCCTTCTTGGGTTTCAGGAGGCACAAACAAACGTTATCACAATTATGGTGAAACGCTGAACACCTGCAAATAATTGTCAACGTACTGGTTAATTGAAAAGCTCTGCGGCATACTTCTTGGAACAAGCCAGTTACCTGTTCCCACGCAAAGAGGAGTATATAGAACCATGGTGGATTTCCAGCTGATGAAGTAAAGGATTATTAAAGGAAAGGGATGACCATGGGGATCATCGTTAATTCTCTGAAACAGAATCCACCCTTTTCACCTGCCAAACACATGCCCACTTCTCCTCTCTGGGGATAATAAAAACTAACCAGCGAACTGAGAGAGGGCCTGACCCCCCCCATCCACATCGACCACACAGAAAAAAAAAACCGTACCTTCCACCTACTAATTATAATGCTAACTTGCAAAATTTCCCTGCATTTTAAAACAATGGAAAAATGGTGGTGGGATCATACTTAGAAGAATGGCTTCTTGTCAGTCTCCACTAACAAAAATAGCCAACACCAAGTCAGCTACTCCTCAGCATAGTTATGTCCGTCGCAGCCTTCTTGGGTTTCAGGAGCCACAAACAAAGGTTCTCACAATTATGGTGAAACGCTGAACACCTGCAAATAATTTTCAACGTAGTGGTTAATTGAAAACCTCTGAGGCATACTTCTTGGAACAAGCCAGTTACCTGTTCCCACGCAAAGAGGAGTATATAGAACCATGGTGGATTTCCAGCTGATGAAGTAAAGGATTATTAAAGGAACGGGATGACCATGGGGATCATCGTTAATTCTCTGAAACAGAATCCGCCCTTTTCACCTGCCAAACACATGCCCACTTCTCCTCTCTGGGGATAATAAAAACTAACCAGCGAACTGACAGAGGGCCTGATCCCCACCATCCACATCGACCACACCAAAAAAAAAAACCGTACGCTCCAGCTACTAATTATAATGCTAACTTGCAAAATTTCCCTGCATTTTAAAACAATGGAAAAAAGGTGGTGGGATCATACTTAGAAGAATGGCTTCTTGTCTGTCTCCACTAACAAAAATAGGCAACACCAAGTCAGCTACGCCTCAGCATAGTTATGTCCGTCGCAGCCTTCTTGGGTTTCAGGAGGGACATACAAACGTTATCAAAATTATGGTGAAAAGCTGAAAACCTGCAAATAATTTTCAACGTACTGGTTAATTTGAAAACTCTCCAGCATACTTCTTGGAACAAGCCAGGTACCTGTGCCCACGCATAGAGGAGTATATAGAAACATGGTGGAATCCCAGCTGATGAAGCAAAGGATTCTTAAAGGAATGAGATGACCATGCGGATCCTGTTTAATTCTCTGAAACAGAATCCGCACTTTTCACCTGCCAAACACATGCCCACTACTGTTCTCTGGGGATAATAAAAACAAACCAGCGATCTGACAGAGGGCCTGAACACCCATCCTGACCGACCCCACAAAACAAAAAAGTACCCTCCAGCTACTAATTCTAATGCCAATTTGCAAAATTTCCCTGCATTTTTAAACAATGGAGAAATGATGGTGGGATGATACTTAGAAGAATGGCTTCTCGTCAGTCTCCACTGACAAAAATAGGCAACACCAAGTCAGCTACGCCTCAGGATAGTTATGTCCGTAGCAGCCATATTTGGTTTCAGTAGGCACATACACACGTTATCACAATTATGGTGAAACGCTGAAAACCTGCAAAGGATTGTCAACATACTGGTTAATTGAAAAGCTCTGAGGCATACTTCTTGGAACTAGCCAGTTTCCTGTGCCCACGCATAGACAAGTATATAGAACCATGGTGGATTCCCAGCTCATGAAGCAAAGGATTCTTAAAGGAACGGGATTACCATGCGGATCCTGTTTAATTCTCTGAAACAGATCCGCAGTTTTCACCTGCCATACTAATACCCACTTCTCCTCTCTGGGGATAATGAAAACCAACCGGGGAACTGACAGAGGGCCTGACCAACACATCCACACCGACCCCACAGGAAAAAAAAACAAAAAAAAACACCGTAGCCTCCAGCTACTAATTATAATGCTAACTTGCAAAATTTTCCTGCATTTTTAAACAATGGAAAAATGATGGTGAGATGATACTTACAAGAATGGATTCTTGTCAGTCTCCACTAACAAAAATAGGCAAAACCAAGTCAGCTACGCCTCAGCATAGTTATGTCCGTCGCAGCCTTCTTGGGTTTCAGGAGGCACAAACAAACGTTATCACAATTATGGTGAAACGCTGAACACCTGCAAATAATTGTCAACGTACTGGTTAATTGAAAAGCTCTGCGGCATACTTCTTGGAACAAGCCAGTTACCTGTTCCCACGCAAAGAGGAGTATATAGAACCATGGTGGATTTCCAGCTGATGAAGTAAAGGATTATTAAAGGAAAGGGATGACCATGGGGATCATCGTTAATTCTCTGAAACAGAATCCACCCTTTTCACCTGCCAAACACATGCCCACTTCTCCTCTCTGGGGATAATAAAAACTAACCAGCGAACTGAGAGAGGGCCTGACCCCCCCCATCCACATCGACCACACAGAAAAAAAAAACCGTACCTTCCACCTACTAATTATAATGCTAACTTGCAAAATTTCCCTGCATTTTAAAACAATGGAAAAATGGTGGTGGGATCATACTTAGAAGAATGGCTTCTTGTCAGTCTCCACTAACAAAAATAGCCAACACCAAGTCAGCTACTCCTCAGCATAGTTATGTCCGTCGCAGCCTTCTTGGGTTTCAGGAGCCACAAACAAAGGTTCTCACAATTATGGTGAAACGCTGAACACCTGCAAATAATTTTCAACGTAGTGGTTAATTGAAAAGCTCTGAGGCATACTTCTTGGAACAAGCCAGTTACCTGTTCCCACGCAAAGAGGAGTATATAGAACCATGGTGGATTTCCAGCTGATGAAGTAAAGGATTATTAAAGGAACGGGATGACCATGGGGATCATCGTTAATTCTCTGAAACAGAATCCGCCCTTTTCACCTGCCAAACACATGCCCACTTCTCCTCTCTGGGGATAATAAAAACTAACCAGCGAACTGACAGAGGGCCTGATCCCCACCATCCACATCGACCACACCAAAAAAAAAAACCGTACGCTCCAGCTACTAATTATAATGCTAACTTGCAAAATTTCCCTGCATTTTAAAACAATGGAAAAATGGTGGTGGGATCATACTTAGAAGAATGGCTTCTTGTCTGTCTCCACTAACAAAAATAGGCAACACCAAGTCAGCTACGCCTCAGCATAGTTATGTCCGTCGCAGCCTTCTTGGGTTTCAGGAGGGACATACAAACGTTATCAAAATTATGGTGAAACGCTGAAAACCTGCAAATAATTTTCAACGTACTGGTTAATTTGAAAACTCTCCAGCATACTTCTTGGAACAAGCCAGGTACCTGTGCCCACGCATAGAGGAGTATATAGAACCATGGTGGAATCCCAGCTGATGAAGCAAAGGATTCTTAAAGGAATGAGATGACCATGCGGATCCTGTTTAATTCTCTGAAACAGAATCCGCACTTTTCACCTGCCAAACACATGCCCACTACTCTTCTCTGGGGATAATAAACACAAACCAGCGATCTGACAGAGGGCCTGAACACCCATCCTGACCGACCCCACAAAACAAAAAAGTACCCTCCAGCTACTAATTCTAATGCCAATTTGCAAAATTTCCCTGCATTTTTAAACAATGGAGAAATGATGGTGGGATGATACTTAGAAGAATGGCTTCTCGTCAGTCTCCACTGACAAAAATAGGCAACACCAAGTCAGCTACGCCTCAGCATAGTTATGTCCGTAGCAGCCATATTTGGTTTCAGTAGGCACATACACACGTTATCACAATTATGGTGAAACGCTGAAAACCTGCAAAGGATTGTCAACATACTGGTTAATTGAAAAGCTCTGAGGCATACTTCTTGGAACTAGCCAGTTTCCTGTGCCCACGCATAGACAAGTATATAGAACCATGGTGGATTCCCAGCTCATGAAGCAAAGGATTCTTAAAGGAACGGGATTACCATGCGGATCCTGTTTAATTCTCTGAAACAGATCGGCAGTTTTCACCTGCCATACTAATACCCACTTCTCCTCTCTGGGGATAATGAAAACCAACCGGGGAACTGACAGAGGGCCTGACCAACACATCCACACCGACCCCACAGGAAAAAAAAAAAAAAAAAAAAAACACCGTAGCCTCCAGCTACTAATTATAATGCTAACTTGCAAAATTTTCCTGCATTTTTAAACAATGGAAAAATGATGGTGAGATGATACTTACAAGAATGGATTCTTGTCAGTCTCCACTAACAAAAATAGGCAAAACCAAGTCAGCTATGCCTCAGCATAGTTATGTCCGTCGCAGCCTTCTTGGGTTTCAGGAGGCACAAACAAACGTTATCACAATTATGGTGAAACGCTGAACACCTGCAAATAATTGTCAACGTACTGGTTAATTGAAAAGCTCTGCGGCATACTTCTTGGAACAAGCCAGTTACCTGTTCCCACGCAAAGAGGAGTATATAGAACCATGGTGGATTTCCAGCTGATGAAGTAAAGGATTATTAAAGGAACGGGATGACCATGGGGATCATCGTTAATTCTCTGAAACAGAATCCGCCCTTTTCAACTGCCAAACACATGCCCACTTCTCCTCTCTGGGGATAATAAAAACTAACCAGCGAACTGACAGAGGGCCTGACCCCCCCCATCCACATCGACCACACACAAAAAAAAACCCTACCTTCCAGCTACTAATTATAATGCTAACTTGCAAAATTTCCCTGCATTTTAAAACAATGGAAAAATGGTGGTGGGATCATACTTAGAAGAATGGCTTCTTGTCAGTCTCCACTAACAAAAATAGGCAACACCAAGTCAGCTACTCCTCAGCATAGTTATGTCCGTCGCAGCCTTCTTGGGTTTCAGGAGGCACAAACAAAGGTTCTCACAATTATGGTGAAACGCTGAACACCTGCAAATAATTTTCAACGTAGTGGTTAATTGAAAAGCTTTGCGGCATACTTCTTGGAACAAGCCAGTTACCTGTTCCCACGCAAAGAGGAGTATATAGAACCATGGTGGATTTCCAGCTGATGAAGTAAAGGATTATTAAAGGAACGGGATGACCATGGGGATCATCGTTAATTCTCTGAAACAGAATCCGCCCTTTTCACCTGCCAAACACATGCCCACTTCTCCTCTCTGGGGATAATAAAAACTAACCAGCGAACTGACAGAGGGCCTGATCCCCACCATCCACATCGACCACACCAAAAAAAAAAACCGTACGCTCCAGCTACTAATTATAATGCTAACTTGCAAAATTTCCCTGCATTTTAAAACAATGGAAAAAAGGTGGTGGGATCATACTTAGAAGAATGGCTTCTTGTCTGTCTCCACTAACAAAAATAGGCAACACCAAGTCAGCTACGCCTCAGCATAGTTATGTCCGTCGCAGCCTTCTTGGGTTTCAGGAGGGACATACAAACGTTATCAAAATTATGGTGAAAAGCTGAAAACCTGCAAATAATTTTCAACGTACTGGTTAATTTGAAAACTCTCCAGCATACTTCTTGGAACAAGCCAGGTACCTGTGCCCACGCATAGAGGAGTATATAGAAACATGGTGGAATCCCAGCTGATGAAGCAAAGGATTCTTAAAGGAATGAGATGACCATGCGGATCCTGTTTAATTCTCTGAAACAGAATCCGCACTTTTCACCTGCCAAACACATGCCCACTACTGTTCTCTGGGGATAATAAAAACAAACCAGCGATCTGACAGAGGGCCTGAACACCCATCCTGACCGACCCCACAAAACAAAAAAGTACCCTCCAGCTACTAATTCTAATGCCAATTTGCAAAATTTCCCTGCATTTTTAAACAATGGAGAAATGATGGTGGGATGATACTTAGAAGAATGGCTTCTCGTCAGTCTCCACTGACAAAAATAGGCAACACCAAGTCAGCTACGCCTCAGGATAGTTATGTCCGTAGCAGCCATATTTGGTTTCAGTAGGCACATACACACGTTATCACAATTATGGTGAAACGCTGAAAACCTGCAAAGGATTGTCAACATACTGGTTAATTGAAAAGCTCTGAGGCATACTTCTTGGAACTAGCCAGTTTCCTGTGCCCACGCATAGACAAGTATATAGAACCATGGTGGATTCCCAGCTCATGAAGCAAAGGATTCTTAAAGGAACGGGATTACCATGCGGATCCTGTTTAATTCTCTGAAACAGATCCGCAGTTTTCACCTGCCATACTAATACCCACTTCTCCTCTCTGGGGATAATGAAAACCAACCGGGGAACTGACAGAGGGCCTGACCAACACATCCACACCGACCCCACAGGAAAAAAAAACAAAAAAAAACACCGTAGCCTCCAGCTACTAATTATAATGCTAACTTGCAAAATTTTCCTGCATTTTTAAACAATGGAAAAATGATGGTGAGATGATACTTACAAGAATGGATTCTTGTCAGTCTCCACTAACAAAAATAGGCAAAACCAAGTCAGCTACGCCTCAGCATAGTTATGTCCGTCGCAGCCTTCTTGGGTTTCAGGAGGCACAAACAAACGTTATCACAATTATGGTGAAACGCTGAACACCTGCAAATAATTGTCAACGTACTGGTTAATTGAAAAGCTCTGCGGCATACTTCTTGGAACAAGCCAGTTACCTGTTCCCACGCAAAGAGGAGTATATAGAACCATGGTGGATTTCCAGCTGATGAAGTAAAGGATTATTAAAGGAAAGGGATGACCATGGGGATCATCGTTAATTCTCTGAAACAGAATCCACCCTTTTCACCTGCCAAACACATGCCCACTTCTCCTCTCTGGGGATAATAAAAACTAACCAGCGAACTGAGAGAGGGCCTGACCCCCCCCATCCACATCGACCACACAGAAAAAAAAAACCGTACCTTCCACCTACTAATTATAATGCTAACTTGCAAAATTTCCCTGCATTTTAAAACAATGGAAAAATGGTGGTGGGATCATACTTAGAAGAATGGCTTCTTGTCAGTCTCCACTAACAAAAATAGCCAACACCAAGTCAGCTACTCCTCAGCATAGTTATGTCCGTCGCAGCCTTCTTGGGTTTCAGGAGGCACAAACAAAGGTTCTCACAATTATGGTGAAACGCTGAACACCTGCAAATAATTTTCAACGTAGTGGTTAATTGAAAACCTCTGAGGCATACTTCTTGGAACAAGCCAGTTACCTGTTCCCACGCAAAGAGGAGTATATAGAACCATGGTGGATTTCCAGCTGATGAAGTAAAGGATTATTAAAGGAACGGGATGACCATGGGGATCATCGTTAATTCTCTGAAACAGAATCCGCCCTTTTCACCTGCCAAACACATGCCCACTTCTCCTCTCTGGGGATAATAAAAACTAACCAGCGAACTGACAGAGGGCCTGATCCCCACCATCCACATCGACCACACCAAAAAAAAAAACCGTACGCTCCAGCTACTAATTATAATGCTAACTTGCAAAATTTCCCTGCATTTTAAAACAATGGAAAAATGGTGGTGGGATCATACTTAGAAGAATGGCTTCTTGTCTGTCTCCACTAACAAAAATAGGCAACACCAAGTCAGCTACGCCTCAGCATAGTTATGTCCGTCGCAGCCTTCTTGGGTTTCAGGAGGGACATACAAACGTTATCAAAATTATGGTGAAACGCTGAAAACCTGCAAATAATTTTCAACGTACTGGTTAATTTGAAAACTCTCCAGCATACTTCTTGGAACAAGCCAGGTACCTGTGCCCACGCATAGAGGAGTATATAGAACCATGGTGGAATCCCAGCTGATGAAGCAAAGGATTCTTAAAGGAATGAGATGACCATGCGGATCCTGTTTAATTCTCTGAAACAGAATCCGCACTTTTCACCTGCCAAACACATGCCCACTACTCTTCTCTGGGGATAATAAACACAAACCAGCGATCTGACAGAGGGCCTGAACACCCATCCTGACCGACCCCACAAAACAAAAAAGTACCCTCCAGCTACTAATTCTAATGCCAATTTGCAAAATTTCCCTGCATTTTTAAACAATGGAGAAATGATGGCGGGATGATACTTAGAAGAATGGCTTCTTGTCAGTCTCCACTGACAAAAATAGGCAACACCAAGTCAGCTACGCCTCAGCATAGTTATGTCCGTAGCAGCCATATTTGGTTTCAGTAGGCACATACACACGTTATCACAATTATGGTGAAACGCTGAAAACCTGCAAAGGATTGTCAACATACTGGTTAATTGAAAAGCTCTGAGGCATACTTCTTGGAACTAGCCAGTTTCCTGTGCCCACGCATAGACAAGTATATAGAACCCTGGTATATTCCCAGCTCATGAAGCAAAGGATTCTTAAAGGAACGGGATTACCATGCGGATCCTGTTTAATTCTCTGAAACAGATCGGCAGTTTTCACCTGCCATACTAATACCCACTTCTCCTCTCTGGGGATAATGAAAACCAACCGGGGAACTGACAGAGGGCCTGACCAACACATCCACACCGACCCCACAGGAAAAAAAAAAAAAAAAAAAAACACCGTAGCCTCCAGCTACTAATTATAATGCTAACTTGCAAAATTTTCCTGCATTTTTAAACAATGGAAAAATATGGTGAGATGATACTTACAAGAATGGATTCTTGTCAGTCTCCACTAACAAAAATAGGCAAAAGCAAGTCAGCTACGCCTCAGCATAGTTATGTCCGTCGCAGCCTTCTTGGGTTTCAGGAGGCACACACAAACGTTATCACAATTATGGTGAAACGCTGAACACCTGCAAATAATTGTCAACGTACTGGTTAATTGAAAAGCTCTGCGGCATACTTCTTGGAACAAGCCAGTTACCTGTTCCCACGCAAAGAGGAGTATATAGAACCATGGTGGATTTCCAGCTGATGAAGTAAAGGATTATTAAAGGAACGGGATGACCATGGGGATCATCGTTAATTCTCTGAAACAGAATCCGCCCTTTTCACCTGCCAAACACATGCCCACTTCTCCTCTCTGGGGATAATAAAAACTAACCAGCGAACTGACAGAGGGCCTGATCCCCACCATCCACATCGACCACACACAAAAAAAAAACCGTACCCTCCAGCTACTAATTATAATGCTAACTTGCAAAATTTCCCTGCATTTTAAAACAATGGAAAAATGGTGGTGGGATCATACTTAGAAGAATGGCTTCTTGTCTGTCTCCACTAACAAAAATAGGCAACACCAAGTCAGCTACTCCTCAGCATAGTTATGTCCGTCGCAGCCTTCTTGGGTTTCAGGAGGCACAAACAAAGGTTCTCACAATTATGGTGAAACGCTGAACACCTGCAAATAATTTTCAACGTAGTGGTTAATTGAAAAGGTCTGAGGCATACTTCTTGGAACAAGCCAGTTACCTGTTCCCACGCAAAGAGGAGTATATAGAACCATGGTGGATTTCCAGCTGATGAAGTAAAGGATTATTAAAGGAACGGGATGACCATGGGGATCATCGTTAATTCTCTGAAACAGAATCCGCCCTTTTCACCTGCCAAACACATGCCCACTTCTCCTCCCTGGGGATAATAAAAACTAACCAGCGAACTGACAGAGGGCGTGATCCCCACCATCCACATCGACCACACCAAAAAAAAAAACCGTACGCTCCAGCTACTAATTATAATGCTAACTTGCAAAATTTCCCTGCATTTTAAAACAATGGAAAAATGGTGGTGGGATCATACTTAGAAGAATGGCTTCTTGTCTGTCTCCACTAACAAAAATAGGCAACACCAAATCAGCTACTCCTCAGCATAGTTATGTCCGTCGCAGCCTTCTTGGGTTTCAGGAGGGACATACAAACGTTATCAAAATTATGGTGAAAAGCTGAAAACCTGCAAATAATTTTCAACGTACTGGTTAATTTGAAAACTCTCCAGCATACTTCTTGGAACAAGCCAGGTACCTGTGCCCACGCATAGAGGAGTATATAGAACCATGGTGGAATCCCAGCTGATGAAGCAAAGGATTCTTAAAGGAATGAGATGACCATGCGGATCCTGTTTAATTCTCTGAAACAGAATCCGCACTTTTCACCTGCCAAACACATGCCCACTACTCTTCTCTGGGGATAATAAACACAAACCAGCGATCTGACAGAGGGCCTGAACACCCATCCTGACCGACCCCACAAAACAAAAAAGTACCCTCCAGCTACTAATTCTAATGCCAATTTGCAAAATTTCCCTGCATTTTTAAACAATGGAGAAATGATGGTGGGATGATACTTAGAAGAATGGCTTCTTGTCAGTCTCCACTGACAAAAATAGGCAACACCAAGTCAGCTACGCCTCAGCATAGTTATGTCCGTAGCAGCCATATTTGGTTTCAGTAGGCACATACACACGTTATCACAATTATGGTGAAACGCTGAAAACCTGCAAAGGATTGTCAACATACTGGTTAATTGAAAAGCTCTGAGGCATACTTCTTGGAACTAGCCAGTTTCCTGTGCCCACGCATAGACAAGTATATAGAACCATGGTGGATTCCCAGCTCATGAAGCAAAGGATTCTTAAAGGAACGGGATTACCATGCGGATCCTGTTTAATTCTCTGAAACAGATCCGCAGTTTTCACCTGCCATACTAATACCCACTTCTCCTCTCTGGGGATAATGAAAACCAACCGGGGAACTGACAGAGGGCCTGACCAACACATCCACACCGACCCCACAGGAAAAAAAAACAAAAAAAAAACACCGTAGCCTCCAGCTACTAATTATAATGCTAACTTGCAAAATTTTCCTGCATTTTTAAACAATGGAAAAATGATGGTGAGATGATACTTAAAAGCATGGATTCTTGTCAGTCTCCACTAACAAAAATAGGCAAAACCAAGTCAGCTACTCGTCAGCATAGTTATGTCCGTCGCAGCCTTCTTGGGTTTCAGGAGGCACAAAAAACGTTATCACAATTATGGTGAAACGCTGAACACCTGCAAATAATTGTCAACGTACTGGTTAATTGAAAAGCTCTGCGGCATACTTCTTGGAACAAGCCAGTTACCTGTTCCCACGCAAAGAGGAGTATATAGAACCATGGTGGATTTCCAGCTGATGAAGTAAAGGATTATTAAAGGAACGGGATGACCATGGGGATCATCGTTAATTCTCTGAAACAGAATCCGCCCTTTTCACCTGCCAAACACATGCCCACTTCTCCTCTCTGGGGATAATAAAAACTAACCAGCGAACTGACAGAGGGCCTGACCCCCCCCATCCACATCGACCACACACAAAAAAAAACCGTACCTTCCAGCTACTAATTATAATGCTAACTTGCAAAATTTCCCTGCATTTTAAAACAATGGAAAAATGGTGGTGGGATCATACTTAGAAGAATGGCTTCTTGTCAGTCTCCACTAACAAAAATAGGCAACACCAAGTCAGCTACTCCTCAGCATAGTTATGTCCGTCGCAGCCTTCTTGGGTTTCAGGAGGCACAAACAAAGGTTCTCACAATTATGGTGAAACGCTGAACACCTGCAAATAATTTTCAACGTAGTGGTTAATTGAAAAGCTCTGAGGCATACTTCTTGGAACAAGCCAGGTACCTGTGCCCACGCATAGAGGAGTATATAGAAACATGGTGGAATCCCAGCTGATGAAGCAAAGGATTCTTAAAGGAATGAGATGACCATGCGGATCCTGTTTAATTCTCTGAAACAGAATCCGCACTTTTCACCTGCCAAACACATGCCCACTACTCTTCTCTGGGGATAATAAACACAAACCAGCGATCTGACAGAGGGCCTGAACACCCATCCTGACCGACCCCACAAAACAAAAAAGTACCCTCCAGCTACTAATTCTAATGCCAATTTGCAAAATTTCCCTGCATTTTTAAACAATGGAGAAATGATGGCGGGATGATACTTAGAAGAATGGCTTCTTGTCAGTCTCCACTGACAAAAATAGGCAACACCAAGTCAGCTACGCCTCAGCATAGTTATGTCCGTAGCAGCCATATTTGGTTTCAGTAGGCACATACACACGTTATCACAATTATGGTGAAACGCTGAAAACCTGCAAAGGATTGTCAACATACTGGTTAATTGAAAAGCTCTGAGGCATACTTCTTGGAACTAGCCAGTTTCCTGTGCCCACGCATAGACAAGTATATAGAACCCTGGTATATTCCCAGCTCATGAAGCAAAGGATTCTTAAAGGAACGGGATTACCATGCGGATCCTGTTTAATTCTCTGAAACAGATCGGCAGTTTTCACCTGCCATACTAATACCCACTTCTCCTCTCTGGGGATAATGAAAACCAACCGGGGAACTGACAGAGGGCCTGACCAACACATCCACACCGACCCCACAGGAAAAAAAAACAAAAAAAAAACACCGTAGCCTCCAGCTACTAATTATAATGCTAACTTGCAAAATTTTCCTGCATTTTTAAACAATGGAAAAATATGGTGAGATGATACTTACAAGAATGGATTCTTGTCAGTCTCCACTAACAAAAATAGGCAAAAGCAAGTCAGCTACGCCTCAGCATAGTTATGTCCGTCGCAGCCTTCTTGGGTTTCAGGAGGCACACACAAACGTTATCACAATTATGGTGAAACGCTGAACACCTGCAAATAATTGTCAACGTACTGGTTAATTGAAAAGCTCTGCGGCATACTTCTTGGAACAAGCCAGTTACCTGTTCCCACGCAAAGAGGAGTATATAGAACCATGGTGGATTTCCAGCTGATGAAGTAAAGGATTATTAAAGGAACGGGATGACCATGGGGATCATCGTTAATTCTCTGAAACAGAATCCGCCCTTTTCACCTGCCAAACACATGCCCACTTCTCCTCTCTGGGGATAATAAAAACTAACCAGCGAACTGACAGAGGGCCTGATCCCCACCATCCACATCGACCACACACAAAAAAAAAACCGTACCCTCCAGCTACTAATTATAATGCTAACTTGCAAAATTTCCCTGCATTTTAAAACAATGGAAAAATGGTGGTGGGATCATACTTAGAAGAATGGCTTCTTGTCTGTCTCCACTAACAAAAATAGGCAACACCAAGTCAGCTACTCCTCAGCATAGTTATGTCCGTCGCAGCCTTCTTGGGTTTCAGGAGGCACAAACAAAGGTTCTCACAATTATGGTGAAACGCTGAACACCTGCAAATAATTTTCAACGTAGTGGTTAATTGAAAAGGTCTGAGGCATACTTCTTGGAACAAGCCAGTTACCTGTTCCCACGCAAAGAGGAGTATATAGAACCATGGTGGATTTCCAGCTGATGAAGTAAAGGATTATTAAAGGAACGGGATGACCATGGGGATCATCGTTAATTCTCTGAAACAGAATCCGCCCTTTTCACCTGCCAAACACATGCCCACTTCTCCTCCCTGGGGATAATAAAAACTAACCAGCGAACTGACAGAGGGCGTGATCCCCACCATCCACATCGACCACACCAAAAAAAAAAACCGTACGCTCCAGCTACTAATTATAATGCTAACTTGCAAAATTTCCCTGCATTTTAAAACAATGGAAAAATGGTGGTGGGATCATACTTAGAAGAATGGCTTCTTGTCTGTCTCCACTAACAAAAATAGGCAACACCAAATCAGCTACTCCTCAGCATAGTTATGTCCGTCGCAGCCTTCTTGGGTTTCAGGAGGGACATACAAACGTTATCAAAATTATGGTGAAAAGCTGAAAACCTGCAAATAATTTTCAACGTACTGGTTAATTTGAAAACTCTCCAGCATACTTCTTGGAACAAGCCAGGTACCTGTGCCCACGCATAGAGGAGTATATAGAACCATGGTGGAATCCCAGCTGATGAAGCAAAGGATTCTTAAAGGAATGAGATGACCATGCGGATCCTGTTTAATTCTCTGAAACAGAATCCGCACTTTTCACCTGCCAAACACATGCCCACTACTCTTCTCTGGGGATAATAAACACAAACCAGCGATCTGACAGAGGGCCTGAACACCCATCCTGACCGACCCCACAAAACAAAAAAGTACCCTCCAGCTACTAATTCTAATGCCAATTTGCAAAATTTCCCTGCATTTTTAAACAATGGAGAAATGATGGTGGGATGATACTTAGAAGAATGGCTTCTTGTCAGTCTCCACTGACAAAAATAGGCAACACCAAGTCAGCTACGCCTCAGCATAGTTATGTCCGTAGCAGCCATATTTGGTTTCAGTAGGCACATACACACGTTATCACAATTATGGTGAAACGCTGAAAACCTGCAAAGGATTGTCAACATACTGGTTAATTGAAAAGCTCTGAGGCATACTTCTTGGAACTAGCCAGTTTCCTGTGCCCACGCATAGACAAGTATATAGAACCATGGTGGATTCCCAGCTCATGAAGCAAAGGATTCTTAAAGGAACGGGATTACCATGCGGATCCTGTTTAATTCTCTGAAACAGATCCGCAGTTTTCACCTGCCATACTAATACCCACTTCTCCTCTCTGGGGATAATGAAAACCAACCGGGGAACTGACAGAGGGCCTGACCAACACATCCACACCGACCCCACAGGAAAAAAAAACAAAAAAAAAACACCGTAGCCTCCAGCTACTAATTATAATGCTAACTTGCAAAATTTTCCTGCATTTTTAAACAATGGAAAAATGATGGTGAGATGATACTTAAAAGCATGGATTCTTGTCAGTCTCCACTAACAAAAATAGGCAAAACCAAGTCAGCTACTCGTCAGCATAGTTATGTCCGTCGCAGCCTTCTTGGGTTTCAGGAGGCACAAAAAACGTTATCACAATTATGGTGAAACGCTGAACACCTGCAAATAATTGTCAACGTACTGGTTAATTGAAAAGCTCTGCGGCATACTTCTTGGAACAAGCCAGTTACCTGTTCCCACGCAAAGAGGAGTATATAGAACCATGGTGGATTTCCAGCTGATGAAGTAAAGGATTATTAAAGGAACGGGATGACCATGGGGATCATCGTTAATTCTCTGAAACAGAATCCGCCCTTTTCACCTGCCAAACACATGCCCACTTCTCCTCTCTGGGGATAATAAAAACTAACCAGCGAACTGACAGAGGGCCTGACCCCCCCCATCCACATCGACCACACACAAAAAAAAACCGTACCTTCCAGCTACTAATTATAATGCTAACTTGCAAAATTTCCCTGCATTTTAAAACAATGGAAAAATGGTGGTGGGATCATACTTAGAAGAATGGCTTCTTGTCAGTCTCCACTAACAAAAATAGGCAACACCAAGTCAGCTACTCCTCAGCATAGTTATGTCCGTCG
Source organism: Eulemur rufifrons (assembly GCF_041146395.1). Classification (NCBI taxonomy): domain Eukaryota; kingdom Metazoa; phylum Chordata; class Mammalia; order Primates; family Lemuridae; genus Eulemur; species Eulemur rufifrons. The sequence continues at coordinate 6,504,596 of NC_091012.1, read as the reverse complement.
CAGCCTTCTTGGGTTTCAGGAGGCACAAACAAAGGTTCTCACAATTATGGTGAAACGCTGAACACCTGCAAATAATTTTCAACGTAGTGGTTAATTGAAAAGCTCTGAGGCATACTTCTTGGAACAAGCCAGGTACCTGTGCCCACGCATAGAGGAGTATATAGAAACATGGTGGAATCCCAGCTGATGAAGCAAAGGATTCTTAAAGGAATGAGATGACCATGCGGATCCTGTTTAATTCTCTGAAACAGAATCCGCACTTTTCACCTGCCAAACACATGCCCACTACTCTTCTCTGGGGATAATAAACACAAACCAGCGATCTGACAGAGGGCCTGAACACCCATCCTGACCGACCCCACAAAACAAAAAAGTACCCTCCAGCTACTAATTCTAATGCCAATTTGCAAAATTTCCCTGCATTTTTAAACAATGGAGAAATGATGGTGGGATGATACTTAGAAGAATGGCTTCTTGTCAGTCTCCACTGACAAAAATAGGCAACACCAAGTCAGCTACGCCTCAGCATAGTTATGTCCGTAGCAGCCATATTTGGTTTCAGTAGGCACATACACACGTTATCACAATTATGGTGAAACGCTGAAAACCTGCAAAGGATTGTCAACATACTGGTTAATTGAAAAGCTCTGAGGCATACTTCTTGGAACTAGCCAGTTTCCTGTGCCCACGCATAGACAAGTATATAGAACCCTGGTATATTCCCAGCTCATGAAGCAAAGGATTCTTAAAGGAACGGGATTACCATGCGGATCCTGTTTAATTCTCTGAAACAGATCGGCAGTTTTCACCTGCCATACTAATACCCACTTCTCCTCTCTGGGGATAATGAAAACCAACCGGGGAACTGACAGAGGGCCTGACCAACACATCCACACCGACCCCACAGGAAAAAAAAAAAAAAAAAAACACCGTAGCCTCCAGCTACTAATTATAATGCTAACTTGCAAAATTTTCCTGCATTTTTAAACAATGGAAAAATGATGGTGAGATGATACTTACAAGAATGGATTCTTGTCAGTCTCCACTAACAAAAATAGGCAAAACCAAGTCAGCTACGCCTCAGCATAGTTATGTCCGTCGCAGCCTTCTTGGGTTTCAGGAGGCACAAACAAACGTTATCACAATTATGGTGAAACGCTGAACACCTGCAAATAATTGTCAACGTACTGGTTAATTGAAAAGCTCTGCGGCATACTTCTTGGAACAAGCCAGTTACCTGTTCCCACGCAAAGAGGAGTATATAGAACCATGGTGGATTTCCAGCTGATGAAGTAAAGGATTATTAAAGGAACGGGATGACCATGGGGATCATCGTTAATTCTCTGAAACAGAATCCGCCCTTTTCACCTGCCAAACACATGCCCACTTCTCCTCTCTGGGGATAATAAAAACTAACCAGCGAACTGACAGAGGGCCTGACCCCCCCCATCCACATCGACCACACACAAAAAAAAACCGTACGCTCCAGCTACTAATTATAATGCTAACTTGCAAAATTTCCCTGCATTTTAAAACAATGGAAAAATGGTGGTGGGATCATACTTAGAAGAATGGCTTCTTGTCAGTCTCCACTAACAAAAATAGGCAACACCAAGTCAGCTACTCCTCAGCATAGTTATGTCCGTCGCAGCCTTCTTGGGTTTCAGGAGGCACAAACAAAGGTTCTCACAATTATGGTGAAACGCTGAACACCTGCAAATAATTTTCAACGTAGTGGTTAATTGAAAAGCTCTGAGGCATACTTCTTGGAACAAGCCAGTTACCTGTTCCCACGCAAAGAGGAGTATAGAGAACCATGGTGGATTTCCAGCTGATGAAGTAAAGGATTATTAAAGGAACGGGATGACCATGGGGATCATCGTTAATTCTCTGAAACAGAATCCGCCCTTTTCACCTGCCAAACACATGCCCACTTCTCCTCTCTGGGGATAATAAAAACTAACCAGCGAACTGACAGAGGGCCTGATCCCCACCATCCACATCGACCACACACAAAAAAAAAAACCGTACGCTCCAGCTACTAATTATAATGCTAACTTGCAAAATTTCCCTGCATTTTAAAACAATGGAAAAATGGTGGTGGGATCATACTTAGAAGAATGGCTTCTTGTCTGTCTCCACTAACAAAAATAGGCAACACCAAGTCAGCTACGCCTCAGCATAGTTATGTCCGTCGCAGCCTTCTTGGGTTTCAGGAGGGACATACAAACGTTATCAAAATTATGGTGAAACGCTGAAAACCTGCAAATAATTTTCAACGTACTGGTTAATTTGAAAACTCTCCAGCATACTTCTTGGAACAAGCCAGGTACCTGTGCCCACGCATAGAGGAGTATATAGAACCATGGTGGAATCCCAGCTGATGAAGCAAAGGATTCTTAAAGGAATGAGATGACCATGCGGATCCTGTTTAATTCTCTGAAACAGAATCCGCACTTTTCACCTGCCAAACACATGCCCACTCTCTTCTCTGGGGATAATAAACACAAACCAGCGATCTGACAGAGGGCCTGAACACCCATCCTGACCGACCCCACAAAACAAAAAAGTACCCTCCAGCTACTAATTCTAATGCCAATTTGCAAAATTTCCCTGCATTTTTAAACAATGGAGAAATGATGGCGGGATGATACTTAGAAGAATGGCTTCTTGTCAGTCTCCACTGACAAAAATAGGCAACACCAAGTCAGCTACGCCTCAGCATAGTTATGTCCGTAGCAGCCATATTTGGTTTCAGTAGGCACATACACACGTTATCACAATTATGGTGAAACGCTGAAAACCTGCAAAGGATTGTCAACATACTGGTTAATTGAAAAGCTCTGAGGCATACTTCTTGGAACTAGCCAGTTTCCTGTGCCCACGCATAGACAAGTATATAGAACCATGGTGGATTCCCAGCTCATGAAGCAAAGGATTCTTAAAGGAACGGGATTACCATGCGGATCCTGTTTAATTCTCTGAAACAGATCCGCAGTTTTCACCTGCCATACTAATACCCACTTCTCCTCTCTGGGGATAATGAAAACCAACCGGGGAACTGACAGAGGGCCTGACCAACACATCCACACCGACCCCACAGGAAAAAAAAACAAAAAAAAAACACCGTAGCCTCCAGCTACTAATTATAATGCTAACTTGCAAAATTTTCCTGCATTTTTAAACAATGGAAAAATGATGGTGAGATGATACTTACAAGAATGGATTCTTGTCAGTCTCCACTAACAAAAATAGGCAAAACCAAGTCAGCTACGCCTCAGCATAGTTATGTCCGTCGCAGCCTTCTTGGGTTTCAGGAGGCACAAACAAACGTTATCACAATTATGGTGAAACGCTGAACACCTGCAAATAATTGTCAACGTACTGGTTAATTGAAAAGCTCTGCGGCATACTTCTTGGAACAAGCCAGTTACCTGTTCCCACGCAAAGAGGAGTATATAGAACCATGGTGGATTTCCAGCTGATGAAGTAAAGGATTATTAAAGGAAAGGGATGACCATGGGGATCATCGTTAATTCTCTGAAACAGAATCCACCCTTTTCACCTGCCAAACACATGCCCACTTCTCCTCTCTGGGGATAATAAAAACTAACCAGCGAACTGACAGAGGGCCTGACTCCCCCCATCCACATCGACCACACACAAAAAAAAAACCGTACCTTCCAGCTACTAATTATAATGCTAACTTGCAAAATTTCCCTGCATTTTAAAACAATGGAAAAATGGTGGTGGGATCATACTTAGAAGAATGGCTTCTTGTCAGTCTCCACTAACAAAAATAGGCAACACCAAGTCAGCTACTCCTCAGCATAGTTATGTCCGTCGCAGCCTTCTTGGGTTTCAGGAGGCACAAACAAAGGTTCTCACAATTATGGTGAAACGCTGAACACCTGCAAATAATTTTCAACGTAGTGGTTAATTGAAAAGCTCTGAGGCATACTTCTTGGAACAAGCCAGTTACCTGTTCCCACGCAAAGAGGAGTATATAGAACCATGGTGGATTTCCAGCTGATGAAGTAAAGGATTATTAAAGGAACGGGATGACCATGGGGATCATCGTTAATTCTCTGAAACAGAATCCGCCCTTTTCACCTGCCAAACACATGCCCACTTCTCCTCTCTGGGGATAATAAAAACTAACCAGCGAACTGACAGAGGGCCTGATCCCCACCATCCACATCGACCACACCAAAAAAAAAAACCGTACGCTCCAGCTACTAATTATAATGCTAACTTGCAAAATTTCCCTGCATTTTAAAACAATGGAAAAATGGTGGTGGGATCATACTTAGAAGAATGGCTTCTTGTCTGTCTCCACTAACAAAAATAGGCAACACCAAATCAGCTACTCCTCAGCATAGTTATGTCCGTCGCAGCCTTCTTGGGTTTCAGGAGGGACATACAAACGTTATCAAAATTATGGTGAAAAGCTGAAAACCTGCAAATAATTTTCAACGTACTGGTTAATTTGAAAACTCTCCAGCATACTTCTTGGAACAAGCCAGGTACCTGTGCCCACGCATAGAGGAGTATATAGAACCATGGTGGAATCCCAGCTGATGAAGCAAAGGATTCTTAAAGGAATGAGATGACCATGCGGATCCTGTTTAATTCTCTGAAACAGAATCCGCACTTTTCACCTGCCAAACACATGCCCACTACTCTTCTCTGGGGATAATAAACACAAACCAGCGATCTGACAGAGGGCCTGAACACCCATCCTGACCGACCCCACAAAACAAAAAAGTACCCTCCAGCTACTAATTCCAATGCCAATTTGCAAAATTTCCCTGCATTTTTAAACAATGGAGAAATGATGGTGGGATGATACTTAGAAGAATGGCTTCTTGTCAGTCTCCACTGACAAAAATAGGCAACACCAAGTCAGCTACGCCTCAGCATAGTTATGTCCGTAGCAGCCATATTTGGTTTCAGTGGGCACATACACACGTTATCACAATTATGGTGAAACGCTGAAAACCTGCAAAGGATTGTCAACATACTGGTTAATTGAAAAGCTCTGAGGCATACTTCTTGGAACTAGCCAGTTTCCTGTGCCCACGCATAGACAAGTATATAGAACCCTGGTATATTTCCAGCTCATGAAGCAAAGGATTCTTAAAGGAACGGGATTACCATGCGGATCCTGTTTAATTCTCTGAAACAGATCCGCAGTTTTCACCTGCCATACTAATACCCACTTCTCCTCTCTGGGGATAATGAAAACCAACCGGGGAACTGACAGAGGGCCTGACCAACACATCCACACCGACCCCACAGGAAAAAAAAACAAAAAAAAAAAACACCGTAGCCTCCAGCTACTAATTATAATGCTAACTTGCAAAATTTTCCTGCATTTTTAAACAATGGAAAAATGATGGTGAGATGATACTTACAAGAATGGATTCTTGTCAGTCTCCACTAACAAAAATAGGCAAAACCAAGTCAGCTACGCCTCAGCATAGTTATGTCCGTCGCAGCCTTCTTGGGTTTCAGGAGGCACAAACAAACGTTATCACAATTATGGTGAAACGCTGAACACCTGCAAATAATTGTCAACGTACTGGTTAATTGAAAAGCTCTGCGGCATACTTCTTGGAACAAGCCAGTTACCTGTTCCCACGCAAAGAGGAGTATATAGAACCATGGTGGATTTGCAGCTGATGAAGTAAAGGATTATTAAAGGAACGGGATGACCATGGGGATCATCGTTAATTCTCTGAAACAGAATCCGCCCTTTTCACCTGCCAAACACATGCCCACTTCTCCTCTCTGGGGATAATAAAAACTAACCAGCGAACTGACAGAGGGCCTGACTCCCCCCATCCACATCGACCACACACACAAAAAAAACCGTACCTTCCAGCTACTAATTATAATGCTAACTTGCAAAATTTCCCTGCATTTTAAAACAATGGAAAAATGGTGGTGGGATCATACTTAGAAGAATGGCTTCTTGTCAGTCTCCACTAACAAAAATAGGCAACACCAAGTCAGCTACTCCTCAGCATAGTTATGTCCGTCGCAGCCTTCTTGGGTTTCAGGAGCCACAAACAAAGGTTCTCACAATTATGGTGAAACGCTGAACACCTGCAAATAATTTTCAACGTAGTGGTTAATTGAAAAGCTCTGAGGCATACTTCTTGGAACAAGCCAGTTACCTGTTCCCACGCAAAGAGGAGTATATAGAACCATGGTGGATTTCCAGCTGATGAAGTAAAGGATTATTAAAGGAACGGGATGACCATGGGGATCATCGTTAATTCTCTGAAACAGAATCCGCCCTTTTCACCTGCCAAACACGTGCCCACTTCTCCTCTCTGGGGATAATAAAAACTAACCAGCGAACTGACAGAGGGCCTGACCCCCCCCATCCATATCGACCACACACAAAAAAAAAACCGTACCTTCCAGCTACTAATTATAATGCTAACTTGCAAAATTTCCCTGCATTTTAAAACAATGGAAAAATGGTGGTGGGATCATACTTAGAAGAATGGCTTCTTGTCAGTCTCCACTAACAAAAATAGGCAACACCAAGTCAGCTACTCCTCAGCATAGTTATGTCCGTCGCAGCCTTCTTGGGTTTCAGGAGCCACAAACAAAGGTTCTCACAATTATGGTGAAACGCTGAACACCTGCAAATAATTTTCAACGTAGTGGTTAATTGAAAAGCTCTGAGGCATACTTCTTGGAACAAGCCAGTTACCTGTTCCCACGCAAAGAGGAGTATATAGAACCATGGTGGATTTCCAGCTGATGAAGTAAAGGATTATTAAAGGAACGGGATGACCATGGGGATCATCGTTAATTCTCTGAAACAGAATCCGCCCTTTTCACCTGCCAAACACATGCCCACTTCTCCTCTCTGGGGATAATAAAAACTAACCAGCGAACTGACAGAGGGCCTGATCCCCACCATCCACATCGACCACACCAAAAAAAAAAAACCGTACGCTCCAGCTACTAATTATAATGCTAACTTGCAAAATTTCCCTGCATTTTAAAACAATGGAAAAATGGTGGTGGGATCATACTTAGAAGAATGGCTTCTTGTCTGTCTCCACTAACAAAAATAGGCAACACCAAGTCAGCTACGCCTCAGCATAGTTATGTCCGTCGCAGCCTTCTTGGGTTTCAGGAGGGACATACAAACGTTATCAAAATTATGGTGAAACGCTGAAAACCTGCAAATAATTTTCAACGTACTGGTTAATTTGAAAACTCTCCAGCATACTTCTTGGAACAAGCCAGGTACCTGTGCCCACGCATAGAGGAGTATATAGAACCATGGTGGAATCCCAGCTGATGAAGCAAAGGATTCTTAAAGGAATGAGATGACCATGCGGATCCTGTTTAATTCTCTGAAACAGAATCCGCACTTTTCACCTGCCAAACACATGCCCACTACTCTTCTCTGGGGATAATAAACACAAACCAGCGATCTGACAGAGGGCCTGAACACCCATCCTGACCGACCCCACAAAACAAAAAAGTACCCTCCAGCTACTAATTCTAATGCCAATTTGCAAAATTTCCCTGCATTTTTAAACAATGGAGAAATGATGGTGGGATGATACTTAGAAGAATGGCTTCTTGTCAGTCTCCACTGACAAAAATAGGCAACACCAAATCAGCTACGCCTCAGCATAGTTATGTCCGTAGCAGCCATATTTGGTTTCAGTAGGCACATACACACGTTATCACAATTATGGTGAAACGCTGAAAACCTGCAAAGGATTGTCAACATACTGGTTAATTGAAAAGCTCTGAGGCATACTTCTTGGAACTAGCCAGTTTCCTGTGCCCACGCATAGACAAGTATATAGAACCATGGTGGATTCCCAGCTCATGAAGCAAAGGATTCTTAAAGGAACGGGATTACCATGCGGATCCTGTTTAATTCTCTGAAACAGATCCGCAGTTTTCACCTGCCATACTAATACCCACTTCTCCTCTCTGGGGATAATGAAAACCAACCGGGGAACTGACAGAGGGCCTGACCAACACATCCACACCGACCCCACAGGAAAAAAAAAACAAAAAAAAAACACCGTAGCCTCCAGCTACTAATTATAATGCTAACTTGCAAAATTTTCCTGCATTTTTAAACAATGGAAAAATGATGGTGAGATGATACTTACAAGAATGGATTCTTGTCAGTCTCCACTAACAAAAATAGGCAAAACCAAGTCAGCTACGCCTCAGCATAGTTATGTCCGTCGCAGCCTTCTTGGGTTTCAGGAGGCACAAACAAACGTTACCACAATTATGGTGAAACGCTGAACACCTGCAAATAATTGTCAACGTACTGGTTAATTGAAAAGCTCTGCGGCATACTTCTTGGAACAAGCCAGTTACCTGTTCCCACGGAAAGAGGAGTATATAGAACCATGGTGGATTTCCAGCTGATGAAGTAAAGGATTATTAAAGGAACGGGATGACCATGGGGATCATCGTTAATTCTCTGAAAAAGAATCCGCCCTTTTCACCTGCCAAACACATGCCCACTTCTCCTCTCTGGGGATAATAAAAACTAACCAGCGAACTGACAGAGGGCCTGACTCCCCCCATCCACATCGACCACACACACAAAAAAAACCGTACCTTCCAGCTACTAATTATAATGCTAACTTGCAAAATTTCCCTGCATTTTAAAACAATGGAAAAATGGTGGTGGGATCATACTTAGAAGAATGGCTTCTTGTCAGTCTCCACTAACAAAAATAGGCAAAACCAAGTCAGCTACTCCTCAGCATAGTTATGTCCGTCGCAGCCTTCTTGGGTTTCAGGAGGCACAAACAAAGGTTCTCACAATTATGGTGAAACGCTGAACACCTGCAAATAATTTTCAACGTAGTGGTTAATTGAAAAGCTCTGAGGCATACTTCTTGGAACAAGCCAGTTACCTGTTCCCACGCAAAGAGGAGTATATAGAACCATGGTGGATTTCCAGCTGATGAAGTAAAGGATTATTAAAGGAACGGGATGACCATGGGGATCATCGTTAATTCTCTGAAACAGAATCCGCCCTTTTCACCTGCCAAACACATGCCCACTTCTCCTCTCTGGGGATAATAAAAACTAACCAGCGAACTGACAGAGGGCCTGACCCCCCCCATCCACATCGACCACACACAAAAAAAAAACCGTACCTTCCAGCTACTAATTATAATGCTAACTTGCAAAATTTCCCTGCATTTTAAAACAATGGAAAAATGGTGGTGGGATCATACTTAGAAGAATGGCTTCTTGTCAGTCTCCACTAACAAAAATAGGCAACACCAAGTCAGCTACTCCTCAGCATAGTTATGTCCGTCGCAGCCTTCTTGGGTTTCAGGAGCCACAAACAAAGGTTCTCACAATTATGGTGAAACGCTGAACACCTGCAAATAATTTTCAACGTAGTGGTTAATTGAAAAGCTCTGAGGCATACTTCTTGGAACAAGCCAGTTACCTGTTCCCACGCAAAGAGGAGTATATAGAACCATGGTGGATTTCCAGCTGATGAAGTAAAGGATTATTAAAGGAACGGGATGACCATGGGGATCATCGTTAATTCTCTGAAACAGAATCCGCCCTTTTCATCTGCCAAACACATGCCCACTTCTCCTCTCTGGGGATAATAAAAACTAACCAGCGAACTGACAGAGGGCCTGATCCCCACCATCCACATCGACCACACCAAAAAAAAAAAACCGTACGCTCCAGCTACTAATTATAATGCTAACTTGCAAAATTTCCCTGCATTTTAAAACAATGGAAAAATGGTGGTGGGATCATACTTAGAAGAATGGCTTCTTGTCTGTCTCCACTAACAAAAATAGGCAACACCAAGTCAGCTACGCCTCAGCATAGTTATGTCCGTCGCAGCCTTCTTGGGTTTCAGGAGGGACATACAAACGTTATCAAAATTATGGTGAAACGCTGAAAACCTGCAAATAATTTTCAACGTACTGGTTAATTTGAAAACTCTCCAGCATACTTCTTGGAACAAGCCAGGTACCTGTGCCCACGCATAGAGGAGTATATAGAACCATGGTGGAATCCCAGCTGATGAAGCAAAGGATTCTTAAAGGAATGAGATGACCATGCGGATCCTGTTTAATTCTCTGAAACAGAATCCGCACTTTTCACCTGCCAAACACATGCCCACTACTCTTCTCTGGGGATAATAAACACAAACCAGCGATCTGACAGAGGGCCTGAACACCCATCCTGACCGACCCCACAAAACAAAAAAGTACCCTCCAGCTACTAATTCTAATGCCAATTTGCAAAATTTCCCTGCATTTTTAAACAATGGAGAAATGATGGTGGGATGATACTTAGAAGAATGGCTTCTTGTCAGTCTCCACTGACAAAAATAGGCAACACCAAGTCAGCTACGCCTCAGCATAGTTATGTCCGTAGCAGCCATATTTGGTTTCAGTAGGCACATACACACGTTATCACAATTATGGTGAAACGCTGAAAACCTGCAAAGGATTGTCAACATACTGGTTAATTGAAAAGCTCTGAGGCATACTTCTTGGAACTAGCCAGTTTCCTGTGCCCACGCATAGACAAGTATATAGAACCATGGTGGATTCCCAGCTCATGAAGCAAAGGATTCTTAAAGGAACGGGATTACCATGCGGATCCTGTTTAATTCTCTGAAACAGATCCGCAGTTTTCACCTGCCATACTAATACCCACTTCTCCTCTCTGGGGATAATGAAAACCAACCGGGGAACTGACAGAGGGCCTGACCAACACATCCACACCGACCCCACAGGAAAAAAAAAAAAAAAAAAAAACACCGTAGCCTCCAGCTACTAATTATAATGCTAACTTGCAAAATTTTCCTGCATTTTTAAACAATGGAAAAATGATGGTGAGATGATACTTACAAGAATGGATTCTTGTCAGTCTCCACTAACAAAAATAGGCAAAACCAAGTCAGCTATGCCTCAGCATAGTTATGTCCGTCGCAGCCTTCTTGGGTTTCAGGAGGCACAAACAAACGTTATCACAATTATGGTGAAACGCTGAACACCTGCAAATAATTGTCAACGTACTGGTTAATTGAAAAGCTCTGCGGCATACTTCTTGGAACAAGCCAGTTACCTGTTCCCACGCAAAGAGGAGTATATAGAACCATGGTGGATTTCCAGCTGATGAAGTAAAGGATTATTAAAGGAACGGGATGACCATGGGGATCATCGTTAATTCTCTGAAACAGAATCCGCCCTTTTCAACTGCCAAACACATGCCCACTTCTCCTCTCTGGGGATAATAAAAACTAACCAGCGAACTGACAGAGGGCCTGACCCTCCCCATCCACATCGACCACACACAAAAAAAAACCCTACCTTCCAGCTACTAATTATAATGCTAACTTGCAAAATTTCCCTGCATTTTAAAACAATGGAAAAATGGTGGTGGGATCATACTTAGAAGAATGGCTTCTTGTCAGTCTCCACTAACAAAAATAGGCAACACCAAGTCAGCTACTCCTCAGCATAGTTATGTCCGTCGCAGCCTTCTTGGGTTTCAGGAGGCACAAACAAAGGTTCTCACAATTATGGTGAAACGCTGAACACCTGCAAATAATTTTCAACGTAGTGGTTAATTGAAAAGCTTTGCGGCATACTTCTTGGAACAAGCCAGTTACCTGTTCCCACGCAAAGAGGAGTATATAGAACCATGGTGGATTTCCAGCTGATGAAGTAAAGGATTATTAAAGGAACGGGATGACCATGGGGATCATCGTTAATTCTCTGAAACAGAATCCGCCCTTTTCACCTGCCAAACACATGCCCACTTCTCCTCTCTGGGGATAATAAAAACTAACCAGCGAACTGACAGAGGGCCTGATCCCCACCATCCACATCGACCACACCAAAAAAAAAAACCGTACGCTCCAGCTACTAATTATAATGCTAACTTGCAAAATTTCCCTGCATTTTAAAACAATGGAAAAAAGGTGGTGGGATCATACTTAGAAGAATGGCTTCTTGTCTGTCTCCACTAACAAAAATAGGCAACACCAAGTCAGCTACGCCTCAGCATAGTTATGTCCGTCGCAGCCTTCTTGGGTTTCAGGAGGGACATACAAACGTTATCAAAATTATGGTGAAACGCTAAAAACCTGCAAATAATTTTCAACGTACTGGTTAATTTGAAAACTCTCCAGCATACTTCTTGGAACAAGCCAGGTACCTGTGCCCACGCATAGAGGAGTATATAGAAACATGGTGGAATCCCAGCTGATGAAGCAAAGGATTCTTAAAGGAATGAGATGACCATGCGGATCCTGTTTAATTCTCTGAAACAGAATCCGCACTTTTCACCTGCCAAACACATGCCCACTACTGTTCTCTGGGGATAATAAAAACAAACCAGCGATCTGACAGAGGGCCTGAACACCCATCCTGACCGACCCCACAAAACAAAAAAGTACCCTCCAGCTACTAATTCTAATGCCAATTTGCAAAATTTCCCTGCATTTTTAAACAATGGAGAAATGATGGTGGGATGATACTTAGAAGAATGGCTTCTCGTCAGTCTCCACTGACAAAAATAGGCAACACCAAGTCAGCTACGCCTCAGGATAGTTATGTCCGTAGCAGCCATATTTGGTTTCAGTAGGCACATACACACGTTATCACAATTATGGTGAAACGCTGAAAACCTGCAAAGGATTGTCAACATACTGGTTAATTGAAAAGCTCTGAGGCATACTTCTTGGAACTAGCCAGTTTCCTGTGCCCACGCATAGACAAGTATATAGAACCATGGTGGATTCCCAGCTCATGAAGCAAAGGATTCTTAAAGGAACGGGATTACCATGCGGATCCTGTTTAATTCTCTGAAACAGATCCGCAGTTTTCACCTGCCATACTAATACCCACTTCTCCTCTCTGGGGATAATGAAAACCAACCGGGGAACTGACAGAGGGCCTGACCAACACATCCACACCGACCCCACAGGAAAAAAAAACAAAAAAAAACACCGTAGCCTCCAGCTACTAATTATAATGCTAACTTGCAAAATTTTCCTGCATTTTTAAACAATGGAAAAATGATGGTGAGATGATACTTACAAGAATGGATTCTTGTCAGTCTCCACTAACAAAAATAGGCAAAACCAAGTCAGCTACGCCTCAGCATAGTTATGTCCGTCGCAGCCTTCTTGGGTTTCAGGAGGCACAAACAAACGTTATCACAATTATGGTGAAACGCTGAACACCTGCAAATAATTGTCAACGTACTGGTTAATTGAAAAGCTCTGCGGCATACTTCTTGGAACAAGCCAGTTACCTGTTCCCACGCAAAGAGGAGTATATAGAACCATGGTGGATTTCCAGCTGATGAAGTAAAGGATTATTAAAGGAAAGGGATGACCATGGGGATCATCGTTAATTCTCTGAAACAGAATCCACCCTTTTCACCTGCCAAACACATGCCCACTTCTCCTCTCTGGGGATAATAAAAACTAACCAGCGAACTGACAGAGGGCCTGACTCCCCCCATCCACATCGACCACACACAAAAAAAAAACCGTACCTTCCAGCTACTAATTATAATGCTAACTTGCAAAATTTCCCTGCATTTTAAAACAATGGAAAAATGGTGGTGGGATCATACTTAGAAGAATGGCTTCTTGTCAGTCTCCACTAACAAAAATAGGCAACACCAAGTCAGCTACTCCTCAGCATAGTTATGTCTGTCGCAGCCTTCTTGGGTTTCAGGAGCCACAAACAAAGGTTCTCACAATTATGGTGAAACGCTGAACACCTGCAAATAATTGTCAACGTAGTGGTTAATTGAAAAGCTCTGAGGCATACTTCTTGGAACAAGCCAGTTACCTGTTCCCACGCAAAGAGGAGTATATAGAACCATGGTGGATTTCCAGCTGATGAAGTAAAGGATTATTAAAGGAACGGGATGACCATGGGGATCATCGTTAATTCTCTGAAACAGAATCCGCCCTTTTCACCTGCCAAACACATGCCCACTTCTCCTCTCTGGGGATAATAAAAACTAACCAGCGAACTGACAGAGGGCCTGATCCCCACCATCCACATCGACCACACCAAAAAAAAAAAACCGTACGCTCCAGCTACTAATTATAATGCTAACTTGCAAAATTTCCCTGCATTTTAAAACAATGGAAAAATAGTGGTGGGATCATACTTAGAAGAATGGCTTCTTGTCTGTCTCCACTAACAAAAATAGGCAACACCATGTCAGCTACGCCTCAGCATAGTTATGTCCGTCGCAGCCTTCTTGGGTTTCAGGAGGGACATACAAACGTTATCAAAATTATGGTGAAACGCTGAAAACCTGCAAATAATTTTCAACGTACTGGTTAATTTGAAAACTCTCCAGCATACTTCTTGCAACAAGCCAGGTACCTGTGCCCACGCATAGAGGAGTATATAGAACCATGGTGGAATCCCAGCTGATGAAGCAAAGGATTCTTAAAGGAATGAGATGACCATGCGGATCCTGTTTAATTCTCTGAAACAGAATCCGCACTTTTCACCTGCCAAACACATGCCCACTACTCTTCTCTGGGGATAATAAACACAAACCAGCGATCTGACAGAGGGCCTGAACACCCATCCTGACCGACCCCACAAAACAAAAAAGTACCCTCCAGCTACTAATTCTAATGCCAATTTGCAAAATTTCCCTGCATTTTTAAACAATGGAGAAATGATGGTGGGATGATACTTAGAAGAATGGCTTCTTGTCAGTCTCCACTGACAAAAATAGGCAACACCAAGTCAGCTACGCCTCAGCATAGTTATGTCCGTAGCAGCCATATTTGGTTTCAGTAGGCACATACACACGTTATCACAATTATGGTGAAACGCTGAAAACCTGCAAAGGATTGTCAACATACTGGTTAATTGAAAAGCTCTGAGGCATACTTCTTGGAACTAGCCAGTTTCCTGTGCCCACGCATAGACAAGTATATAGAACCATGGTGGATTCCCAGCTCATGAAGCAAAGGATTCTTAAAGGAACGGGATTACCATGCGGATCCTGTTTAATTCTCTGAAACAGATCGGCAGTTTTCACCTGCCATACTAATACCCACTTCTCCTCTCTGGGGATAATGAAAACCAACCGGGGAACTGACAGAGGGCCTGACCAACACATCCACACCGACCCCACAGGAAAAAAAAAAAAAAAAAAAAAACACCGTAGCCTCCAGCTACTAATTATAATGCTAACTTGCAAAATTTTCCTGCATTTTTAAACAATGGAAAAATGATGGTGAGATGATACTTACAAGAATGGATTCTTGTCAGTCTCCACTAACAAAAATAGGCAAAACCAAGTCAGCTATGCCTCAGCATAGTTATGTCCGTCGCAGCCTTCTTGGGTTTCAGGAGGCACAAACAAACGTTATCACAATTATGGTGAAACGCTGAACACCTGCAAATAATTGTCAACGTACTGGTTAATTGAAAAACTCTGCGGCATACTTCTTGGAACAAGCCAGTTACCTGTTCCCACGCAAAGAGGAGTATATAGAACCATGGTGGATTTCCAGCTGATGAAGTAAAGGATTATTAAAGGAACGGGATGACCATGGGGATCATCGTTAATTCTCTGAAACAGAATCCGCCCTTTTCACCTGCCAAACACATGCCCACTTCTCCTCTCTGGGGATAATAAAAACTAACCAGCGAACTGACAGAGGGCCTGATCCCCACCATCCACATCGACCACACCAAAAAAAAAAAACCGTACGCTCCAGCTACTAATTATAATGCTAACTTGCAAAATTTCCCTGCATTTTAAAACAATGGAAAAATGGTGGTGGGATCATACTTAGAAGAATGGCTTCTTGCCTGTCTCCACTAACAAAAATAGGCAACACCAAATCAGCTACTCCTCAGCATAGTTATGTCCGTCGCAGCCTTCTTGGGTTTCAGGAGGGACATACAAACGTTATCAAAATTATGGTGAAAAGCTGAAAACCTGCAAATAATTTTCAACGTACTGGTTAATTTGAAAACTCTCCAGCATACTTCTTGGAACAAGCCAGGTACCTGTGCCCACGCATAGAGGAGTATATAGAACCATGGTGGAATCCCAGCTGATGAAGCAAAGGATTCTTAAAGGAATGAGATGACCATGCGGATCCTGTTTAATTCTCTGAAACAGAATCCGCACTTTTCACCTGCCAAACACATGCCCACTACTCTTCTCTGGGGATAATAAACACAAACCAGCGATCTGACAGAGGGCCTGAACACCCATCCTGACCGACCCCACAAAACAAAAAAGTACCCTCCAGCTACTAATTCTAATGCCAATTTGCAAAATTTCCCTGCATTTTTAAACAATGGAGAAATGATGGTGGGATGATACTTAGAAGAATGGCTTCTCGTCAGTCTCCACTGACAAAAATAGGCAACACCAAGTCAGCTACGCCTCAGGATAGTTATGTCCGTAGCAGCCATATTTGGTTTCAGTAGGCACATACACACGTTATCACAATTATGGTGAAACGCTGAAAACCTGCAAAGGATTGTCAACATACTGGTTAATTGAAAAGCTCTGAGGCATACTTCTTGGAACTAGCCAGTTTCCTGTGCCCACGCATAGACAAGTATATAGAACCATGGTGGATTCCCAGCTCATGAAGCAAAGGATTCTTAAAGGAACGGGATTACCATGCGGATCCTGTTTAATTCTCTGAAACAGATCCGCAGTTTTCACCTGCCATACTAATACCCACTTCTCCTCTCTGGGGATAATGAAAACCAACCGGGGAACTGACAGAGGGCCTGACCAACACATCCACACCGACCCCACAGGAAAAAAAAACAAAAAAAAACACCGTAGCCTCCAGCTACTAATTATAATGCTAACTTGCAAAATTTTCCTGCATTTTTAAACAATGGAAAAATGATGGTGAGATGATACTTACAAGAATGGATTCTTGTCAGTCTCCACTAACAAAAATAGGCAAAACCAAGTCAGCTACGCCTCAGCATAGTTATGTCCGTCGCAGCCTTCTTGGGTTTCAGGAGGCACAAACAAACGTTATCACAATTATGGTGAAACGCTGAACACCTGCAAATAATTGTCAACGTACTGGTTAATTGAAAAGCTCTGCGGCATACTTCTTGGAACAAGCCAGTTACCTGTTCCCACGCAAAGAGGAGTATATAGAACCATGGTGGATTTCCAGCTGATGAAGTAAAGGATTATTAAAGGAAAGGGATGACCATGGGGATCATCGTTAATTCTCTGAAACAGAATCCACCCTTTTCACCTGCCAAACACATGCCCACTTCTCCTCTCTGGGGATAATAAAAACTAACCAGCGAACTGACAGAGGGCCTGACTCCCCCCATCCACATCGACCACACACAAAAAAAAAACCGTACCTTCCAGCTACTAATTATAATGCTAACTTGCAAAATTTCCCTGCATTTTAAAACAATGGAAAAATGGTGGTGGGATCATACTTAGAAGAATGGCTTCTTGTCAGTCTCCACTAACAAAAATAGGCAACACCAAGTCAGCTACTCCTCAGCATAGTTATGTCTGTCGCAGCCTTCTTGGGTTTCAGGAGCCACAAACAAAGGTTCTCACAATTATGGTGAAACGCTGAACACCTGCAAATAATTGTCAACGTAGTGGTTAATTGAAAAGCTCTGAGGCATACTTCTTGGAACAAGCCAGTTACCTGTTCCCACGCAAAGAGGAGTATATAGAACCATGGTGGATTTCCAGCTGATGAAGTAAAGGATTATTAAAGGAACGGGATGACCATGGGGATCATCGTTAATTCTCTGAAACAGAATCCGCCCTTTTCACCTGCCAAACACATGCCCACTTCTCCTCTCTGGGGATAATAAAAACTAACCAGCGAACTGACAGAGGGCCTGATCCCCACCATCCACATCGACCACACCAAAAAAAAAAAACCGTACGCTCCAGCTACTAATTATAATGCTAACTTGCAAAATTTCCCTGCATTTTAAAACAATGGAAAAATAGTGGTGGGATCATACTTAGAAGAATGGCTTCTTGTCTGTCTCCACTAACAAAAATAGGCAACACCATGTCAGCTACGCCTCAGCATAGTTATGTCCGTCGCAGCCTTCTTGGGTTTCAGGAGGGACATACAAACGTTATCAAAATTATGGTGAAACGCTGAAAACCTGCAAATAATTTTCAACGTACTGGTTAATTTGAAAACTCTCCAGCATACTTCTTGCAACAAGCCAGGTACCTGTGCCCACGCATAGAGGAGTATATAGAACCATGGTGGAATCCCAGCTGATGAAGCAAAGGATTCTTAAAGGAATGAGATGACCATGCGGATCCTGTTTAATTCTCTGAAACAGAATCCGCACTTTTCACCTGCCAAACACATGCCCACTACTCTTCTCTGGGGATAATAAACACAAACCAGCGATCTGACAGAGGGCCTGAACACCCATCCTGACCGACCCCACAAAACAAAAAAGTACCCTCCAGCTACTAATTCTAATGCCAATTTGCAAAATTTCCCTGCATTTTTAAACAATGGAGAAATGATGGTGGGATGATACTTAGAAGAATGGCTTCTTGTCAGTCTCCACTGACAAAAATAGGCAACACCAAGTCAGCTACGCCTCAGCATAGTTATGTCCGTAGCAGCCATATTTGGTTTCAGTAGGCACATACACACGTTATCACAATTATGGTGAAACGCTGAAAACCTGCAAAGGATTGTCAACATACTGGTTAATTGAAAAGCTCTGAGGCATACTTCTTGGAACTAGCCAGTTTCCTGTGCCCACGCATAGACAAGTATATAGAACCATGGTGGATTCCCAGCTCATGAAGCAAAGGATTCTTAAAGGAACGGGATTACCATGCGGATCCTGTTTAATTCTCTGAAACAGATCGGCAGTTTTCACCTGCCATACTAATACCCACTTCTCCTCTCTGGGGATAATGAAAACCAACCGGGGAACTGACAGAGGGCCTGACCAACACATCCACACCGACCCCACAGGAAAAAAAAAAAAAAAAAAAAAACACCGTAGCCTCCAGCTACTAATTATAATGCTAACTTGCAAAATTTTCCTGCATTTTTAAACAATGGAAAAATGATGGTGAGATGATACTTACAAGAATGGATTCTTGTCAGTCTCCACTAACAAAAATAGGCAAAACCAAGTCAGCTATGCCTCAGCATAGTTATGTCCGTCGCAGCCTTCTTGGGTTTCAGGAGGCACAAACAAACGTTATCACAATTATGGTGAAACGCTGAACACCTGCAAATAATTGTCAACGTACTGGTTAATTGAAAAACTCTGCGGCATACTTCTTGGAACAAGCCAGTTACCTGTTCCCACGCAAAGAGGAGTATATAGAACCATGGTGGATTTCCAGCTGATGAAGTAAAGGATTATTAAAGGAACGGGATGACCATGGGGATCATCGTTAATTCTCTGAAACAGAATCCGCCCTTTTCACCTGCCAAACACATGCCCACTTCTCCTCTCTGGGGATAATAAAAACTAACCAGCGAACTGACAGAGGGCCTGATCCCCACCATCCACATCGACCACACCAAAAAAAAAAAACCGTACGCTCCAGCTACTAATTATAATGCTAACTTGCAAAATTTCCCTGCATTTTAAAACAATGGAAAAATGGTGGTGGGATCATACTTAGAAGAATGGCTTCTTGCCTGTCTCCACTAACAAAAATAGGCAACACCAAATCAGCTACTCCTCAGCATAGTTATGTCCGTCGCAGCCTTCTTGGGTTTCAGGAGGGACATACAAACGTTATCAAAATTATGGTGAAAAGCTGAAAACCTGCAAATAATTTTCAACGTACTGGTTAATTTGAAAACTCTCCAGCATACTTCTTGGAACAAGCCAGGTACCTGTGCCCACGCATAGAGGAGTATATAGAACCATGGTGGAATCCCAGCTGATGAAGCAAAGGATTCTTAAAGGAATGAGATGACCATGCGGATCCTGTTTAATTCTCTGAAACAGAATCCGCACTTTTCACCTGCCAAACACATGCCCACTACTCTTCTCTGGGGATAATAAACACAAACCAGCGATCTGACAGAGGGCCTGAACACCCATCCTGACCGACCCCACAAAACAAAAAAGTACCCTCCAGCTACTAATTCTAATGCCAATTTGCAAAATTTCCCTGCATTTTTAAACAATGGAGAAATGATGGTGGGATGATACTTAGAAGAATGGCTTCTCGTCAGTCTCCACTGACAAAAATAGGCAACACCAAGTCAGCTACGCCTCAGGATAGTTATGTCCGTAGCAGCCATATTTGGTTTCAGTAGGCACATACACACGTTATCACAATTATGGTGAAACGCTGAAAACCTGCAAAGGATTGTCAACATACTGGTTAATTGAAAAGCTCTGAGGCATACTTCTTGGAACTAGCCAGTTTCCTGTGCCCACGCATAGACAAGTATATAGAACCATGGTGGATTCCCAGCTCATGAAGCAAAGGATTCTTAAAGGAACGGGATTACCATGCGGATCCTGTTTAATTCTCTGAAACAGATCCGCAGTTTTCACCTGCCATACTAATACCCACTTCTCCTCTCTGGGGATAATGAAAACCAACCGGGGAACTGACAGAGGGCCTGACCAACACATCCACACCGACCCCACAGGAAAAAAAAACAAAAAAAAACACCGTAGCCTCCAGCTACTAATTATAATGCTAACTTGCAAAATTTTCCTGCATTTTTAAACAATGGAAAAATGATGGTGAGATGATACTTACAAGAATGGATTCTTGTCAGTCTCCACTAACAAAAATAGGCAAAACCAAGTCAGCTACGCCTCAGCATAGTTATGTCCGTCGCAGCCTTCTTGGGTTTCAGGAGGCACAAACAAACGTTATCACAATTATGGTGAAACGCTGAACACCTGCAAATAATTGTCAACGTACTGGTTAATTGAAAAGCTCTGCGGCATACTTCTTGGAAAAAGCCAGTTACCTGTTCCCACGCAAAGAGGAGTATATAGAACCATGGTGGATTTCCAGCTGATGAAGTAAAGGATTATTAAAGGAAAGGGATGACCATGGGGATCATCGTTAATTCTCTGAAACAGAATCCACCCTTTTCACCTGCCAAACACATGCCCACTTCTCCTCTCTGGGGATAATAAAAACTAACCAGCGAACTGACAGAGGGCCTGACTCCCCCCATCCACATCGACCACACACAAAAAAAAAACCGTACCTTCCAGCTACTAATTATAATGCTAACTTGCAAAATTTCCCTGCATTTTAAAACAATGGAAAAATGGTGGTGGGATCATACTTAGAAGAATGGCTTCTTGTCAGTCTCCACTAACAAAAATAGGCAACACCAAGTCAGCTACTCCTCAGCATAGTTATGTCTGTCGCAGCCTTCTTGGGTTTCAAGAGCCACAAACAAAGGTTCTCACAATTATGGTGAAACGCTGAACACCTGCAAATAATTGTCAACGTAGTGGTTAATTGAAAAGCTCTGAGGCATACTTCTTGGAACAAGCCAGTTACCTGTTCCCACGCAAAGAGGAGTATATAGAACCATGGTGGATTTCCAGCTGATGAAGTAAAGGATTATTAAAGGAACGGGATGACCATGGGGATCATCGTTAATTCTCTGAAACAGAATCCGCCCTTTTCACCTGCCAAACACATGCCCACTTCTCCTCTCTGGGGATAATAAAAACTAACCAGCGAACTGACAGAGGGCCTGATCCCCACCATCCACATCGACCACACCAAAAAAAAAAACCGTACGCTCCAGCTACTACTTATAATGCTAACTTGCAAAATTTCCCTGCATTTTAAAACAATGGAAAAATGGTGGTGGGATCATACTTAGAAGAATGGCTTCTTGTCTGTCTCCACTAACAAAAATAGGCAACACCAAGTCAGCTACGCCTCAGCATAGTTATGTCCGTCGCAGCCTTCTTGGGTTTCAGGAGGGACATACAAACGTTATCAAAATTATGGTGAAACGCTGAAAACCTGCAAATAATTTTCAACGTACTGGTTAATTTGAAAACTCTCCAGCATACTTCTTGCAACAAGCCAGGTACCTGTGCCCACGCATAGAGGAGTATATAGAACCATGGTGGAATCCCAGCTGATGAAGCAAAGGATTCTTAAAGGAATGAGATGACCATGCGGATCCTGTTTAATTCTCTGAAACAGAATCCGCACTTTTCACCTGCCAAACACATGCCCACTACTCTTCTCTGGGGATAATAAACACAAACCAGCGATCTGACAGAGGGCCTGAACACCCATCCTGACCGACCCCACAAAACAAAAAAGTACCCTCCAGCTACTAATTCTAATGCCAATTTGCAAAATTTCCCTGCATTTTTAAACAATGGAGAAATGATGGTGGGATGATACTTAGAAGAATGGCTTCTTGTCAGTCTCCACTGACAAAAATAGGCAACACCAAGTCAGCTACGCCTCAGCATAGTTATGTCCGTAGCAGCCATATTTGGTTTCAGTAGGCACATACACACGTTATCACAATTATGGTGAAACGCTGAAAACCTGCAAAGGATTGTCAACATACTGGTTAATTGAAAAGCTCTGAGGCATACTTCTTGGAACTAGCCAGTTTCCTGTGCCCACGCATAGACAAGTATATAGAACCATGGTGGATTCCCAGCTCATGAAGCAAAGGATTCTTAAAGGAACGGGATTACCATGCGGATCCTGTTTAATTCTCTGAAACAGATCGGCAGTTTTCACCTGCCATACTAATACCCACTTCTCCTCTCTGGGGATAATGAAAACCAACCGGGGAACTGACAGAGGGCCTGACCAACACATCCACACCGACCCCACAGGAAAAAAAAAAAAAAAAAAAAAACACCGTAGCCTCCAGCTACTAATTATAATGCTAACTTGCAAAATTTTCCTGCATTTTTAAACAATGGAAAAATGATGGTGAGATGATACTTACAAGAATGGATTCTTGTCAGTCTCCACTAACAAAAATAGGCAAAACCAAGTCAGCTATGCCTCAGCATAGTTATGTCCGTCGCAGCCTTCTTGGGTTTCAGGAGGCACAAACAAACGTTATCACAATTATGGTGAAACGCTGAACACCTGCAAATAATTGTCAACGTACTGGTTAATTGAAAAACTCTGCGGCATACTTCTTGGAACAAGCCAGTTACCTGTTCCCACGCAAAGAGGAGTATATAGAACCATGGTGGATTTCCAGCTGATGAAGTAAAGGATTATTAAAGGAACGGGATGACCATGGGGATCATCGTTAATTCTCTGAAACAGAATCCGCCCTTTTCACCTGCCAAACACATGCCCACTTCTCCTCTCTGGGGATAATAAAAACTAACCAGCGAACTGACAGAGGGCCTGATCCCCACCATCCACATCGACCACACCAAAAAAAAAAACCGTACGCTCCAGCTACTAATTATAATGCTAACTTGCAAAATTTCCCTGCATTTTAAAACAATGGAAAAATGGTGGTGGGATCATACTTAGAAGAATGGCTTCTTGCCTGTCTCCACTAACAAAAATAGGCAACACCAAATCAGCTACTCCTCAGCATAGTTATGTCCGTCGCAGCCTTCTTGGGTTTCAGGAGGGACATACAAACGTTATCAAAATTATGGTGAAAAGCTGAAAACCTGCAAATAATTTTCAACGTACTGGTTAATTTGAAAACTCTCCAGCATACTTCTTGGAACAAGCCAGGTACCTGTGCCCACGCATAGAGGAGTATATAGAACCATGGTGGAATCCCAGCTGATGAAGCAAAGGATTCTTAAAGGAATGAGATGACCATGCGGATCCTGTTTAATTCTCTGAAACAGAATCCGCACTTTTCACCTGCCAAACACATGCCCACTACTCTTCTCTGGGGATAATAAACACAAACCAGCGATCTGACAGAGGGCCTGAACACCCATCCTGACCGACCCCACAAAACAAAAAAGTACCCTCCAGCTACTAATTCTAATGCCAATTTGCAAAATTTCCCTGCATTTTTAAACAATGGAGAAATGATGGTGGGATGATACTTAGAAGAATGGCTTCTCGTCAGTCTCCACTGACAAAAATAGGCAACACCAAGTCAGCTACGCCTCAGGATAGTTATGTCCGTAGCAGCCATATTTGGTTTCAGTAGGCACATACACACGTTATCACAATTATGGTGAAACGCTGAAAACCTGCAAAGGATTGTCAACATACTGGTTAATTGAAAAGCTCTGAGGCATACTTCTTGGAACTAGCCAGTTTCCTGTGCCCACGCATAGACAAGTATATAGAACCATGGTGGATTCCCAGCTCATGAAGCAAAGGATTCTTAAAGGAACGGGATTACCATGCGGATCCTGTTTAATTCTCTGAAACAGATCCGCAGTTTTCACCTGCCATACTAATACCCACTTCTCCTCTCTGGGGATAATGAAAACCAACCGGGGAACTGACAGAGGGCCTGACCAACACATCCACACCGACCCCACAGGAAAAAAAAACAAAAAAAAACACCGTAGCCTCCAGCTACTAATTATAATGCTAACTTGCAAAATTTTCCTGCATTTTTAAACAATGGAAAAATGATGGTGAGATGATACTTACAAGAATGGATTCTTGTCAGTCTCCACTAACAAAAATAGGCAAAACCAAGTCAGCTACGCCTCAGCATAGTTATGTCCGTCGCAGCCTTCTTGGGTTTCAGGAGGCACAAACAAACGTTATCACAATTATGGTGAAACGCTGAACACCTGCAAATAATTGTCAACGTACTGGTTAATTGAAAAGCTCTGCGGCATACTTCTTGGAAAAAGCCAGTTACCTGTTCCCACGCAAAGAGGAGTATATAGAACCATGGTGGATTTCCAGCTGATGAAGTAAAGGATTATTAAAGGAAAGGGATGACCATGGGGATCATCGTTAATTCTCTGAAACAGAATCCACCCTTTTCACCTGCCAAACACATGCCCACTTCTCCTCTCTGGGGATAATAAAAACTAACCAGCGAACTGACAGAGGGCCTGACTCCCCCCATCCACATCGACCACACACAAAAAAAAAACCGTACCTTCCAGCTACTAATTATAATGCTAACTTGCAAAATTTCCCTGCATTTTAAAACAATGGAAAAATGGTGGTGGGATCATACTTAGAAGAATGGCTTCTTGTCAGTCTCCACTAACAAAAATAGGCAACACCAAGTCAGCTACTCCTCAGCATAGTTATGTCTGTCGCAGCCTTCTTGGGTTTCAAGAGCCACAAACAAAGGTTCTCACAATTATGGTGAAACGCTGAACACCTGCAAATAATTGTCAACGTAGTGGTTAATTGAAAAGCTCTGAGGCATACTTCTTGGAACAAGCCAGTTACCTGTTCCCACGCAAAGAGGAGTATATAGAACCATGGTGGATTTCCAGCTGATGAAGTAAAGGATTATTAAAGGAACGGGATGACCATGGGGATCATCGTTAATTCTCTGAAACAGAATCCGCCCTTTTCACCTGCCAAACACATGCCCACTTCTCCTCTCTGGGGATAATAAAAACTAACCAGCGAACTGACAGAGGGCCTGATCCCCACCATCCACATCGACCACACCAAAAAAAAAAACCGTACGCTCCAGCTACTACTTATAATGCTAACTTGCAAAATTTCCCTGCATTTTAAAACAATGGAAAAATGGTGGTGGGATCATACTTAGAAGAATGGCTTCTTGTCTGTCTCCACTAACAAAAATAGGCAACACCAAGTCAGCTACGCCTCAGCATAGTTATGTCCGTCGCAGCCTTCTTGGGTTTCAGGAGGGACATACAAACGTTATCAAAATTATGGTGAAACGCTGAAAACCTGCAAATAATTTTCAACGTACTGGTTAATTTGAAAACTCTCCAGCATACTTCTTGCAACAAGCCAGGTACCTGTGCCCACGCATAGAGGAGTATATAGAACCATGGTGGAATCCCAGCTGATGAAGCAAAGGATTCTTAAAGGAATGAGATGACCATGCGGATCCTGTTTAATTCTCTGAAACAGAATCCGCACTTTTCACCTGCCAAACACATGCCCACTACTCTTCTCTGGGGATAATAAACACAAACCAGCGATCTGACAGAGGGCCTGAACACCCATCCTGACCGACCCCACAAAACAAAAAAGTACCCTCCAGCTACTAATTCTAATGCCAATTTGCAAAATTTCCCTGCATTTTTAAACAATGGAGAAATGATGGTGGGATGATACTTAGAAGAATGGCTTCTTGTCAGTCTCCACTGACAAAAATAGGCAACACCAAATCAGCTACGCCTCAGCATAGTTATGTCCGTAGCAGCCATATTTGGTTTCAGTAGGCACATACACACGTTATCACAATTATGGTGAAACGCTGAAAACCTGCAAAGGATTGTCAACATACTGGTTAATTGAAAAGCTCTGAGGCATACTTCTTGGAACTAGCCAGTTTCCTGTGCCCACGCATAGACAAGTATATAGAACCATGGTGGATTCCCAGCTCATGAAGCAAAGGATTCTTAAAGGAACGGGATTACCATGCGGATCCTGTTTAATTCTCTGAAACAGATCCGCAGTTTTCACCTGCCATACTAATACCCACTTCTCCTCTCTGGGGATAATGAAAACCAACCGGGGAACTGACAGAGGGCCTGACCAACACATCCACAGCGACCCCACAGGAAAAAAAAAAAAAAAAATCACCGTAGCCTCCAGCTACTAATTATAATGCTAACTTGCAAAATTTTCCTGCATTTTTAAACAATGGAAAAATGATGGTGAGATGATACTTACAAGAATGGATTCTTGTCAGTCTCCAATAACAAAAATAGGCAAAACCAAGTCAGCTACGCCGGAGCATAGTTATGTCCGTCGCAGCCTTCTTGGGTTTCAGGAGACACAAACAAACGTTATCACAATTATGGTGAAACGCTGAACACCTGCAAATAATTGTCAATGTAGTGGTTAATTGAAAAGCTCTGCGGCATACTTCTTGGAACAAGGCAGTTACCTGTTCCCACGCAAAGAGGAGTATATAGAACCATGGTGGATTTCCAGCTGATGAAGTAAAGGATTATTAAAGGAACGGGATGACCATGGGGATCATCGTTAATTCTCTGAAACAGAATCCGCCCTTTTCACCTGCCAAACACATGCCCACTTCTCCTCTCTGGGGATAATAAAAACTAACCAGCGAGCTGACAGAGGGCCTGACTCCCCCCCCCGATCCACATCGACCACACACACAAAGAAAACCGTACCCTCCAGCTACTAATTCTAATGCTAACTTGCAAAATTTCCCTGCATTTTAAAACCATGTAAAAATGGTGGTGGGATGATACTTAGAAGAATGGCTTCTTGTCAGTCTCCACTAACAAAAATAGGCAACACCAAGTCAGCTACTCCTCAGCATAGTTATGTCCGTCGCAGCCTTCTTGGGTTTCAGGAGGCACAAACAAAGGTTCTCACAATTATGGTGAAACGCTGAACACCTGCAAATAATTTTCAACGTAGTGGTTAATTGAAAAGCTCTGCGGCATACTTCTTGGAACAAGGCAGTTACCTGTTCCCACGCAAAGAGGAGTATATAGAACCATGGTGGATTTCCAGCTGATGAAGTAAAGGATTATTAAAGGAACGGGATGACCATGGGGATCATCGTTAATTCTCTGAAACAGAATCCGCCCTTTTCACCTGCCAAACACATGCCCACTTCTCCTCTCTGGGGATAATAAAAACTAACCAGCGAACTGACAGAGGGCCTGATCCCCACCATCCACATCGACCACACCAAAAAAAAAAAAACCGTACGCTCCAGCTACTAATTATAATGCTAAGTTAGAAAAATTTCCCTGCATTTTAAAACAATGGAAAAATAGTGGTGGGATCATACTTAGAAGAATGGCTTCTTGTCTGTCTCCACTAACAAAAATAGGCAACACCAAGTCAGCTACTCCTCAGCATAGTTATGTCCGTCGCAGCCTTCTTGGGTTTCAGGAGGGACATACAAACGTTATCAAAATTATGGTGAAACGCTGAAAACCTGCAAATAATTTTCAACGTACTGGTTAATTTGAAAACTCTCCAGCATACTTCTTGGAACAAGCCAGGTACCTGTGCCCACGCATAGAGGAGTATATAGAAACATGGTGGAATCCCAGCTGATGAAGCAAAGGATTCTTAAAGGAATGAGATGACCATGCGGATCCTGTTTAATTCTCTGAAACAGAATCCGCACTTTTCACCTGCCAAACACATGCCCACTTCTCCTCTCTGGGGATAATAAAAACTAACCAGCGAACTGACAGAGGGCCTGTCCCCCCCCATCCACATCGACCACACACACAAAAAAAAAACCGTACCTTCCAGCTGCTAATTATAATGCTAACTTGCAAAATTTCCCTGCATTTTAAAACAATGGAAAAATGGTGGTGGGATCATACTTAGAAGAATGGCTTCTTGTCAGTCTCCACTAACAAAAATAGGCAACACCAAGTCAGCTACTCCTCAGCATAGTTATGTCCGTCGCAGCCTTCTTGGGTTTCAGGAGGCACAAACAAAGGTTCTCACAATTATGGTGAAACGCTGAACACCTGCAAATAATTTTCAACGTAGTGGTAATTTGAAAAGCTCTGCGGCATACTTCTTGGAACAAGCCAGTTACCTGTTCCCACGCAAAGAGGAGTATATAGAACCATGGTGGATTTCCAGCTGATGAAGTAAAGTATTATTAAAGGAACGGGATGACCATGGGGATCATCCTTAATTCTCTGAAACAGAATCCGCCCTTTTCACCTGCCAAACACATGCCCACTTCTCCTCTCTGGGGATAATAAAAACTAACCAGCGAACTGACAGAGGGCCTGATCCCCACCATCCACATCGACCACACCAAAAAAAAACACCGTACGCTCCAGCTACTAATTATAATGCTAACTTAGAAAAATTTCCCTGCATTTTAAAACAATGGAAAAATGGTGGTGGGATCATACTTAGAAGAATGGCTTCCTGTCTGTCGCCACTAACAAAAATAGGCAACACCAAGTCAGCTACTCCTCAGCATAGTTATGTCCGTCGCAGCCTTCTTGGGTTTCAGGAGGGACATACAAACGTTATCAAAATTATGGTGAAACGCTGAAAACCTGCAAAGAATTTTCAACGTACTGGTTAATTTGAAAACTCTCCAGCATACTTCTTGGAACAAGCCAGGTACCTGTGCCCACGCATAGAGGAGTATATAGAACCATGGTGGAATCCCAGCTGATGAAGCAAAGGATTCTTAAAGGAATGAGATGACCATGCGGATCCTGTTTAATGCTCTGAAACAGAATCCGCACTTTTCACCTGCCAAACACATGCCCACTACTCTTCTCTGGGGATAATAAACACAAACCAGCGATCTGACAGAGGGCCTGAACACCCATCCTGACCGACCCCACAAAACAAAAAAGTACCCTCCAGCTACTAATTCTAATGCCAATTTGCAAAATTTCCCTGCATTTTTAAACAATGGAGAAATGATGGTGGGATGATACTTAGAAGAATGGCTTCTTGTCAGTCTCCACTGACAAAAATAGGCAACACCAAGTCAGCTACGCCTCAGGATAGTTATGTCCGTAGCAGCCATGTTTGGTTTCAGTAGGCACATACACACGTTATCACAATTATGGTGAAACGCTGAAAACCTGCAAAGGATTGTCAACATACTGGTTAATTGAAAAGCTCTGAGGCATACTTCTTGGAACTAGCCAGTTTCCTGTGCCCACGCATAGACAAGTATATAGAACCATGGTGGATTCCCAGCTCATGAAGCAAAGGATTCTTAAAGGAACGGGATTACCATGCGGATCCTGTTTAATTCTCTGAAACAGATCCGCAGTTTTCACCTGCCATACTAATACCCACTTCTCCTCTCTGGGGATAATGAAAACCAACCGGGGAACTGACAGAGGGCCTGACCAACACATCCACACCGAACCCACAGGAAAAAAAAAAAAAAAAAAAAACACCGTACCTTCCAGCTACTAATTATAATGCTAACTTGCAAAATTTCCCTGCATTTTAAACAATGGAAAAATGATGGTGAGATGATACTTACAAGAATGGATTCTTGTCAGTCTCCACTAACAAAAATAGGCAAAACCAAGTCAGCTACGCCTCAGCATAGTTATGTCCGTCGCAGTCTTCTTGGGTTTCAGGAGGCACAAACAAACGTTATCACAATTATGGTGAAACGCTGAACACCTGCAAATAATTGTCAATGTAGTGGTTAATTGAAAAGCTCTGCGGCATACTTCTGGGAACAAGCCAGTTACCTGTTCCCACGCAAAGAGGAGTATAGAGAACCATGATGGATTTCCAGCTGATGAAGTAAAGGATTATTAAAGGAACAGGATGACCATGGGGATCATCGTTAATTCTCTGAAACAGAATCCGCCCTTTTCACCTGCCAAACACATGCCCACTTCTCCTCTCTGGGGATAATAAAAACTAACCAGCGAACTGACAGAGGGCCTGATCCCCACCATCCACATCGACCACACACACAAAAAAAAACCGTACCCTCCAGCTACTAATTATAATGCTAACTTGCAAAATTTCCCTGCATTTTAAAACAATGGAAAAATGGTGGTGGGATCATACTTAGAAGAATGGCTTCTTGTCTGTCTCCACTAATAAAAATAGGCAACGCTGAATACTCATGCCCAAGTGGGCATGTGTTAGGCAGGTGAAAAGGGCGGATTCTGTTTCAGAGAATTAACGATGATCCCCATGGTCATCCCGTTCCTTTAATAATCCTTTACTTCATCAGCTGGAATTCCACCATGGTTCTCTATACTCCTCCCTGCGTGGGAACAGGTAGCTGGCTTGTTCCAAGAAGTATGCCGCAGAGCTTTTCAATTAACCAGTATGTTGACAATCCTTTGCAGGTTTTCAGCATTTCACCATAATTGTGATAACGTGTGTATGTGCCTACTGAAACCAAATATGGCTGCTACGGACATAACTATCCTGAGGCGTAGCTGACTTGGTGTTGCCTATTTTTGTCAGTGGAGACTGACAAGAAGCCATTCTTCTAAGTATCATCCTACCATCATTTCTCCATTGTTTAAAAATGCAGGGAAATTTTGCAAATTGGCATTAGAATTAGTAGCTGGAGGGTACTTTTTTGTTTTGTGGGGTCGGTCAGGATGGGTGTTCAGACCTTCTGTCAGATCGCTGGTTTGTGTTTATTATCCCCAGAGAAGAGTAGTGGGCATGTGTTTGGCAGGTGAAAAGTGCGGATTCTGTTTCAGAGCATTAAACAGGATCCGCATGGTCATCTCATTCCTTTAAGAATCCTTTGCTTCATCAGCTGGGATTCCACCATGGTTCTATATACTCCTCTATGCATGGGCACAGGTACCTGGCTTGTTCCAAGAAGTATGCTGGAGAGTTTTCAAATTAACCAGTACGTTGAAAATTATTTGCAGGTTTTTAGCGTTTCACCATAATTTTGATAACGTTTGTATGTCCCTCCTGAAACCCAAGAAGGCTGCGACGGACATAACTATGCTGAGGCGTAGCTGACTTGGTGTTGCCTATTTTTGTTAGTGGAGACTGACAAGAAGCCATTCTTCTAAGTATCATCCCACCACCATTTTTCCATTGTTTTAAAATGCAGGGAAATTTTTCTAAGTTAGCATTATAATTAGTAGCTGGAGCGTACGGTTTTTTTTTTTGGTGTGGTCGATGTGGATGGTGGGGATCAGGCCCTCTGTCAGTTCGCTGGTTAGTTTTTATTATCCCCAGAGAGGAGAAGTGGGCATGTGTTTGGCAGGTGAAAAGGGCGGATTCTGTTTCAGAGAATTAACGATGATCCCCATGGTCATCCCGTTCCTTTAATAATCCTTTACTTCATCAGCTGGAAATCCACCATGGTTCTATATACTCCTCTTTGCGTGGGAACAGGTAACTGGCTTGTTCCAAGAAGTATGCCTCAGAGCTTTTCAATTAACCACTACGTTGAAAATTATTTGCAGGTGTTCAGCGTTTCACCATAATTGTGAGAACCTTTGTTTGTGCCTCCTGAAACCCAAGAAGGCTGCGACGGACATAACTATGCTGAGGAGTAGCTGACTTGGTGTTGCCTATTTTTGTTAGTGGAGACTGACAAGAAGCCATTCTTCTAAGTATCATCCCACCACCATTTTTCCATTGTTTTAAAATGCAGGGAAATTTTGCAAGTTAGCATTATAATTAGTAGCTGGAGGGTACGGTTTTTTTTTTTTGTGTGTGGTCGATGTGGATGGGGGGGGTCAGGCCCTCTGTCAGTTCGCTGGTTATTTTTTATTATCCCCAGAGAGGAGAAGTGGGCATGTGTTTGGCAGGTGAAAAGGGCGGATTCTGTTTCAGAGAATTAACGATGAACCCCATGGTCATCCCGTTCCTTTAATAATCCTTTACTTCATCAGCTGGAAATCCACCATGGTTCTCTATACTCCTCTTTGCTTGGGAACAGGTAACTGGCTTGTTCCAAGAAGTATGCCGCAGAGCTTTTCAATTAACCAGTACGTTGACAATTATTTGCAGGTGTTCAGCGTTTCACCATAATTGTGATAACGTGTGTTTGTGCCTCCTGAAACCCAAGAAGGCTGCTACGGACATAACTATGCTGAGGAGTAACTGACTTGGTTTTGCCTATTTTTGTTATTGGAGACTGACAAGAATCTATTCTTGTAAGTATCATCTCACCATCATTTTTCCATTGTTTAAAAATGCAGGAAAATTTTGCAAGTTAGCATTATAATTAGTAGCTGGAGGCTACGGTGTTTTTTTTTTTTTTTTTTTTTTTCCTGTGGGGTCGGTGTGGATGTGTTGGTCAGGCCCTCTGTCAGTTCCCCGGTTGGTTTTCATTATCCCCAGAGAGGAGAAGTGGGTATTAGTATGGCAGGTGAAAACTGCGGATCTGTTTCAGAGAATTAAACAGGATCCGCATGGTAATCCCGTTCCTTTAAGAATCCTTTGCCACATGAGCTGGGAATCCACCATGGTTCTATATACTTGTCTATGCGTGGGCACAGGAAACTGGCTAGTTCCAAGAAGTATGCCTCAGAGCTTTTCAATTAACCAGTATGTTGACAATCCTTTGCAGGTTTTCAGCGTTTCACCATAATTGTGATAACGTGTGTATGTGCCTACTGAAACCAAATATGGCTGCTACGGACATAACTATCCTGAGGCGTAGCTGACTTGGTGTTGCCTATTTTTGTCAGTGGAGACTGACAAGAAGCCATTCTTCTAAGTATCATCCCACCATCATTTCTCCATTGTTTAAAAATGCAGGGAAATTTTGCAAATTGGCATTAGAATTAGTAGCTGGAGGGTACTTTTTTGTTTTGTGGGGTCGGTCAGGATGGGTGTTCAGGCCCTCTGTCAGATCGCTGGTTTGTGTTTATTATCCCCAGAGAAGAGTAGTGGGCATGTGTTTGGCAGGTGAAAAGTGCGGATTCTGTTTCAGAGAATTAAACAGGATCCGCATGGTCATCTCATTCCTTTAAGAATCCTTTGCTTCATCAGCTGGGATTCCACCATGGTTCTATATACTCCTCTATGCGTGGACACAGGTACCTGGCTTGTTCCAAGAATTAAGCTGGAGAGTTTTCAAATTAACCAGTACGTTGAAAATTATTTGCAGGTTTTTAGCGTTTCACCATAATTTTGATAACGTTTGTATGTCCCTCCTGAAACCCAAGAAGGCTGCGACGGACATAACTATGCTGAGGAGTAGCTGACTTGGTGTTGCCTATTTTTGTTAGTGGAGACAGACAAGAAGCCATTCTTCTAAGTATGATCCCACCACCATTTTTCCATTGTTTTAAAATGCAGGGAAATTTTGCAAGTTAGCATTATAATTAGTAGCTGGAGGGTACGGTTTTTTTTTGTGTGTGTGGTCGATGTGGATGTTGGGGATCAAGCCCTCTGTCAGTTCGCTGGTTAGTTTTTATTATCCCCAGAGAGGAGAAGTGGGCATGTGTTTGGCAGGTGAAAAGGGCCGATTCTGTTTCAGAGAATTAACGTTGACCCCCATGGTCATCCCATTCCTTTAATAATCCTTTACTTCATCAGCTGGAAATCCACCATGGTTCTATATACTCCTCTTTGCGTGGGAACAGGTAACTGCCTTGTTCCAAGAAGTATGCCGCAGAGCTTTTCAATTAACCAGTACGTTGAAAATTATTTGCAGGTGTTCAGCGTTTCACCATAATTGTGAGAACCTTTGTTTGTGCCTCCTGAAACCCAAGAAGGCTGCGACGGACATAACTATGCTGAGGAGTAGCTGACTTGGTGTTGCCTATTTTTGTTAGTGGAGACTGACAAGAAGCCATTCTTCTAAGTATCATCCCACCACCATTTTTCCATTGTTTTAAAATGCAGGGAAATTTTGCAAGTTAGCATTATAATTAGTAGCTGGAGGGTACGGTTTTTTTTTTTGTGTGTGTGGTCGATGTGGATGGGGGTGGTCAGGCCCTCTGTCAGTTCGCTGGTTAGTTTTTATTATCCCCAGAGAGGAGAAGTGGGCATGTGTTTGGCAGGTGAAAAGGGCGGATTCTGTTTCAGACAATTAACGATGAACCCCATGGTCATCCCGTTCCTTTAATAATCCTTTACTTCATCAGCTGGAAATCCACCATGGTTCTCTATACTCCTCTTTGCGTGGGAACAGGTAACTGGCTTGTTCCAAGAAGTATGCCGCAGAGCTTTTCAATTAACCAGTACGTTGACAATTATTTGCAGGTGTTCAGCGTTTCACCATAATTGTGATAACGTGTGTTTGTGCCTCCTGAATCCCAAGAAGGCTGCTACGGACATAACTATGCTGAGGAGTAGCTGACTTGGTTTTGCCTATTTTTGTTATTGGAGACTGACAAGAATCCATTCTTGTAAGTATCATCTCACCATCATTTTTCCATTGTTTAAAAATGCAGGAAAATTTTGCAAGTTAGCATTATAATTAGTAGCTGGAGGCTACGGTGTTTTTTTTTTTTTTTTTTTTTTTTCCTGTGGGGTCGGTGTGGATGTGTTGGTCAGGCCCTCTGTCAGTTCCCCGGTTGGTTTTCATTATCCCCAGAGAGGAGAAGTGGGTATTAGTATGGCAGGTGAAAACTGCGGATCTGTTTCAGAGAATTAAACAGGATCCGCATGGTAATCCCGGTCCTTTAAGAATCCTTTGCCTCATGAGCTGGGAATCCACCATGGTTCTATATACTTGTCTATGCGTGGGCACAGGAAACTGGCTAGTTCCAAGAAGTATGCCTCAGAGCTTTTCAATTAACCAGTATGTTGACAATCCTTTGCAGGTTTTCAGCGTTTCACCATAATTGTGATAACGTGTGTATGTGCCTACTGAAACCAAATATGGCTGCTACGGACATAACTATCCTGAGGCGTAGCTGACTTGGTGTTGCCTATTTTTGTCAGTGGAGACTGACAAGAAGCCATTCTTCTAAGTATCATCCCACCTTCATTTCTCCATTGTTTAAAAATGCAGGGAAATTTTGCAAATTGGCATTAGAATTAGTAGCTGGAGGGTACTTTTTTGTTTTGTGGGGTCGGTCAGGATGGGTGTTCAGGCCCTCTGTCAGATCGCTGGTTTGTGTTTATTATCCCCAGAGAAGAGTAGTGGGCATGTGTTTGGCAGGTGAAAAGTGCGGATTCTGTTTCAGAGAATTAAACAGGATCCGCATGGTCATCTCATTCCTTTAAGAATCCTTTGCTTCATCAGCTGGGATTCCACCATGGTTCTATATACTCCTCTATGCGTGGGCACAGGTACCTGGCTTGTTCCAAGAAGTATGCTGGAGAGTTTTCAAATTAACCAGTACGTTGAAAATTATTTGCAGGTTTTCAGCGTTTCACCATAATTTTGATAACGTTTGTATGTCCCTCCTGAAACGCAAGAAGGCTGCGACGGACATAACTATGCTGAGGAGTAGCTGACTTGGTGTTGCCTATTTTTGTTAGTGGAGACTGACAAGAAGCCATTCTTCTAAGTATCATCCCACCACCATTTTTCCATTGTTTTAAAATGCAGGGAAATTTTGCAAGTTAGCATTATAATTAGTAGCTGGAGGGTACGGATTTTTTTGTGTGTGTGGTCGATGTGGATGGGGGGGTCAGGCCCTCTGTCAGTTCGCTGGTTAGTTTTTATTATCCCCAGAGAGGAGAAGTGGGCATGTGTTTGGCAGGTGAAAAGTGCGGATTCTGTTTCAGAGAATTAAACAGGATCCGCATGGTCATCTCATTCCTTTAAGAATCCTTTGCTTCATCAGCTGGGATTCCACCATGGTTCTATATACTCCTCTATGCGTGGGCACAGGTACCTGGCTTGTTCCAAGAATTATGCTGGAGAGTTTTCAAATTAACCAGTACGTTGAAAATTATTTGCAGGTTTTCAGCGTTTCACCATAATTTTGATAACGTTTGTATGTCCCTCCTGAAACCCAAGAAGGCTGCGACGGACATAACTATGCTGAGGAGTAGCTGACTTGGTGTTGCCTATTTTTGTTAGTGGAGACAGACAAGAAGCCATTCTTCTAAGTATGATCCCACCACCATTTTTCCATTGTTTTAAAATGCAGGGAAATTTTGCAAGTTAGCATTATAATTAGTAGCTGGAGGGTACGGTTTTTTTTTGTGTGTGGTCGATGTGGATGGTGGGGATCAGGCCCTCTGTCAGTTCGCTGGTTAGTTTTTATTATCCCCAGAGAGGAGAAGTGGGCATGTGTTTGGCAGGTGAAAAGGGCGGATTCTGTTTCAGAGAATTAACGATGATCCCCATGGTCATCCCGTTCCTTTAATAATCCTTTACTTCATCAGCTGGAAATCCACCATGGTTCTATATACTCCTCTTTGCGTGGGAACAGGTAACTGGCTTATTCCAAGAAGTATGCCGCAGAGCTTTTCAATTAACCACTACGTTGAAAATTATTTGCAGGTGTTCAGCGTTTCACCATAATTGTGAGAACCTTTGTTTGTGCCTCCTGAAACCCAAGAAGGCTGCGACGGACATAACTATGCTGAGGAGTAGCTTACTTGGTGTTGCCTATTTTTGTTAGTGGAGACTGACAAGAAGCCATTCTTCTAAGTATGATCCCACCACCATTTTTCCATTGTTTTAAAATGCAGGGAAATTTTGCAAGTTAGCATTATAATTAGTAGCTGGAAGGTACGGTTTTTTTTTTTTTGTGGTCGATGTGGATGGGGGGGGTCAGGCCCTCTGTCTGTTCGCTGGTTAGTTTTTATTATCCCCAGAGAGGAGAAGTGGGCATGTGTTTGGCAGGTGAAAAGGGCGGATTCTGTTTCAGAGAATTAACGATGATCCCCATGGTCATCCCGTTCCTTTAATAATCCTTTACTTCATCAGCTGGAAATCCACCATGGTTCTATATACTCCTCTTTGCGTGGGAACAGGTAACTGGCTTGTTCCAAGAAGTATGCCGCAGAGCTTTTCAATTAACCAGTACGTTGACAATTATTTGCAGGTGTTCAGCGTTTCACCATAATTGTGATAACGTTTGTTTGTGCCTCCTGAAACCCAAGAAGGCTGCGACGGACATAACTATGCTGAGGCGTATCTGACTTGGTTTTGCCTATTTTTGTTATTGGAGACTGACAAGAATCCATTCTTGTAAGTATCATCTCACCATCATTTTTCCATTGTTTAAAAATGCAGGAAAATTATGCAAGTTAGCATTATAATTAATAGCTGGAGGTTACGGTGTTTTTTTTTTTTTTTTTTTTTTTTCCTGTGGGGTCGGTGTGGATGTGTTGGTCAGGCCCTCTGTCAGTTCCCCGGTTGGTTTTCATTATCCCCAGAGAGGAGAAGTGGGTATTAGTATGGCAGGTGAAAACTGCGGATCTGTTTCAGAGAATTAAACAGGATCCGCATGGTAATCCCGTTCCTTTAAGAATCCTTTGCTTCATGAGCTGGGAATCCACCATGGTTCTATATACTTGTCTATGCGTGGGCACAGGAAACTGGCTAGTTCCAAGAAGTATGCCTCAGAGCTTTTCAATTAACCAGTATGTTGACAATCCTTTGCAGGTTTTCAGCGTTTCACCATAATTGTGATAACGTGTGTATGTGCCTACTGAAACCAAATATGGCTGCCACGGACATAACTATCCTGAGGCGTAGCTGACTTGGTGTTGCCTATTTTTGTCAGTGGAGACTGACAAGAAGCCATTCTTCTAAGTATCATCCCACCATCATTTCTCCATTGTTTAAAAATGCAGGGAAATTTTGCAAATTGGCATTAGAATTAGTAGCTGGAGGGTACATTTTTGTTTTGTGGGATCGGTCAGGATGGGTGTTCAGGCCCTCTGTCAGTTCGCTGGTTAGTTTTTATTATCCCCAGAGAGGAGAAGTGGGCATGTGTTGGGCAGGTGAAAAGTGCGGAATCTGTTTCAGAGAATTAAACAGGATCCGCATGGTCATCTCATTCCTTTAAGAATCCTTTGCTTCATCAGCTGGGATTCCACCATGGTTCTATATACTCCTCTATGCGTGGGCACAGGTACCTGGCTTGTTCAGAGAAGTATGCTGGAGAGTTTTCAAATTAACCAGTACGTTGAAAATTATTTGCAGGATTTCAGCGTTTCACCATAATTTTGATAACGTTTGTATGTCCCTCCTGAAACCCAAGAAGGCTGCGACGGACATAACTATGCTGAGGAGTAGCTGACTTGGTGTTGCCTATTTTTGTTAGTGGAGACAGACAAGAAGCCATTCTTCTAAGTATGATCCCACCACCATTTTTCCATTGTTTTAAAATGCAGGGAAATTTTGCAAGTTAGCATTATAATTAGTAGCTGGAGCGTACGGTGTTTTTTTTTTTTGGTGTGGTCGATGTGGATGGTGGGGATCAGGCCCTCTGTCAGTTCGCTGGTTAGTTTTTATTATCCCCAGAGAGGAGAAGTGGGCATGTGTTTGGCAGGTGAAAAGGGCGGATTCTGTTTCAGAGAATTAACGATGATCCCCATGGTCATCCCGTTCCTTTAATAATCCTGTACTTCTCAGCTGGAAATCCACCATGGTTCTATATACTCCTCTTTGCGTGGGAAAAGGTAACTGCCTTGTTCTAAGAAGTATCCCGCAGAGCTTTTCAATTAACCACTACGTTGAAAATTATTTGCAGGTGTTCAGCGTTTCACCATAATTGTGAGAACCTTTGTTTGTGCCTCCTGAAACCCAAGAAGGCTGCGACGGACATAACTATGCTGAGGAGTAGCTGACTTGGTGTTGCCTATTTTTGTTAGTGGAGACTGACAAGAAGCCATTCTTCTAAGTATGATCCCACCACCATTTTTCCATTGTTTTAAAATGCAGGGAAATTTTGCAAGTTAGCATTATAATTAGTAGCTGGAAGGTACGGTTTTTTTTTTTTGTGTGTGGTCGATGTGGATGGGGGGGGTCAGGCCCTCTGTCAGTTCGCTGGATAGTTTTTATTATCCCCAGAGAGGAGAAGTGGGCATGTGTTTGGCAGGTGAAAAGGGCGGATTCTGTTTCAGAGAATTAACGATGATCCCCATGGTCATCCCGTTCCTTTAATAATCCTTTACTTCATCAGCTGGAAATCCACCATGGTTCTCTATACTCCTCTTTGCGTGGGAACAGGTAACTGGCTTGTTCCAAGAAGTATGCCGCAGAGCTTTTCAATTAACCAGTACGTTGACAATTATTTGCAGGTGTTCAGCGTTTCACCATAATTGTGATAACGTTTGTTTGTGCCTCCTGAAACCCAAGAAGGCTGCTACGGACATAACTATGCTGAGGCGTAGCTGACTTGGTTTTTGCCTATTTTTGTTATTGGAGACTGACAGGAATCCATTCTTGTAAGTATCATCTCACCATCATTTTTCCATTGTTTAAAAATGCAGGAAAATTTTGCAAGTTAGCATTATAATTAGTAGCTGGAGGCTACGGTGTTTTTTTTTTTTTTTTTTTTCCCCTGTGGGGTCAGTGTGGATGTGTTGGTCAGGCCCTCTGTCAGTTCCCCGGTTGGTTTTCATTATCCCCAGAGAGGAGAAGTGGGTATTAGTATGGCAGGTGAAAACTGCGGATCTGTTTCAGAGAATTAAACAGGATCCGCATGGTAATCCCGTTCCTTTAAGAATCCTTTGCTTCATGAGCTGGGAATCCACCATGGTTCTATATACTTGTCTATGCGTGGGCACAGGAACCTGGCTAGTTCCAAGAAGTATGCCTCAGAGCTTTTCAATTAACCAGTGTGTTGACAATCCTTTGCAGGTTTTCAGCGTTTCACCATAATTGTGATAACGTGTGTATGTGCCTACTGAAACCAAATATGGCTGCTACGGACATAACTATGCTGAGGCGTAGCTGACTTGGTGTTGCCTATTTTTGTCAGTGGAGACTGACAAGAAGCCATTCTTCTAAGTATCATCCCACCATCATTTCTCCATTGTTTAAAAATGCAGGGAAATTTTGCAAATTGGCATTAGAATTAGTAGCTGGAGGGTACTTTTTTGTTTTGTGGGGTCGGTCAGGATGGGTGTTCAGGCCCTCTGTCAGATCGCTGGTTTGTTTTTGTTATCCCCAGAGAAGAGTAGTGGGCATGTGATTGGCAGGTGAAAAGTGCGGATTCTGTTTCAGAGAATTAAACAGGAGCCGCATGGTCATCTCATTCCTTTAAGAATCCTTTGCTTCATCAGCTGGGATTCCACCATGTTTCTATATACTCCTCCATGCGTGGGCACAGGTACCTGGCTTGTTCCAAGAATTATGCTGGAGAGTTTCCAATTAACCAGTACGTTGAAAATTATTTGCAGGTTTTCAGCGTTTCACCATAATTTTGATAACGTTTGTATGTCCCTCCTGAAACCCAAGAAGGCTGCGACGGACATAACTATGCTGAGGAGTAGCTGACTTAGTGTTACCTATTTTTGTTAGTGGACACAGACAAGAAGCCATTCTTCTAAGTATCATCCCACCACCATTTTTCCATTGTTTTAAAATGCAGGGAAATTTTGCAAGTTAGCCTTAGAATTAGTAGCTGGAGGGTACGGTTTCTTTTTTTGTGTGTGGTCGATGTGGCCGGGGGGGGGGGTCAGGCCCTCTGTCAGTTCGCTGGTTAGTTTTTATTATCCCCAGAGAGGAGAAGTGGGCATGTGTTTGGCAGGTGAAAAGGGCGGATTCTGTTTCAGAGAATTAACGATGATCCCCATGGTCATCCCGTTCCTTTAATAATCCTTTACTTCATCAGCTGGAAATCCACCATGGTTCTATATACTCCTCTTTGCGTGGGAACAGGTAACTGGCTTGTTCCAAGAAGTATGCCTCAGAGCTTTTCAATTAACCACTACGTTGAAAATTATTTGCAGGTGTTCAGCGTTTCACCATAATTGTGAGAACCTTTGTTTGTGCCTCCTGAAACCCAAGAAGGCTGCGACGGACATAACTATGCTGAGGAGTAGCTGACTTGGTGTTGCCTATTTTTGTTAGTGGAGACTGACAAGAAGCCATTCTTCTAAGTATCATCTCAGCACCATTTTTCCATTGTTTTAAAATGCAGGGAAATTTTGCAAGTTAGCATTATAATTAGTAGCTGGAAGGTACGGTTTTTTTTTTTTGTGTGGTCGATGTGGATGGGGGGGGGTGAGGCCCTCTGTCAGTTCGCTGGTTAGCTTTTATTATCCCCAGAGAGGAGAAGTGGGCATGTGTTTGGCAGGTGAAAAGGGCGGATTCTGTTTCAGAGAATTAACGATGAACCCCATGGTCATCCCGTTCCTTTAATAATCCTTTACTTCATCAGCTGGAAATCCACCATGGTTCTCTATACTCCTCTTTGCTTGGGAACAGGTAACTGGCTTGTTCCAAGAAGTATGCCGCAGAGCTTTTCAATTAACCAGTACGTTGACAATTATTTGCAGGTGTTCAGCGTTTCACCATAATTGTGATAACGTGTGTTTGTGCCTCCTGAAACCCAAGAAGGCTGCTACGGACATAACTATGCTGAGGAGTAACTGACTTGGTTTTGCCTATTTTTGTTATTGGAGACTGACAAGAATCTATTCTTGTAAGTATCATCTCACCATCATTTTTCCATTGTTTAAAAATGCAGGAAAATTTTGCAAGTTAGCATTATAATTAGTAGCTGGAGGCTACGGTGTTTTTTTTTTTTTTTTTTTTTTTCCTGTGGGGTCGGTGTGGATGTGTTGGTCAGGCCCTCTGTCAGTTCCCCGGTTGGTTTTCATTATCCCCAGAGAGGAGAAGTGGGTATTAGTATGGCAGGTGAAAACTGCGGATCTGTTTCAGAGAATTAAACAGGATCCGCATGGTAATCCCGTTCCTTTAAGAATCCTTTGCCACATGAGCTGGGAATCCACCATGGTTCTATATACTTGTCTATGCGTGGGCACAGGAAACTGGCTAGTTCCAAGAAGTATGCCTCAGAGCTTTTCAATTAACCAGTATGTTGACAATCCTTTGCAGGTTTTCAGCGTTTCACCATAATTGTGATAACGTGTGTATGTGCCTACTGAAACCAAATATGGCTGCTACGGACATAACTATCCTGAGGCGTAGCTGACTTGGTGTTGCCTATTTTTGTCAGTGGAGACTGACAAGAAGCCATTCTTCTAAGTATCATCCCACCATCATTTCTCCATTGTTTAAAAATGCAGGGAAATTTTGCAAATTGGCATTAGAATTAGTAGCTGGAGGGTACTTTTTTGTTTTGTGGGGTCGGTCAGGATGGGTGTTCAGGCCCTCTGTCAGATCGCTGGTTTGTGTTTATTATCCCCAGAGAAGAGTAGTGGGCATGTGTTTGGCAGGTGAAAAGTGCGGATTCTGTTTCAGAGAATTAAACAGGATCCGCATGGTCATCTCATTCCTTTAAGAATCCTTTGCTTCATCAGCTGGGATTCCACCATGGTTCTATATACTCCTCTATGCGTGGACACAGGTACCTGGCTTGTTCCAAGAATTAAGCTGGAGAGTTTTCAAATTAACCAGTACGTTGAAAATTATTTGCAGGTTTTTAGCGTTTCACCATAATTTTGATAACGTTTGTATGTCCCTCCTGAAACCCAAGAAGGCTGCGACGGACATAACTATGCTGAGGAGTAGCTGACTTGGTGTTGCCTATTTTTGTTAGTGGAGACAGACAAGAAGCCATTCTTCTAAGTATGATCCCACCACCATTTTTCCATTGTTTTAAAATGCAGGGAAATTTTGCAAGTTAGCATTATAATTAGTAGCTGGAGGGTACGGTTTTTTTTTGTGTGTGTGGTCGATGTGGATGTTGGGGATCAAGCCCTCTGTCAGTTCGCTGGTTAGTTTTTATTATCCCCAGAGAGGAGAAGTGGGCATGTGTTTGGCAGGTGAAAAGGGCCGATTCTGTTTCAGAGAATTAACGTTGACCCCCATGGTCATCCCATTCCTTTAATAATCCTTTACTTCATCAGCTGGAAATCCACCATGGTTCTATATACTCCTCTTTGCGTGGGAACAGGTAACTGCCTTGTTCCAAGAAGTATGCCGCAGAGCTTTTCAATTAACCAGTACGTTGAAAATTATTTGCAGGTGTTCAGCGTTTCACCATAATTGTGAGAACCTTTGTTTGTGCCTCCTGAAACCCAAGAAGGCTGCGACGGACATAACTATGCTGAGGAGTAGCTGACTTGGTGTTGCCTATTTTTGTTAGTGGAGACTGACAAGAAGCCATTCTTCTAAGTATCATCCCACCACCATTTTTCCATTGTTTTAAAATGCAGGGAAATTTTGCAAGTTAGCATTATAATTAGTAGCTGGAGGGTACGGTTTTTTTTTTTGTGTGTGTGGTCGATGTGGATGGGGGTGGTCAGGCCCTCTGTCAGTTCGCTGGTTAGTTTTTATTATCCCCAGAGAGGAGAAGTGGGCATGTGTTTGGCAGGTGAAAAGGGCGGATTCTGTTTCAGACAATTAACGATGAACCCCATGGTCATCCCGTTCCTTTAATAATCCTTTACTTCATCAGCTGGAAATCCACCATGGTTCTCTATACTCCTCTTTGCGTGGGAACAGGTAACTGGCTTGTTCCAAGAAGTATGCCGCAGAGCTTTTCAATTAACCAGTACGTTGACAATTATTTGCAGGTGTTCAGCGTTTCACCATAATTGTGATAACGTGTGTTTGTGCCTCCTGAATCCCAAGAAGGCTGCTACGGACATAACTATGCTGAGGAGTAGCTGACTTGGTTTTGCCTATTTTTGTTATTGGAGACTGACAAGAATCCATTCTTGTAAGTATCATCTCACCATCATTTTTCCATTGTTTAAAAATGCAGGAAAATTTTGCAAGTTAGCATTATAATTAGTAGCTGGAGGCTACGGTGTTTTTTTTTTTTTTTTTTTTTTTTCCTGTGGGGTCGGTGTGGATGTGTTGGTCAGGCCCTCTGTCAGTTCCCCGGTTGGTTTTCATTATCCCCAGAGAGGAGAAGTGGGTATTAGTATGGCAGGTGAAAACTGCGGATCTGTTTCAGAGAATTAAACAGGATCCGCATGGTAATCCCGGTCCTTTAAGAATCCTTTGCCTCATGAGCTGGGAATCCACCATGGTTCTATATACTTGTCTATGCGTGGGCACAGGAAACTGGCTAGTTCCAAGAAGTATGCCTCAGAGCTTTTCAATTAACCAGTATGTTGACAATCCTTTGCAGGTTTTCAGCGTTTCACCATAATTGTGATAACGTGTGTAT
Organism: Eulemur rufifrons; assembly: GCF_041146395.1. NCBI lineage: Eukaryota > Metazoa > Chordata > Mammalia > Primates > Lemuridae > Eulemur > Eulemur rufifrons. The sequence continues at coordinate 6,459,792 of NC_091012.1, read as the reverse complement.
GTGCCTACTGAAACCAAATATGGCTGCTACGGACATAACTATCCTGAGGCGTAGCTGACTTGGTGTTGCCTATTTTTGTCAGTGGAGACTGACAAGAAGCCATTCTTCTAAGTATCATCCCACCTTCATTTCTCCATTGTTTAAAAATGCAGGGAAATTTTGCAAATTGGCATTAGAATTAGTAGCTGGAGGGTACTTTTTTGTTTTGTGGGGTCGGTCAGGATGGGTGTTCAGGCCCTCTGTCAGATCGCTGGTTTGTGTTTATTATCCCCAGAGAAGAGTAGTGGGCATGTGTTTGGCAGGTGAAAAGTGCGGATTCTGTTTCAGAGAATTAAACAGGATCCGCATGGTCATCTCATTCCTTTAAGAATCCTTTGCTTCATCAGCTGGGATTCCACCATGGTTCTATATACTCCTCTATGCGTGGGCACAGGTACCTGGCTTGTTCCAAGAAGTATGCTGGAGAGTTTTCAAATTAACCAGTACGTTGAAAATTATTTGCAGGTTTTCAGCGTTTCACCATAATTTTGATAACGTTTGTATGTCCCTCCTGAAACGCAAGAAGGCTGCGACGGACATAACTATGCTGAGGAGTAGCTGACTTGGTGTTGCCTATTTTTGTTAGTGGAGACTGACAAGAAGCCATTCTTCTAAGTATCATCCCACCACCATTTTTCCATTGTTTTAAAATGCAGGGAAATTTTGCAAGTTAGCATTATAATTAGTAGCTGGAGGGTACGGATTTTTTTGTGTGTGTGGTCGATGTGGATGGGGGGGTCAGGCCCTCTGTCAGTTCGCTGGTTAGTTTTTATTATCCCCAGAGAGGAGAAGTGGGCATGTGTTTGGCAGGTGAAAAGTGCGGATTCTGTTTCAGAGAATTAAACAGGATCCGCATGGTCATCTCATTCCTTTAAGAATCCTTTGCTTCATCAGCTGGGATTCCACCATGGTTCTATATACTCCTCTATGCGTGGGCACAGGTACCTGGCTTGTTCCAAGAATTATGCTGGAGAGTTTTCAAATTAACCAGTACGTTGAAAATTATTTGCAGGTTTTCAGCGTTTCACCATAATTTTGATAACGTTTGTATGTCCCTCCTGAAACCCAAGAAGGCTGCGACGGACATAACTATGCTGAGGAGTAGCTGACTTGGTGTTGCCTATTTTTGTTAGTGGAGACAGACAAGAAGCCATTCTTCTAAGTATGATCCCACCACCATTTTTCCATTGTTTTAAAATGCAGGGAAATTTTGCAAGTTAGCATTATAATTAGTAGCTGGAGGGTACGGTTTTTTTTTGTGTGTGGTCGATGTGGATGGTGGGGATCAGGCCCTCTGTCAGTTCGCTGGTTAGTTTTTATTATCCCCAGAGAGGAGAAGTGGGCATGTGTTTGGCAGGTGAAAAGGGCGGATTCTGTTTCAGAGAATTAACGATGATCCCCATGGTCATCCCGTTCCTTTAATAATCCTTTACTTCATCAGCTGGAAATCCACCATGGTTCTATATACTCCTCTTTGCGTGGGAACAGGTAACTGGCTTATTCCAAGAAGTATGCCGCAGAGCTTTTCAATTAACCACTACGTTGAAAATTATTTGCAGGTGTTCAGCGTTTCACCATAATTGTGAGAACCTTTGTTTGTGCCTCCTGAAACCCAAGAAGGCTGCGACGGACATAACTATGCTGAGGAGTAGCTTACTTGGTGTTGCCTATTTTTGTTAGTGGAGACTGACAAGAAGCCATTCTTCTAAGTATGATCCCACCACCATTTTTCCATTGTTTTAAAATGCAGGGAAATTTTGCAAGTTAGCATTATAATTAGTAGCTGGAAGGTACGGTTTTTTTTTTTTTGTGGTCGATGTGGATGGGGGGGGTCAGGCCCTCTGTCTGTTCGCTGGTTAGTTTTTATTATCCCCAGAGAGGAGAAGTGGGCATGTGTTTGGCAGGTGAAAAGGGCGGATTCTGTTTCAGAGAATTAACGATGATCCCCATGGTCATCCCGTTCCTTTAATAATCCTTTACTTCATCAGCTGGAAATCCACCATGGTTCTATATACTCCTCTTTGCGTGGGAACAGGTAACTGGCTTGTTCCAAGAAGTATGCCGCAGAGCTTTTCAATTAACCAGTACGTTGACAATTATTTGCAGGTGTTCAGCGTTTCACCATAATTGTGATAACGTTTGTTTGTGCCTCCTGAAACCCAAGAAGGCTGCGACGGACATAACTATGCTGAGGCGTATCTGACTTGGTTTTGCCTATTTTTGTTATTGGAGACTGACAAGAATCCATTCTTGTAAGTATCATCTCACCATCATTTTTCCATTGTTTAAAAATGCAGGAAAATTATGCAAGTTAGCATTATAATTAATAGCTGGAGGTTACGGTGTTTTTTTTTTTTTTTTTTTTTTTTCCTGTGGGGTCGGTGTGGATGTGTTGGTCAGGCCCTCTGTCAGTTCCCCGGTTGGTTTTCATTATCCCCAGAGAGGAGAAGTGGGTATTAGTATGGCAGGTGAAAACTGCGGATCTGTTTCAGAGAATTAAACAGGATCCGCATGGTAATCCCGTTCCTTTAAGAATCCTTTGCTTCATGAGCTGGGAATCCACCATGGTTCTATATACTTGTCTATGCGTGGGCACAGGAAACTGGCTAGTTCCAAGAAGTATGCCTCAGAGCTTTTCAATTAACCAGTATGTTGACAATCCTTTGCAGGTTTTCAGCGTTTCACCATAATTGTGATAACGTGTGTATGTGCCTACTGAAACCAAATATGGCTGCCACGGACATAACTATCCTGAGGCGTAGCTGACTTGGTGTTGCCTATTTTTGTCAGTGGAGACTGACAAGAAGCCATTCTTCTAAGTATCATCCCACCATCATTTCTCCATTGTTTAAAAATGCAGGGAAATTTTGCAAATTGGCATTAGAATTAGTAGCTGGAGGGTACATTTTTGTTTTGTGGGATCGGTCAGGATGGGTGTTCAGGCCCTCTGTCAGTTCGCTGGTTAGTTTTTATTATCCCCAGAGAGGAGAAGTGGGCATGTGTTGGGCAGGTGAAAAGTGCGGAATCTGTTTCAGAGAATTAAACAGGATCCGCATGGTCATCTCATTCCTTTAAGAATCCTTTGCTTCATCAGCTGGGATTCCACCATGGTTCTATATACTCCTCTATGCGTGGGCACAGGTACCTGGCTTGTTCAGAGAAGTATGCTGGAGAGTTTTCAAATTAACCAGTACGTTGAAAATTATTTGCAGGATTTCAGCGTTTCACCATAATTTTGATAACGTTTGTATGTCCCTCCTGAAACCCAAGAAGGCTGCGACGGACATAACTATGCTGAGGAGTAGCTGACTTGGTGTTGCCTATTTTTGTTAGTGGAGACAGACAAGAAGCCATTCTTCTAAGTATGATCCCACCACCATTTTTCCATTGTTTTAAAATGCAGGGAAATTTTGCAAGTTAGCATTATAATTAGTAGCTGGAGCGTACGGTGTTTTTTTTTTTTGGTGTGGTCGATGTGGATGGTGGGGATCAGGCCCTCTGTCAGTTCGCTGGTTAGTTTTTATTATCCCCAGAGAGGAGAAGTGGGCATGTGTTTGGCAGGTGAAAAGGGCGGATTCTGTTTCAGAGAATTAACGATGATCCCCATGGTCATCCCGTTCCTTTAATAATCCTGTACTTCTCAGCTGGAAATCCACCATGGTTCTATATACTCCTCTTTGCGTGGGAAAAGGTAACTGCCTTGTTCTAAGAAGTATCCCGCAGAGCTTTTCAATTAACCACTACGTTGAAAATTATTTGCAGGTGTTCAGCGTTTCACCATAATTGTGAGAACCTTTGTTTGTGCCTCCTGAAACCCAAGAAGGCTGCGACGGACATAACTATGCTGAGGAGTAGCTGACTTGGTGTTGCCTATTTTTGTTAGTGGAGACTGACAAGAAGCCATTCTTCTAAGTATGATCCCACCACCATTTTTCCATTGTTTTAAAATGCAGGGAAATTTTGCAAGTTAGCATTATAATTAGTAGCTGGAAGGTACGGTTTTTTTTTTTTGTGTGTGGTCGATGTGGATGGGGGGGGTCAGGCCCTCTGTCAGTTCGCTGGATAGTTTTTATTATCCCCAGAGAGGAGAAGTGGGCATGTGTTTGGCAGGTGAAAAGGGCGGATTCTGTTTCAGAGAATTAACGATGATCCCCATGGTCATCCCGTTCCTTTAATAATCCTTTACTTCATCAGCTGGAAATCCACCATGGTTCTCTATACTCCTCTTTGCGTGGGAACAGGTAACTGGCTTGTTCCAAGAAGTATGCCGCAGAGCTTTTCAATTAACCAGTACGTTGACAATTATTTGCAGGTGTTCAGCGTTTCACCATAATTGTGATAACGTTTGTTTGTGCCTCCTGAAACCCAAGAAGGCTGCTACGGACATAACTATGCTGAGGCGTAGCTGACTTGGTTTTTGCCTATTTTTGTTATTGGAGACTGACAGGAATCCATTCTTGTAAGTATCATCTCACCATCATTTTTCCATTGTTTAAAAATGCAGGAAAATTTTGCAAGTTAGCATTATAATTAGTAGCTGGAGGCTACGGTGTTTTTTTTTTTTTTTTTTTTCCCCTGTGGGGTCAGTTTGGATGTGTTGGTCAGGCCCTCTGTCAGTTCCCCGGTTGGTTTTCATTATCCCCAGAGAGGAGAAGTGGGTATTAGTATGGCAGGTGAAAACTGCGGATCTGTTTCAGAGAATTAAACAGGATCCGCATGGTAATCCCGTTCCTTTAAGAATCCTTTGCTTCATGAGCTGGGAATCCACCATGGTTCTATATACTTGTCTATGCGTGGGCACAGGAACCTGGCTAGTTCCAAGAAGTATGCCTCAGAGCTTTTCAATTAACCAGTGTGTTGACAATCCTTTGCAGGTTTTCAGCGTTTCACCATAATTGTGATAACGTGTGTATGTGCCTACTGAAACCAAATATGGCTGCTACGGACATAACTATGCTGAGGCGTAGCTGACTTGGTGTTGCCTATTTTTGTCAGTGGAGACTGACAAGAAGCCATTCTTCTAAGTATCATCCCACCATCATTTCTCCATTGTTTAAAAATGCAGGGAAATTTTGCAAATTGGCATTAGAATTAGTAGCTGGAGGGTACTTTTTTGTTTTGTGGGGTCGGTCAGGATGGGTGTTCAGGCCCTCTGTCAGATCGCTGGTTTGTTTTTGTTATCCCCAGAGAAGAGTAGTGGGCATGTGATTGGCAGGTGAAAAGTGCGGATTCTGTTTCAGAGAATTAAACAGGAGCCGCATGGTCATCTCATTCCTTTAAGAATCCTTTGCTTCATCAGCTGGGATTCCACCATGTTTCTATATACTCCTCCATGCGTGGGCACAGGTACCTGGCTTGTTCCAAGAATTATGCTGGAGAGTTTCCAATTAACCAGTACGTTGAAAATTATTTGCAGGTTTTCAGCGTTTCACCATAATTTTGATAACGTTTGTATGTCCCTCCTGAAACCCAAGAAGGCTGCGACGGACATAACTATGCTGAGGAGTAGCTGACTTAGTGTTACCTATTTTTGTTAGTGGACACAGACAAGAAGCCATTCTTCTAAGTATCATCCCACCACCATTTTTCCATTGTTTTAAAATGCAGGGAAATTTTGCAAGTTAGCCTTAGAATTAGTAGCTGGAGGGTACGGTTTCTTTTTTTGTGTGTGGTCGATGTGGCCGGGGGGGGGGGTCAGGCCCTCTGTCAGTTCGCTGGTTAGTTTTTATTATCCCCAGAGAGGAGAAGTGGGCATGTGTTTGGCAGGTGAAAAGGGCGGATTCTGTTTCAGAGAATTAACGATGATCCCCATGGTCATCCCGTTCCTTTAATAATCCTTTACTTCATCAGCTGGAAATCCACCATGGTTCTATATACTCCTCTTTGCGTGGGAACAGGTAACTGGCTTGTTCCAAGAAGTATGCCTCAGAGCTTTTCAATTAACCACTACGTTGAAAATTATTTGCAGGTGTTCAGCGTTTCACCATAATTGTGAGAACCTTTGTTTGTGCCTCCTGAAACCCAAGAAGGCTGCGACGGACATAACTATGCTGAGGAGTAGCTGACTTGGTGTTGCCTATTTTTGTTAGTGGAGACTGACAAGAAGCCATTCTTCTAAGTATCATCTCAGCACCATTTTTCCATTGTTTTAAAATGCAGGGAAATTTTGCAAGTTAGCATTATAATTAGTAGCTGGAAGGTACGGTTTTTTTTTTTTGTGTGGTCGATGTGGATGGGGGGGGGTGAGGCCCTCTGTCAGTTCGCTGGTTAGCTTTTATTATCCCCAGAGAGGAGAAGTGGGCATGTGTTTGGCAGGTGAAAAGGGCGGATTCTGTTTCAGAGAATTAACGATGATCCCCATGGTCATCCCGTTCCTTTAATAATCCTTTACTTCATCAGCTGGAAATCCACCATGGTTCTATATACTCCTCTTTGCGTGGGAACAGGTAACTGGCTTGTTCCAAGAAGTATGCCGCAGAGCTTTTCAATTAACCAGTACGTTGACAATTATTTGCAGGTGTTCAGCGTTTCACCATAATTGTGATAACGTTTGTTTGTGCCTCCTGAAACCCAAGAAGGCTGCGACGGACATAACTATGCTGAGGCGTAGCTGACTTGGTTTTGCCTATTTTTGTTATTGGAGACTGACAAGAATCCATTCTTGTAAGTATCATCTCACCATCATTTTTCCATTGTTTAAAAATGCAGGAAAATTTTGCAAGTTAGCATTATAATTAGTAGCTGGAGGCTACGGTGTTTTTTTTTTTTTTTTTTTTTCCTGTGGGGTCGGTGTGGATGTGTTGGTCAGGCCCTCTGTCAGTTCCCCGGTTGGTTTTCATTATCCCCAGAGAGGAGAAGTGGGTATTAGTATGGCAGGTGAAAACTGCGGATCTGTTTCAGAGAATTAAACAGGATCCGCATGGTAATCCCGTTCCTTTAAGAATCCTTTGCTTCATGAGCTGGGAATCCACCATGGTTCTATATACTTGTCTATGCGTGGGCACAGGAAACTGGCTAGTTCCAAGAAGTATGCCTCAGAGCTTTTCAATTAACCAGTATGTTGACAATCCTTTGCAGGTTTTCAGCGTTTCACCATCATTGTGATAACGTGTGTATGTGCCTACTGAAACCAAATATGGCTGCTACGGACATAACTATGCTGAGGCGTAGCTGACTTGGTGTTGCCTATTTTTGTCAGTGGAGACTGACAAGAAGCCATTCTTCTAAGTATCATCCCACCATCATTTCTCCATTGTTTAAAAATGCAGGGAAATTTTGCAAATTGGCATTAGAATTAGTAGCTGGAGGGTACTTTTTTGTTTTGTGGGGTCGGTCAGGATGGGTGTTCAGGCCCTCTGTCAGATCGCTGGTTTGTTTTTATTATCCCCAGAGAAGAGTAGTGGGCATGTGATTGGCAGGTCAAAAGTGCGGATTCTGTTTCAGAGAATTAAACAGGAGCCGCATGGTCATCTCATTCCTTTAAGAATCCTTTGCTTCATCAGCTGGGATTCCACCATGTTTCTATATACTCCTCCATGCGTGGGCACAGGTACCTGGCTTGTTCCAAGAATTATGCTGGAGAGTTTCCAATTAACCAGTACGTTGAAAATTATTTGCAGGTTTTCAGCGTTTCACCATAATTTTGATAACGTTTGTATGTCCCTCCTGAAACCCAAGAAGGCTGCGACGGACATAACTATGCTGAGGAGTAGCTGACTTGGTGTTACCTATTTTTGTTAGTGGAGACAGACAAGAAGCCATTCTTCTAAGTATCATCCCACCACCATTTTTCCATTGTTTTAAAATGCAGGGAAATTTTGCAAGTTAGCATTAGAATTAGTAGCTGGAGGGTACGGTTTCTTTTTTTGTGTGTGGTCGATGTGGCCGGGGGGGGGGGGGTCAGGCCCTCTGTCAGTTCGCTGGTTAGTTTTTATTATCCCCAGAGAGGAGAAGTGGGCATGTGTTTGGCAGGTGAAAAGTGCGGATTCTGTTTCAGAGAATTAACGATGATCCCCATGGTCATCCCGTTCCTTTAATAATACTTTACTTCATCAGCTGGAAATCCACCATGGTTCTATATACTCCTCTTTGCGTGGGAACAGGTAACTGGCTTGTTCCAAGAAGTATGCCTCAGAGCTTTTCAATTAACCACTACGTTGAAAATTATTTGCAGGTGTTCAGCGTTTCACCATAATTGTGAGAACCTTTGTTTGTGCCTCCTGAAACCCAAGAAGGCTGCGACGGACATAACTATGCTGAGGAGTAGCTGACTTGGTGTTGCCTATTTTTGTTAGTGGAGACTGACAAGAAGCCATTCTTCTAAGTATCATCTCAGCACCATTTTTCCATTGTTTTAAAATGCAGGGAAATTTTGCAAGTTAGCATTATAATTAGTAGCTGGAAGGTACGGTTTTTTTTTTGTGTGTGGTCGATGTGGATGGGGGGGGTGAGGCCCTCTGTCAGTTCGCTGGTTAGCTTTTATTATCCCCAGAGAGGAGAAGTGGGCATGTGTTTGGCAGGTGAAAAGGGCGGATTCTGTTTCAGAGAATTAACGATGATCCCCATGGTCATCCCGTTCCTTTAATAATCCTTTACTTCATCAGCTGGAAATCCACCATGGTTCTATATACTCCTCTTTGCGTGGGAACAGGTAACTGGCTTGTTCCAAGAAGTATGCCGCAGAGCTTTTCAATTAACCAGTACGTTGACAATTATTTGCAGGTGTTCAGCGTTTCACCATAATTGTGATAACGTTTGTTTGTGCCTCCTGAAACCCAAGAAGGCTGCGACGGACATAACTATGCTGAGGCGTAGCTGACTTGGTTTTGCCTATTTTTGTTATTGGAGACTGACAAGAATCCATTCTTGTAAGTATCATCTCACCATCATTTTTCCATTGTTTAAAAATGCAGGAAAATTTTGCAAGTTAGCATTATAATTAGTAGCTGGAGGCTACGGTGTTTTTTTTTTGTTTTTTTTTTCCTGTGGGGTCGGTGTGGATGTGTTGGTCAGGCCCTCTGTCAGTTCCCCGGTTGGTTTTCATTATCCCCAGAGAGGAGAAGTGGGTATTAGTATGGCAGGTGAAAACTGCGGATCTGTTTCAGAGAATTAAACAGGATCCGCATGGTAATCCCGTTCCTTTAAGAATCCTTTGCTTCATGAGCTGGGAATCCACCATGGTTCTATATACTTGTCTATGCGTGGGCACAGGAAACTGGCTAGTTCCAAGAAGTATGCCTCAGAGCTTTTCAATTAACCAGTATGTTGACAATCCTTTGCAGGTTTTCAGCGTTTCACCATAATTGTGATAACGTGTGTATGTGCCTACTGAAACCAAATATGGCTGCTACGGACATAACTATGCTGAGGCGTAGCTGATTTGGTGTTGCCTATTTTTGTCAGTGGAGACTGACAAGAAGCCATTCTTCTAAGTATCATCCCACCATCATTTCTCCATTGTTTAAAAATGCAGGGAAATTTTGCAAATTGGCATTAGAATTAGTAGCTGGAGGGTACTTTTTTGTTTTGTGGGGTCGGTCAGGATGGGTGTTCAGGCCCTCTGTCAGATCGCTGGTTTGTGTTTATTATCCCCAGAGAAGAGTAGTGGGCATGTGTTTGGCAGGTGAAAAGTGCGGATTCTGTTTCAGAGAATTAAACAGGATCCGCATGGTCATCTCATTCCTTTAAGAATCCTTTGCTTCATCAGCTGGGATTCCACCATGGTTCTATATACTCCTCTATGCGTGGGCACAGGTACCTGGCTTGTTCCAAGAAGTATGCTGGAGAGTTTTCAAATTAACCAGTACGTTGAAAATTATTTGCAGGTTTTCAGCGTTTCACCATAATTTTGATAACGTTTGTATGTCCCTCCTGAAACCCAAGAAGGCTGCGACGGACATAACTATGCTGAGGCGTAGCTGACTTGGTGTTGCCTATTTTTGTTAGTGGAGACAGACAAGAAGCCATTCTTCTAAGTATGATCCCACCACCATTTTTCCATTGTTTTAAAATGCAGGGAAATTTTGCAAGTTAGCATTATAATTAGTAGCTGGAGCGTACGGTTTTTTTTTTTGGTGTGGTCGATGTGGATGGTGGGGATCAGGCCCTCTGTCAGTTCGCTGGTTAGTTTTTATTATCCCCAGAGAGGAGAAGTGGGCATGTGTTTGGCAGGTGAAAAGGGCGGATTCTGTTTCAGAGAATTAACGATGATCCCCATGGTCATCCCGTTCCTTTAATAATCCTTTACTTCATCAGCTGGAAATCCACCATGGTTCTATATACTCCTCTTTGCGTGGGAACAGGTAACTGGCTTGTTCCAAGAAGTATGCCTCAGAGCTTTTCAATTAACCACTACGTTGAAAATTATTTGCAGGTGTTCAGCGTTTCACCATAATTGTGAGAACCTTTGTTTGTGCCTCCTGAAACCCAAGAAGGCTGCGACGGACATAACTATGCTGAGGAGTAGCTGACTTGGTGTTGCCTATTTTTGTTAGTGGAGACTGACAAGAAGCCATTCTTCTAAGTATGATCCCACCACCATTTTTCCATTGTTTTAAAATGCAGGGAAATTTTGCAAGTTAGCATTATAATTAGTAGCTGGAAGGTACGGTTTTTTTTTGTGTGTGGTCGATGTGGATGGGGGGAGTCAGGCCCTCTGTCAGTTCGCTGGTTAGTTTTTATTATCCCCAGAGAGGAGAAGTGGGCATGTGTTTGGCAGGTGAAAAGGGTGGATTCTGTTTCAGAGAATTAACGATGATCCCCATGGTCATCCCTTTCCTTTAATAATCCTTTACTTCATCAGCTGGAAATCCACCATGGTTCTATATACTCCTCTTTGCGTGGGAACAGGTAACTGGCTTGTTCCAAGAAGTATGCCGCAGAGCTTTTCAATTAACCAGTACGTTGACAATTATTTGCAGGTGTTCAGCGTTTCACCATAATTGTGATAACGTTTGTTTGTGCCTCCTGAAACCCAAGAAGGCTGCGACGGACATAACTATGCTGAGGCGTAGCTGACTTGGTTTTGCCTATTTTTGTTAGTGGAGACTGACAAGAATCCATTCTTGTAAGTATCATCTCACCATCATTTTTCCATTGTTTAAAAATGCAGGAAAATTTTGCAAGTCAGCATTATAATTAGTAGCTGGAGGCTACGGTGTTTTTTTTTTGTTTTTTTTTCCTGTGGGGTCGGTGTGGATGTGTTGGTCAGGCCCTCTGTCAGTTCCCCGGTTGGTTTTCATTATCCCCAGAGAGGAGAAGTGGGTATTAGTATGGCAGGTGAAAACTGCGGATCTGTTTCAGAGAATTAAACAGGATCCGCATGGTAATCCCGTTCCTTTAAGAATCCTTTGCTTCATGAGCTGGAAATATACCAGGGTTCTATATACTTGTCTATGCGTGGGCACAGGAAACTGGCTAGTTCCAAGAAGTATGCCTCAGAGCTTTTCAATTAACGAGTATGTTGACAATCCTTTGCAGGTTTTCAGCGTTTCACCATAATTGTGATAACGTGTGTATGTGCCTACTGAAACCAAATATGGCTGCTACGGACATAACTATGCTGAGGCGTAGCTGACTTGGTGTTGCCTATTTTTGTCAGTGGAGACTGACAAGAAGCCATTCTTCTAAGTATCATCCCACCATCATTTCTCCATTGTTTAAAAATGCAGGGAAATTTTGCAAATTGGCATTAGAATTAGTAGCTGGAGGGTACTTTTTTGTTTTGTGGGGTCGGTCAGGATGGGTGTTCAGGCCCTCTGTCAGATCGCTGGTTTGTGTTTATTATCCCCAGAGAAGAGTAGTGGGCATGTGTTTGGCAGGTGAAAAGTGCGGATTCTGTTTCAGAGAATTAAACAGGATCCGCATGGTCATCTCATTCCTTTAAGAATCCTTTGCTTCATCAGCTGGGATTCCACCATGGTTCTATATACTCCTCTATGCGTGGGCACAGGTACCTGGCTTGTTCCAAGAAGTATGCTGGAGAGTTTTCAAATTAACCAGTACGTTGAAAATTATTTGCAGGTTTTCAGCTTTTCACCATAATTTTGATAACGTTTGTATGTCCCTCCTGAAACCCAAGAAGGCTGCGACGGACATAACTATGCTGAGGAGTAGCTGATTTGGTGTTGCCTATTTTTGTTAGTGGAGACAGACAAGAAGCCATTCTTCTAAGTATGATCCCACCACCATTTTTCCATTGTTTTAAAATGCAGGGAAATTTTGCAAGTTAGCATTATAATTAGTAGCTGGAGCGTACGGTTTTTTTTTTTTGGTGTGGTCGATGTGGATGGTGGGGATCAGGCCCTCTGTCAGTTCGCTGGTTAGTTTTTATTATCCCCAGGGAGGAGAAGTGGGCATGTGTTTGGCAGGTGAAAAGGGCGGATTCTGTTTCAGAGAATTAACGATGATCCCCATGGTCATCCCGTTCCTTTAATAATCCTTTACTTCATCAGCTGGAAATCCACCATGGTTCTATATACTCCTCTTTGCGTGGGAACAGGTAACTGGCTTGTTCCAAGAAGTATGCCTCAGACCTTTTCAATTAACCACTACGTTGAAAATTATTTGCAGGTGTTCAGCGTTTCACCATAATTGTGAGAACCTTTGTTTGTGCCTCCTGAAACCCAAGAGGGCTGCGACGGACATAACTATGCTGAGGAGTAGCTGACTTGGTGTTGCCTATTTTTGTTAGTGGAGACTGACAAGAAGCCATTCTTCTAAGTATGATCCCACCACCATTTTTCCATTGTTTTAAAATGCAGGGAAATTTTGCAAGTTAGCATTATAATTAGTAGCTGGAAGGTACGGTTTTTTTTTTGTGTGTGGTCGATGTGGATGGGGGGGGTCAGGCCCTCTGTCAGTTCGCTGGTTAGTTTTTATTATCCCCAGAGAGGAGAAGTGGGCATGTGTTTGGCAGGTGAAAAGGGCGGATTCTGTTTCAGAGAATTAACGATGATCCCCATGGTCATCCCGTTCCTTTAATAATCCTTTACTTCATCAGCTGGAAATCCACCATGGTTCTATATACTCCTCTTTGCGTGGGAACAGGTAACTGGCTTGTTCCAAGAAGTATGCCGCAGAGCTTTTCAATTAACCAGTACGTTGACAATTATTTGCAGGTGTTCAGCGTTTCACCATAATTGTGATAACGTTTGTTTGTGCCTCCTGAAACCCAAGAAGGCTGCGACGGACATAACTATGCTGAGGCGTAGCTGACTTGGTGTTGCTTATTTTTGTTAGTGGAGTCTGACAAGAATCCATTCTTGTAAGTATCATCACACCATCATTTTTCCATTGTTTAAAAATGCAGGAAAATTTTGCAAGTTAGCATTATAATTAGTAGCTGGAGGCTACGGTGTTTTTTTTTTTTTTTTTTTCCTGTGGGGTCGGTGTGGATGTGTTGGTCAGGCCCTCTGTCAGTTCCCCGGTTGGTTTTTATTATCCCCAGAGAGGAGAAGTGGGTATTAGTATGGCAGGTGAAAACTGCGGATCTGTTTCAGAGAATTAAACAGGATCCGCAAGGTAATCCCGTTCCTTTAAGAATCCTTTGCTTCATGAGCTCGGAATCCACCATGGTTCTATATACTTGTCTATGCGTGGGCACAGGAAACTGGCTAGTTCCAAGAAGTATGCCTCAGAGCTTTTCAATTAACCAGTATGTTGACAATCCTTTGCAGGTTTTCAGCGTTTCACCATAATTGTGATAACGTGTGTATGTGCCTACTGAAACCAAATATGGCTGCCACGGACATAACTATGCTGAGGCGTAGCTGACTTGGTGTTGCCTATTTTTGTTAGTGGAGACTGACAAGAAGCCATTCTTCTAAGTATCATCCCAGCATCATTTCTCCATTGTTTAAAAATGCAGGGAAATTTTGCAAATTGGCATTATAATTAGTAGCTGGAGGGTACTTTTTTGTTTTGTGGGGTCGGTCAGGATGGGTGTTCAGGCCCTCTGTCAGATCGCTGGTTTGTGTTTATTATCCCCAGAGAAGAGTAGTGGGCATGTGTTTGGCAGGTGAAAAGTGCGGATTCTGTTTCAGAGAATTAAACAGGATCCGCATGGTCATCTCATTCCTTTAAGAATCCTTTGCTTCATCAGCTGGGATTCCACCATGTTTCTATATACTCCTCTATGCGTGGGCACAGGTACCTGGCTTGTTCCAAGAATTATGCTGGAGAGTTTTCAAATTAACCATTACGTTAAAAATTATTTGCAGGTTTTCAGCGTTTCACCATAATTTTGATAACGTTTGTATGTCCCTCCTGAAACCCAAGAAGGCAGCAACGGACATAACTATGCTGAGGAGTAGCTGACTTGGTGTTGCCTATTTTTGTTAGTGGAGACTGACAAGAAGCCATTCTTCTAAGTATCATCCCACCACCATTTTTCCATTGTTTTAAAATGCAGGGAAATTTTGCAAGTTAGCATTATAATTAGTAGCTGGAGGGTACGGTTTTTTTTTTTGTGTGTGGTCGATGAGGATGGGGGGGGGGTCAGGCCCTCTGTCAGTTCGCTGGTTAGTTTTTATTATCCCCAGAGAGGAGAAGTGGGCATGTGTTTGGCAGGTGAAAAGGGCGGATTCTGTTTCAGAGAATTAACGATGATCCCCATGGTCATCCCTTTCCTTTAATAATCCTTTACTTCATCAGCTGGAAATCCACCATGGTTCTATATACTCCTCTTTGCGTGGGAAGAGGTAACTGGCTTGTTCCAAGAAGTAGGCCGCAGAGCTTTTCAATTAACCACTACGTTGAAAATTATTTGCAGGTGTTCAGCGTTTCACCATAATTGTGATAACGTTTGTTTGTGCCTCCTGAAACCCAAGAAGGCTGCGACGGACATAACTATGCTGAGGAGTAGCTGACTTGGTGTTGCCTATTTTTGTTAGTGGAGACTGACAAGAAGCCATTCTTCTAAGTATCATCCCACCACCATTTTTCCATTGTTTTAAAATGCAGGGAAATTTTGCAAGTTAACATTATAATTAGTAGCTGGAGGGTACGGTTTTTTTATTTTGTGTGTGGTCGATGTGGATGGGTGGGTCAGGCCCTCTGTCAGTTCGCTGGTTATTTTTTATTATCCCCAGAGAGGAGAAGTGGGCATGTGTTTGGCAGGTGAAAAGGGCGGATTCTGTTTCAGAGAATTAACGATGATCCCCATGGTCATCCCTTTCCTTTAATAATCCTTTACTTCATCAGCTGGAAATCCACCATGGTTCTATATACTCCTATTTGCGTGGGAACAGGTAACTGGCTTGTTCCAAGAAGTATGCCGCGAAGCTTTTCAATTAACCACTACTTTGAAAATTATTTGCAGGTGTTCAGCGTTTTACCATAATTGTGAGAACCTTTGTTTGTGCCTCCTGAAACCCTAGAAGGCTGAGACGGACATAACTATGCTGAGGAGTAGCTGACTTGGTGTTGCCTATTTTTGTTAGTGGAGACTGACAAGAAGCCATTCTTCTAAGTATCATCCCACCACCATTTTTCCATTGTTTTAAAATGCAGGGAAATTTTGCAAGTTAGCATTATAATTAGTAGCTGAGGCTACGCTGTTGTTTTTTTTTTTTTTTTCCTGTGTGGTCGGTGTGGATGTGTTGGTCAGGCCCTCTGTCAGTTCCCCGGTTGGTTTTTATTATCCCCAGAGAGGAGAAGTGGGTACTAGTATGGCAGGTGAAAACTGCGGATCTGTTTCAGAGAATTAAACAGGATCCGCATGGTAATCCCGTTCCTTTAAGAATCCTTTGCTTCATGAGCTGGGAATCCACCATGGTTCTATATACTTGTCTATGCGTGGGCACAGGAAACTGGCTAGTTCCAAGAAGTATGCCTCAGAGCTTTTCAATTAACCAGTATGTTGACAATCCTTTGCAGGTTTTCAGCGTTTCACCATAATTGTGATAACGTGTGTATGTGCCTACTGAAACCAAATATGGCTGCTACGGACATAACTATGCTGAGGCGTAGCTGACTTGGTGTTGCCTATTTTTGTCAGTGGAGACTGACAAGAAGCCATTCTTCTAAGTATCATCCCACCATCATTTCTCCATTGTTTAAAACTGCAGGGAAATTTTGCAAATTGGCATTATAATTGGTAGCTGGAGGGTACTTTTTTGTTTTGTGGGGTCGGTCAGGATGGGTGTTCAGGCCCTCTGTCAGATCGCTGGTTTGTTTTTATTATCCCCAGAGAAGAGTAGTGGGCATGTGTTTGGCAGGTGAAAAGTGCGGATTCTGTTTCAGAGAATTAAACAGGATCCGCATGGTCATCTCATTCCTTTAAGAATCCTTTGCTTCATCAGCTGGGATTCCACCATGTTTCTATATACTCCTCTATGCATGGGCACAGGTACCTGGCTTGTTCCAAGAATTATGCTGGAGAGTTTTCAAATTAACCAGTACGTTGAAAATTATTTGCAGGTTTTCAGCGTTTCACCATAATTTTGATAACGTTTGTATGTCCCTCCTGAAACCCAAGAAGGCTGCGACGGCCATAACTATGCTGAGGAGTAGCTGACTCGGTGTTGCCTATTTTTGTTAGTGGAGACAGACAAGAAGCCATTCTTCTAAGTATCATCCCACCACCATTTTTCCATTGTTTTAAAATGCAGGGAAACTTTGCAAGTTAGCATTATAATTAGTAGCTGGAGGGTACGGATTTTTTTTTGTGTGTGGTCGATGTGGATGGGGGGCGTGGTCAGGCCCTCTGTCAGTTCGCTGGTTAGTTTTTATTATCCCCAGAGAGGAGAAGTGGGCATGTGTTTGGCAGGTGAAAAGGGCGGATTCTGTTTCAGAGAATTAACGATGATCCCCATGGTCATCCCGTTCCTTTAATAATCCTTTACTTCATCAGCTGGAAATCCACCATGGTTCTATATACTCCTCTTTGCGTGGGAACAGGTAACTGGCTTGTTCCTAGAAGTATGCCGCAGAGCTTTTCAATTAACCACTACGTTGAAAATTATTTGCAGGTGTTCAGCGTTTCTCCATAATTGTGAGAACTTTTGTTTGTGCCTCCTGAAACCCAAGAAGGCTGCGACGGACATAACTATGCTGAGGAGTAGCTGACTTGGTGTTACCTATTTTTGTTAGTGGAGTCTGACAAGAATCCATTCTTGTAAGTATCATCTCACCATCATTTTTCCATTGTTTAAAAATGCAGGAAAATTTTGCAAGTTAGCATTATAATTAGTAGCTGGAGGCTACGGTGTTTTTTTTTTTTTTTTTTTCCTGTGGGGTCGGTGTGGATGTGTTGGTCAGGCCCTCTGTCAGTTCCCCGGTTGGTTTTTATTATCCCCAGAGAGGAGAAGTGGGTATTAGTATGGCAGGTGAAAACTGCGGATCTGTTTCAGAGAATTAAACAGGATCCGCATGGTAATCCCGTTCCTTTAAGAATCCTTTGCTTCATGAGCTGGGAATCCACCATGGTTCTATATACCACTCTTTGCGTGGGAACAGGTAACTGGCTTGTTCCAAGAAGTATGCCGCAGAGCTTTTCAATTAACCACTACGTTGAAAATTATTTGCAGGTGTTCAGCGTTTCACCATAATTGTGATAACGTGTGTTTGTGCCTCCTGAAACCCAAGAAGGCTGCGACGGACATAACTATGCTGAGGAGTAGCTGACTTGGTTTTGCCTATTTTTGTTAGTGGAGTCTGACAAGAATCCATTCTTGTAAGTATCATCTCACCATCATTTTTCCATTGTTTAAAAATGCAGGGAAATTTTGCAAGTTAGCATATTAATTAGTAGCTGGAGGCTACGGTGTTTTTTTTTTTTTTTTTTTTTTTTTCCTGTGGGGTCGGTGTGGATGTGTTGGTCAGGCCCTCTGTCAGTTCCCTGGTTGGTTTTTATTATCCCCAGAGAGGAGAAGTGGGTATTAGTATGGCAGGTGAAAACTGCGGATCTGTTTCAGAGAATTAAACAGGATCCGCATGGTAATCCCGTTCCTTTAAGAATCCTTTGCTTCATGAGCTGGGAATCCACCATGGTTCTATATACTTGTCTATGCGTGGGCACAGGAAACTGGCTAGTTCCAAGAAGTATGCCTCAGAGCTTTTCAATTAACCAGTATGTTGACAATCCTTTGCAGGTTTTCAGCGTTTCACCATAATTGTGATAACGTGTGTATGTGCCTACTGAAACCAAATATGGCTGCTACGGACATAACTATGCTGAGGCGTAGCTGACTTGGTGTTGCTTATTTTTGTCAGTGGAGACTGACAAGAAGCCATTCTTCTAAGTATCATCCCACCATCATTTCTCCATTGTTTAAAAATGCAGGGAAATTTTGCAAATTGGCATTATAATTAGTAGCTGGAGGGTACTTTTTTGTTTTGTGGGGTCGGTCAGGATGGGTGTTCAGGCCCTCTGTCAGATCGCTGGTTTGTTTTTATTATCCCCAGAGAAGAGTAGTGGGCATGTGTTTGGCAGGTGAAAAGTGCGGATTCTGTTTCAGAGAATTAAACAGGATCCGCATGGTCATCTCATTCATTTAAGAATCCTTTGCTTCATCAGCTGGGATTCCACCATGTTTCTATATACTCCTCTACGCGTGGGCACAGGTACCTGGCTTGTTCCAAGAATTATGCTGGAGAGTTTTCAAATTAACCAGTACGTTGAAAATTATTTGCAGGTTTTCAGCATTTCACCATAATTTTGATAACGTTTGTATGTCCCTCCTGAAACCCAAGAAGGCTGCGACGGACATAACTATGCTGAGCAGTAGCTGACTCGGTGTTGCCTATTTTTGTTAGCGGAGACTGACAAGAAGCCATTCTTCTTAGTGTCATCCCACCACCATTTTTCCATTGTTTTAAAATGCAGGGAAATTTTGCAAGTTAGTATTATAATTAGTAGCTGGAGGGTACGGTTCTTTTTTTTTTTGTGTGTGGTCGATGTGGATGGTGGGGGTCAGGCCCTCTGTCAGTTCGCTGGTTAGTTTTTATTATCCCCAGAGAGGGGAAGCGGGCATGTGTTTGGCAGGTGAAAAGGGCGGATTCTGTTTCAGAGAATTAACGATGATCCCCATGGTCATCCCGTTCCTTTAATAATCCTTTACTTCATCAGCTGGAAATCCACCATGGTTCTATATACTCCTCTTTGCGTGGGAACAGGTAACTGGCTTGTTCCAAGAAGTATGCCGCAGAGCTTTTCAATTAACCACTACGTTGAAAATTATTTGCAGGTGTTCAGCGTTTCTCCATAATTGTGAGAACCTTTGTTTGTGCCTCCTGAAACCCAAGAAGGCTGCGACGGACATAACTATGCTGAGGAGTAGCTGACTTGGTGTTGCCTATTTTTGTTAGTGGAGTCTGACAAGAATCCATTCTTGTAAGTATCATCAAACCATCATTTTTCCATTGTTTAAAAATGCAGGAAAATTTTGCAAGTTAGCATTATAATTAGTAGCTGAAGGCTACGGTTTTTTTTTTTTTTTCCTGTGGGGTTGGTGTGGATGTGTTGGTCAGGACCTCTGTCAGTTCCCCGGTTGGTTTTTATTATACCCAGAGAGGAGAAGTGGGTATTAGTATGGCAGGTGAAAACTGCGTATCTGTTTCAGAGAATTAAACAGGATCCGCATGGTAATCCCGTTCCTTTAAGAATCCTTTGCTTCATGAGCTGGGAATCCACCATGGTTCTATATACTCCTCTTTGCGTGGGAACAGGTAACTGGCTTGTTCCAAGAAGTATGCCGCAGAGCTTTTCAATTAACCACTACGTTGAAAATTATTTGCAGGTGTTCAGCGTTTCACCATAATTGTGATAACGTGAGTTTGTGCCTCCTGAAACCCAAGAAGGCTGCGACGGACATAACTATGCTGAGGAGTAGCTGACTTGGTTTTGCCTATTTTTGTTAGTGGAGTCTGACAAGAATCCATTCTTGTAAGTATCATCTCACCTTCATTTTTCCATTGTTTAAAAATGCAGGGAAATTTTGCAAGTTAGCATTTTAATTAGTAGCTGGAGGCTACGGTGTTTTTTTTTTTTTTTTTTTTTCCTGTGGGGTCGGTGTGGATGTGTTGGTCAGGCCCTCTGTCAGTTCCCCGGTTGGTTTTTATTATCCCCAGAGAGGAGAAGTGGGTATTAGTATGGCAGGTGAAAACTGCGGATCTGTTTCAGAGAATTAAACAGGATCCGCATGGTAATCCCGTTCCTTTAAGAATCCTTTGCTTCATGAGCTGGGAATCCACCATGGTTCTATATACTTTTCTATGCGTGGGCACAGGAAACTGGCTAGTTCCAAGAAGTATGCCTCAGAGCTTTTCAATTAACCAGTATGTTGACAATCCTTTGCAGGTTTTCAGCGTTTCACCATAATTGTGATAACGTGTGTATGTGCCTACTGAAACCAAATATGGCTGCTCCGGACATAACTATGCTGAGGCGTAGCTGACTTGGTGTTGCCTATTTTTGTCAGTGGAGACTGACAAGAAGCCATTTTCCTAAGTATCATCCCAGCATCGTTTCTCCATTGTTTAAAAATACAGGGAAATTTTGCAAATTGGCATTATAATTAGTAGCTGGAGGGTACTTTTTTGTTTTGTGGGGTCGGTCAGGATGGGTGTTCAGGCCCTCTGTCAGATCGCTGGTTTGTTTTTATTATCCCCAGAGAAGAGTAGTGGGCATGTGTTTGGCAGGTGAAAAGTGCGGATTCTGTTTCAGAGAATTAAACAGGATCCGCATGGTCATCTCATTCCTTTAAGAATCCTTTGCTTCATCAGCTGGGATTCCACCATGTTTCTATATACTCCTCTATGCGTGGGCACAGGTACCTGGCTTGTTCCAAGAATTATGCTGGAGAGTTTTCAAATTAACCAGTACGTTGAAAATTATTTGCAGGTTTTCAGCGTTTCACCATAATTTTGATAACGTTTGTATGTCCCTCCTGAAACCCAAGAAGGCTGCGACGGACATAACTATGCTGAGCAGTAGCTGACTCGGTGTTGCCTATTTTTGTTAGTGGAGACTGACAAGAAGGCATTCTTCTAAGTATGATCCCACCACCATTTTTCCATTGTTTTAAAATGCAGGGAAATTTTGCAAGTTAGCATTATAATTAGTAGCTGGAGGGTACGGTTTTTTTTTTGTGTGTGGTCGATGTGGATGGTGGGGGTCAGGCCCTCTGTCAGTTCGCTGGTTAATTTTTATTATCCCCAGAGAGGAGAAGTGGGCATGTGTTTGGCAGGTGAAAAGGGCGGATTCTGTTTCAGAGAATTAACGATGATCCCCATGGTCATCCCGTTACTTTAATAATCCTTTACTTCATCAGCTGGAAATCCACCATGGTTCTATATACTCCTCTTTCCGTGGGAACAGGTAACTGCCTTGTTCCAAGAAGTATGCCGCAGAGCTTTTCAATTAACCACTACGTTGAAAATTATTTGCAGGTGTTCAGCGTTTCACCATAATTGTGGTAACGTGTGTTTGTGCCTCCTGAAACCCAAGAAGGCTGCGACGAACAAAACTATGCTGAGGAGTAGCTGACTTGGTGTTGCCTATTTTTGTTAGTGGAGACTGACAAGAAGCCATTCTTCTTAGTATCATCCCACCACCATTTTTCCATTGTTTTAAAATGCAGGGAAATTTTGCAAGTTAGCATTATAATTAGTAGCTGGAGGGTACGGTTCTTTTTTTGTGTGTGTGGTCGATGTGGATGGTGGGGGTCAGGCCCTCTGTCAGTTCGCTGGTTAGTTTTTATTATCCCCAGAGAGGAGAAGCGGGCATGTGCTTGGCAGGTGAAAGGGCGGATTCTGTTTCAGAGAATTAACGATGATCCCCATGGTCATCCCGTTCCTTTAATAATCCTTTACTTCATCAGCTGGAAATCCACCATGGTTCTCTATACTCCTCCTTGCGTGGGAACAGGTAACTGGCTTGTTCCAAGGAGTATGCCGCAGAGCTTTTCAATTAACCACTACGTTGAAAATTATTTGCAGGTGTTCAGCGTTTCTCCATAATTGTGAGAACCTTTGTTTGTGCCTCCTGAAACCCAAGAAGGCTGCGATGGACATAACTATGCTGAGGAGTAGCTGACTTGGTGTTGCCTATTTTTGTTAGTGGAGTCTGACAAGAATCCATTCTTGTAAGTATCATCTTACCATCATTTTTCCATTGTTTAAAAATGCAGGAAAATTTTGCAAGTTAGCATTATAATTAGTAGCTGGAGGCTACGGTGTTTTTTTGTTTTTTTTTTCCTGTGGGGTTGGTGTGGATGTGTTGGTCAGGCCCTCTGTCAGTTCGCCGGTTGGTTTTTATTATCCCCAGAGAGGAGAAGTGGGTATTAGTAAGGCAGGTGAAAACTGCGTATCTGTTTCAGAGAATTAAACAGGATCCGCATGGTAATCCCGTTCCTTTAAGAATCCTTTGCTTCATGAGCTGGGAATCCACCATGGTTCTATATACTCCTCTTTGCGTGGGAACAGGTAACTGGCTTGTTCCAAGAAGTATGCCGCAGAGCTTTTCAATTAACCACTACGTTGAAAATTATTTGCAGGTGTTCAGCGTTTCACCATAATTGTGATAACGTGTGTTTGTGCCTCCTGAAACCCAAGAAGGCTGCGTCGGACATAACTATGCTGAGGAGTAGCTGACTTGGTGTTGCCTATTTTTGTTAGTGGAGTCTGACAAGAATCCATTCTTGTAAGTATCATCTCACCATCATTTTTCCATTGTTTAAAAATGCAGGGAAATTTTGCAAGTTAGCATTTTAATTAGTAGGTGGAGGCTACGGTGTTTTTTTTTTTTTTTTTCCTGTGGGTTCGGTGTGGATGTGTTGGTCAGGCCCTCTGTCAGTTCCCCGGTTGGTTTTTATTATCCCCAGAGAGGAGAAGTGGGTATTAGTATGGCAGGTGAAAACTGCGGATCTGTTTCAGAGAATTAAACAGGATCCGCATGGTAATCCCGTTCCTTTAAGAATCCTTTGCTTCATGAGCTGGGAATCCACCATGGTTCTATATACTTGTCTATGCGTGGGCACAGGAAACTGGCTAGTTCCAAGAAGTATGCCTCAGAGCTTTTCAATTAACCAGTATGTTGACAATCCTTTGCAGGTTTTCAGCGTTTCACCATAATTGTGATAACGTGTGTATGTGCCTACTGAAACCAAATATGGCTGCTACGGACATAACTATGCTGAGGCGTAGCTGACTTGGTGTTGCCTATTTTTTCAGTGGAGACTGACAAGAAGCCATTCTTCTAAGTATCATCCCACCATCATTTCTCCATTGTTTAAAAATGCAGGGAAATTTTGCAAATTGGCATTATAATTAGTAGCTGGAGGGTACTTTTTTGTTTTGTGGGGTCGGTCAGGATGGGTGTTCAGGCCCTCTGTCAGATCGCTGGTTTGTTTTTATTATCCCCAGAGAAGAGTAGTGGGCATGTGTTTGGCAGGTGAAAAGTGCGGATTCTGTTTCAGAGAATTAAACAGGATCTGCATGGTCATCTCATTCCTTTAAGAATCCTTTGCTTCATCAGCTGGGATTCCACCATGGTTCTATATACTCCTGTATGCGTGGGCACAGGTACCTGGCTTGTTCCAAGAAGTATGCTGGAGAGTTTTCAAATTAACCAGTACGTTGAAAATTATTTGCAGGTGTTCAGCGTTTCACCATAATTTTGATAACGTTTGTATGTCCCTCCTGAAACGCAAGAAGGCTGCGACGGACATAACTATGCTGAGGAGTAGCTGACTTGGTGTTGCCTAGTTTTGTTAGTGGAGACTGACAAGAAGCCATTCTTCTAAGTATCATCCCACCACCATTTTTCCATTGTTTTAAAATGCAGGGAAATTTTGCAAGTTAGCATTATAATTAGTAGCTGGAGGGTACGGTTTTTTTTTTGTGTGTGGTCGATGTGGATGGGGGGGGTCAGGCCCTCTGTCAGTTCGCTGGTTAGTTTTTATTATCCCCAGAGAGGAGAAGTGGGCATGTGATTGGCAGGTGAAAAGGGCGGATTCTGTTTCAGAGAATTAACGATGAGCCCCATGGTCATCCCGTTCCTTTAATAATCCTTTACTTCATCAGCTGGAAATCCACCATGGTTCTATGTACTCCTCTTTGCGTGGGAACAGGTAACTGGCTTGTTCCAAGAAGTATGCCGCAGAGCTTTTCAATTAACCACTACGTTGAAAATTATTTGCAGGTGTTCAGCGTTTCACCATAATTGTGATAACGTGTGTTTGTGCCTCCTGAAACCCAAGAAGGCTGCGACGGACATAACTATGCTGAGGAGTAGCTGACTTGGTTTTGCCTATTTTTGTTAGTGGAGTCTGACAAGAATCCATTCTTGTAAGTATCATCTCACCATCATTTTTCCATTGTTTAAAAATGCAGGGAAATTTTGCAAGTTAGCATATTAATTAGTAGCTGGAGGCTACGGTGTTTTTTTTTTTTTTTTTTTTTCCTGTGGGGTCGGTGTGGATGTGTTGGTCAGGCCCTCTGTCAGTTCCCTGGTTGGTTTTTATTATCCCCAGAGAGGAGAAGTGGGTATTAGTATGGCAGGTGAAAACTGCGGATCTGTTTCAGAGAATTAAACAGGATCCGCATGGTAATCCCGTTCCTTTAAGAATCCTTTGCTTCATGAGCTGGGAATCCACCATGGTTCTATATACTTGTCTATGCGTGGGCACAGGAAACTGGCTAGTTCCAAGAAGTATGCCTCAGAGCTTTTCAATTAACCAGTATGTTGACAATCCTTTGCAGGTTTTCAGCGTTTCACCATAATTGTGATAACGTGTGTATGTGCCTACTGAAACCAAATATGGCTGCTACGGACATAACTATGCTGAGGCGTAGCTGACTTGGTGTTGCTTATTTTTGTCAGTGGAGAGTGACAAGAAGCCATTCTTCTAAGTATCATCCCACCATCATTTCTCCATTGTTTAAAAATGCAGGGAAATTTTGCAAATTGGCATTATAATTAGTAGCTGGAGGGTACTTTTTTGTTTTGTGGGGTCGGTCAGGATGGGTGTTCAGGCCCTCTGTCAGATCGCTGGTTTGTTTTTATTATCCCCAGAGAAGAGTAGTGGGCATGTGTTTGGCAGGTGAAAAGTGCGGATTCTGTTTCAGAGAATTAAACAGGATCCGCATGGTCATCTCATTCCTTTAAGAATCCTTTGCTTCATCAGCTGGGATTCCACCATGTTTCTATATACTCCTCTATGCGTGGGCACAGGTACCTGGCTTGTTCCAAGAATTATGCTGGAGAGTTTTCAAATTAACCAGTACGTTGAAAATTATTTGCAGGTTTTCAGCGTTTCACCATAATTTTGATAACGTTTGTATGTCCCTCCTGAAACCCAAGAAGGCTGCGACGGACATAACTATGCTGAGCAGTAGCTGACTCGGTGTTGCCTATTTTTGTTAGTGGAGTCTGACAAGAAGGCATTCTTCTAAGTATGATCCCACCACCATTTTTCCATTGTTTTAAAATGCAGGGAAATTTTGCAAGTTAGCATTATAATTAGTAGCTGGAGGGTACGGTTTTTTTTTTTTTGTGTGGTCGATGTGGATGGTGGGGGTCAGGCCCTCTGTCAGTTCGCTGGTTAATTTTTATTATCCCCAGAGAGGAGAAGTGGGCATGTGTTTGGCAGGTGAAAAGGGCGGATCCTGTTTCAGAGAATTAACGATGATCCCCATGGTCATCCCGTTGCTTTAATAATCCTTTACTTCATCAGCTGGAAATCCACCATGGTTCTATATACTCCTCTTTCCGTGGGAACAGGTAACTGCCTTGTTCCAAGAAGTATGCCGCAGAGCTTTTCAATTAACCACTACGTTGAAAATTATTTGCAGGTGTTCAGCGTTTCACCATAATTGTGATAACGTGTGTTTGTGCCTCCTGAAACCCAAGAAGGCTGCGACGAACAAAACTATGCTGAGGAGTAGCTGACTTGGGGTTGCCTATTTTTGTTAGTGGAGACTGACAAGAAGCCATTCTTCTTAGTATCATCCCACCACCATTTTTCCATTGTTTTAAAATGCAGGGAAATTTTGCAAGTTAGCATTATAATTAGTAGCTGGAGGGTACGGTTCTTTTTTTTTTGTGTGTGTGGTCGATGTGGATGGTGGGGGTCAGGCCCTCTGTCAGTTCGCTGGTTAGTTTTTATTATCCCCAGAGAGGAGAAGCAGGCATGTGTTTGGCAGGTGAAAAGGGCGGATTCTGTTTCAGAGAATTAACGATGATCCCCATGGTCATCCCGTTCCTTTAATAATCCTTTACTTCATCAGCTGGAAATCCACCATGGTTCTCTATACTCCTCTTTGCGTGGGAACAGGTAACTGGCTTGTTCCAAGAAGTATGCCGCAGAGCTTTTCAATTAACCACTACGTTGAAAATTATTTGCAGGTGTTCAGCGTTTCTCCATAATTGTGAGAACCTTTGTTTGTGCCTCCTGAAACCCAAGAAGGCTGCGACGGACATAACTATGCTGAGGAGTAGCTGACTTGGTGTTGCCTATTTTTGTTAGTGGAGTCTGACAAGAATCCATTCTTGTAAGTATCATCACACCATCATTTTTCCATTGTTTAAAAATGCAGGAAAATTTTGCAAGTTAGCATTATAATTAGTAGCTGGAGGCTACGGTGTTTTTTTTTTTTTTTTTTTCCTGTGGGGTCGGTGTGGATGTGTTGGTCAGGCCCTCTGTCAGTTCCCCGGTTGGTTTTTATTATCCCCAGAGAGGAGAAGTGGGTATTAGTATGGCAGGTGAAAACTGCGGATCTGTTTCAGAGAATTAAACAGGATCCGCAAGGTAATCCCGTTCCTTTAAGAATCCTTTGCTTCATGAGCTGGGAATCCACCATGGTTCTATATACTTGTCTATGCGTGGGCACAGGAAACTGGCTAGTTCCAAGAAGTATGCCTCAGAGCTTTTCAATTAACCAGTATGTTGACAATCCTTTGCAGGTTTTCAGCGTTTCACCATAATTGTGATAACGTGTGTATGTGCCTACTGAAACCAAATATGGCTGCCACGGACATAACTATGCTGAGGCGTAGCTGACTTGGTGTTGCCTATTTTTGTTAGTGGAGACTGACAAGAAGCCATTCTTCTAAGTATCATCCCAGCATCATTTCTCCATTGTTTAAAAATGCAGGGAAATTTTGCAAATTGGCATTATAATTAGTAGCTGGAGGGTACTTTTTTGTTTTGTGGGGTCGGTCAGGATGGGTGTTCAGGCCCTCTGTCAGATCGCTGGTTTGTGTTTATTATCCCCAGAGAAGAGTAGTGGGCATGTGTTTGGCAGGTGAAAAGTGCGGATTCTGTTTCAGAGAATTAAACAGGATCCGCATGGTCATCTCATTCCTTTAAGAATCCTTTGCTTCATCAGCTGGGATTCCACCATGTTTCTATATACTCCTCTATGCGTGGGCACAGGTACCTGGCTTGTTCCAAGAATTATGCTGGAGAGTTTTCAAATTAACCATTACGTTAAAAATTATTTGCAGGTTTTCAGCGTTTCACCATAATTTTGATAACGTTTGTATGTCCCTCCTGAAACCCAAGAAGGCAGCAACGGACATAACTATGCTGAGGAGTAGCTGACTTGGTGTTGCCTATTTTTGTTAGTGGAGACTGACAAGAAGCCATTCTTCTAAGTATCATCCCACCACCATTTTTCCATTGTTTTAAAATGCAGGGAAATTTTGCAAGTTAGCATTATAATTAGTAGCTGGAGGGTACGGTTTTTTTTTTTGTGTGTGGTCGATGAGGATGGGGGGGGGGTCAGGCCCTCTGTCAGTTCGCTGGTTAGTTTTTATTATCCCCAGAGAGGAGAAGTGGGCATGTGTTTGGCAGGTGAAAAGGGCGGATTCTGTTTCAGAGAATTAACGATGATCCCCATGGTCATCCCTTTCCTTTAATAATCCTTTACTTCATCAGCTGGAAATCCACCATGGTTCTATATACTCCTCTTTGCGTGGGAAGAGGTAACTGGCTTGTTCCAAGAAGTAGGCCGCAGAGCTTTTCAATTAACCACTACGTTGAAAATTATTTGCAGGTGTTCAGCGTTTCACCATAATTGTGATAACGTTTGTTTGTGCCTCCTGAAACCCAAGAAGGCTGCGACGGACATAACTATGCTGAGGAGTAGCTGACTTGGTGTTGCCTATTTTTGTTAGTGGAGACTGACAAGAAGCCATTCTTCTAAGTATCATCCCACCACCATTTTTCCATTGTTTTAAAATGCAGGGAAATTTTGCAAGTTAACATTATAATTAGTAGCTGGAGGGTACGGTTTTTTTATTTTGTGTGTGGTCGATGTGGATGGGTGGGTCAGGCCCTCTGTCAGTTCGCTGGTTATTTTTTATTATCCCCAGAGAGGAGAAGTGGGCATGTGTTTGGCAGGTGAAAAGGGCGGATTCTGTTTCAGAGAATTAACGATGATCCCCATGGTCATCCCTTTCCTTTAATAATCCTTTACTTCATCAGCTGGAAATCCACCATGGTTCTATATACTCCTATTTGCGTGGGAACAGGTAACTGGCTTGTTCCAAGAAGTATGCCGCGAAGCTTTTCAATTAACCACTACTTTGAAAATTATTTGCAGGTGTTCAGCGTTTTACCATAATTGTGAGAACCTTTGTTTGTGCCTCCTGAAACCCTAGAAGGCTGAGACGGACATAACTATGCTGAGGAGTAGCTGACTTGGTGTTGCCTATTTTTGTTAGTGGAGACTGACAAGAAGCCATTCTTCTAAGTATCATCCCACCACCATTTTTCCATTGTTTTAAAATGCAGGGAAATTTTGCAAGTTAGCATTATAATTAGTAGCTGAGGCTACGCTGTTGTTTTTTTTTTTTTTTTCCTGTGTGGTCGGTGTGGATGTGTTGGTCAGGCCCTCTGTCAGTTCCCCGGTTGGTTTTTATTATCCCCAGAGAGGAGAAGTGGGTACTAGTATGGCAGGTGAAAACTGCGGATCTGTTTCAGAGAATTAAACAGGATCCGCATGGTAATCCCGTTCCTTTAAGAATCCTTTGCTTCATGAGCTGGGAATCCACCATGGTTCTATATACTTGTCTATGCGTGGGCACAGGAAACTGGCTAGTTCCAAGAAGTATGCCTCAGAGCTTTTCAATTAACCAGTATGTTGACAATCCTTTGCAGGTTTTCAGCGTTTCACCATAATTGTGATAACGTGTGTATGTGCCTACTGAAACCAAATATGGCTGCTACGGACATAACTATGCTGAGGCGTAGCTGACTTGGTGTTGCCTATTTTTGTCAGTGGAGACTGACAAGAAGCCATTCTTCTAAGTATCATCCCACCATCATTTCTCCATTGTTTAAAACTGCAGGGAAATTTTGCAAATTGGCATTATAATTGGTAGCTGGAGGGTACTTTTTTGTTTTGTGGGGTCGGTCAGGATGGGTGTTCAGGCCCTCTGTCAGATCGCTGGTTTGTTTTTATTATCCCCAGAGAAGAGTAGTGGGCATGTGTTTGGCAGGTGAAAAGTGCGGATTCTGTTTCAGAGAATTAAACAGGATCCGCATGGTCATCTCATTCCTTTAAGAATCCTTTGCTTCATCAGCTGGGATTCCACCATGTTTCTATATACTCCTCTATGCATGGGCACAGGTACCTGGCTTGTTCCAAGAATTATGCTGGAGAGTTTTCAAATTAACCAGTACGTTGAAAATTATTTGCAGGTTTTCAGCGTTTCACCATAATTTTGATAACGTTTGTATGTCCCTCCTGAAACCCAAGAAGGCTGCGACGGCCATAACTATGCTGAGGAGTAGCTGACTCGGTGTTGCCTATTTTTGTTAGTGGAGACAGACAAGAAGCCATTCTTCTAAGTATCATCCCACCACCATTTTTCCATTGTTTTAAAATGCAGGGAAACTTTGCAAGTTAGCATTATAATTAGTAGCTGGAGGGTACGGATTTTTTTTTGTGTGTGGTCGATGTGGATGGGGGGCGTGGTCAGGCCCTCTGTCAGTTCGCTGGTTAGTTTTTATTATCCCCAGAGAGGAGAAGTGGGCATGTGTTTGGCAGGTGAAAAGGGCGGATTCTGTTTCAGAGAATTAACGATGATCCCCATGGTCATCCCGTTCCTTTAATAATCCTTTACTTCATCAGCTGGAAATCCACCATGGTTCTATATACTCCTCTTTGCGTGGGAACAGGTAACTGGCTTGTTCCTAGAAGTATGCCGCAGAGCTTTTCAATTAACCACTACGTTGAAAATTATTTGCAGGTGTTCAGCGTTTCTCCATAATTGTGAGAACTTTTGTTTGTGCCTCCTGAAACCCAAGAAGGCTGCGACGGACATAACTATGCTGAGGAGTAGCTGACTTGGTGTTACCTATTTTTGTTAGTGGAGTCTGACAAGAATCCATTCTTGTAAGTATCATCTCACCATCATTTTTCCATTGTTTAAAAATGCAGGAAAATTTTGCAAGTTAGCATTATAATTAGTAGCTGGAGGCTACGGTGTTTTTTTTTTTTTTTTTTTCCTGTGGGGTCGGTGTGGATGTGTTGGTCAGGCCCTCTGTCAGTTCCCCGGTTGGTTTTTATTATCCCCAGAGAGGAGAAGTGGGTATTAGTATGGCAGGTGAAAACTGCGGATCTGTTTCAGAGAATTAAACAGGATCCGCATGGTAATCCCGTTCCTTTAAGAATCCTTTGCTTCATGAGCTGGGAATCCACCATGGTTCTATATACCACTCTTTGCGTGGGAACAGGTAACTGGCTTGTTCCAAGAAGTATGCCGCAGAGCTTTTCAATTAACCACTACGTTGAAAATTATTTGCAGGTGTTCAGCGTTTCACCATAATTGTGATAACGTGTGTTTGTGCCTCCTGAAACCCAAGAAGGCTGCGACGGACATAACTATGCTGAGGAGTAGCTGACTTGGTTTTGCCTATTTTTGTTAGTGGAGTCTGACAAGAATCCATTCTTGTAAGTATCATCTCACCATCATTTTTCCATTGTTTAAAAATGCAGGGAAATTTTGCAAGTTAGCATATTAATTAGTAGCTGGAGGCTACGGTGTTTTTTTTTTTTTTTTTTTTTTTTTCCTGTGGGGTCGGTGTGGATGTGTTGGTCAGGCCCTCTGTCAGTTCCCTGGTTGGTTTTTATTATCCCCAGAGAGGAGAAGTGGGTATTAGTATGGCAGGTGAAAACTGCGGATCTGTTTCAGAGAATTAAACAGGATCCGCATGGTAATCCCGTTCCTTTAAGAATCCTTTGCTTCATGAGCTGGGAATCCACCATGGTTCTATATACTTGTCTATGCGTGGGCACAGGAAACTGGCTAGTTCCAAGAAGTATGCCTCAGAGCTTTTCAATTAACCAGTATGTTGACAATCCTTTGCAGGTTTTCAGCGTTTCACCATAATTGTGATAACGTGTGTATGTGCCTACTGAAACCAAATATGGCTGCTACGGACATAACTATGCTGAGGCGTAGCTGACTTGGTGTTGCTTATTTTTGTCAGTGGAGACTGACAAGAAGCCATTCTTCTAAGTATCATCCCACCATCATTTCTCCATTGTTTAAAAATGCAGGGAAATTTTGCAAATTGGCATTATAATTAGTAGCTGGAGGGTACTTTTTTGTTTTGTGGGGTCGGTCAGGATGGGTGTTCAGGCCCTCTGTCAGATCGCTGGTTTGTTTTTATTATCCCCAGAGAAGAGTAGTGGGCATGTGTTTGGCAGGTGAAAAGTGCGGATTCTGTTTCAGAGAATTAAACAGGATCCGCATGGTCATCTCATTCATTTAAGAATCCTTTGCTTCATCAGCTGGGATTCCACCATGTTTCTATATACTCCTCTACGCGTGGGCACAGGTACCTGGCTTGTTCCAAGAATTATGCTGGAGAGTTTTCAAATTAACCAGTACGTTGAAAATTATTTGCAGGTTTTCAGCATTTCACCATAATTTTGATAACGTTTGTATGTCCCTCCTGAAACCCAAGAAGGCTGCGACGGACATAACTATGCTGAGCAGTAGCTGACTCGGTGTTGCCTATTTTTGTTAGCGGAGACTGACAAGAAGCCATTCTTCTTAGTGTCATCCCACCACCATTTTTCCATTGTTTTAAAATGCAGGGAAATTTTGCAAGTTAGTATTATAATTAGTAGCTGGAGGGTACGGTTCTTTTTTTTTTTGTGTGTGGTCGATGTGGATGGTGGGGGTCAGGCCCTCTGTCAGTTCGCTGGTTAGTTTTTATTATCCCCAGAGAGGGGAAGCGGGCATGTGTTTGGCAGGTGAAAAGGGCGGATTCTGTTTCAGAGAATTAACGATGATCCCCATGGTCATCCCGTTCCTTTAATAATCCTTTACTTCATCAGCTGGAAATCCACCATGGTTCTATATACTCCTCTTTGCGTGGGAACAGGTAACTGGCTTGTTCCAAGAAGTATGCCGCAGAGCTTTTCAATTAACCACTACGTTGAAAATTATTTGCAGGTGTTCAGCGTTTCTCCATAATTGTGAGAACCTTTGTTTGTGCCTCCTGAAACCCAAGAAGGCTGCGACGGACATAACTATGCTGAGGAGTAGCTGACTTGGTGTTGCCTATTTTTGTTAGTGGAGTCTGACAAGAATCCATTCTTGTAAGTATCATCAAACCATCATTTTTCCATTGTTTAAAAATGCAGGAAAATTTTGCAAGTTAGCATTATAATTAGTAGCTGGAGGCTACGGTTTTTTTTTTTTTTTCCTGTGGGGTTGGTGTGGATGTGTTGGTCAGGACCTCTGTCAGTTCCCCGGTTGGTTTTTATTATACCCAGAGAGGAGAAGTGGGTATTAGTATGGCAGGTGAAAACTGCGTATCTGTTTCAGAGAATTAAACAGGATCCGCATGGTAATCCCGTTCCTTTAAGAATCCTTTGCTTCATGAGCTGGGAATCCACCATGGTTCTATATACTCCTCTTTGCGTGGGAACAGGTAACTGGCTTGTTCCAAGAAGTATGCCGCAGAGCTTTTCAATTAACCACTACGTTGAAAATTATTTGCAGGTGTTCAGCGTTTCACCATAATTGTGATAACGTGAGTTTGTGCCTCCTGAAACCCAAGAAGGCTGCGACGGACATAACTATGCTGAGGAGTAGCTGACTTGGTTTTGCCTATTTTTGTTAGTGGAGTCTGACAAGAATCCATTCTTGTAAGTATCATCTCACCTTCATTTTTCCATTGTTTAAAAATGCAGGGAAATTTTGCAAGTTAGCATTTTAATTAGTAGCTGGAGGCTACGGTGTTTTTTTTTTTTTTTTTTTTTCCTGTGGGGTCGGTGTGGATGTGTTGGTCAGGCCCTCTGTCAGTTCCCCGGTTGGTTTTTATTATCCCCAGAGAGGAGAAGTGGGTATTAGTATGGCAGGTGAAAACTGCGGATCTGTTTCAGAGAATTAAACAGGATCCGCATGGTAATCCCGTTCCTTTAAGAATCCTTTGCTTCATGAGCTGGGAATCCACCATGGTTCTATATACTTTTCTATGCGTGGGCACAGGAAACTGGCTAGTTCCAAGAAGTATGCCTCAGAGCTTTTCAATTAACCAGTATGTTGACAATCCTTTGCAGGTTTTCAGCGTTTCACCATAATTGTGATAACGTGTGTATGTGCCTACTGAAACCAAATATGGCTGCTCCGGACATAACTATGCTGAGGCGTAGCTGACTTGGTGTTGCCTATTTTTGTCAGTGGAGACTGACAAGAAGCCATTTTCCTAAGTATCATCCCAGCATCGTTTCTCCATTGTTTAAAAATACAGGGAAATTTTGCAAATTGGCATTATAATTAGTAGCTGGAGGGTACTTTTTTGTTTTGTGGGGTCGGTCAGGATGGGTGTTCAGGCCCTCTGTCAGATCGCTGGTTTGTTTTTATTATCCCCAGAGAAGAGTAGTGGGCATGTGTTTGGCAGGTGAAAAGTGCGGATTCTGTTTCAGAGAATTAAACAGGATCCGCATGGTCATCTCATTCCTTTAAGAATCCTTTGCTTCATCAGCTGGGATTCCACCATGTTTCTATATACTCCTCTATGCGTGGGCACAGGTACCTGGCTTGTTCCAAGAATTATGCTGGAGAGTTTTCAAATTAACCAGTACGTTGAAAATTATTTGCAGGTTTTCAGCGTTTCACCAT
Organism: Eulemur rufifrons; assembly: GCF_041146395.1. Taxonomy (NCBI): domain Eukaryota; kingdom Metazoa; phylum Chordata; class Mammalia; order Primates; family Lemuridae; genus Eulemur; species Eulemur rufifrons. The sequence goes on along the minus strand of NC_091012.1, from coordinate 6,425,663 downwards.
AATTTTGATAACGTTTGTATGTCCCTCCTGAAACCCAAGAAGGCTGCGACGGACATAACTATGCTGAGCAGTAGCTGACTCGGTGTTGCCTATTTTTGTTAGTGGAGACTGACAAGAAGGCATTCTTCTAAGTATGATCCCACCACCATTTTTCCATTGTTTTAAAATGCAGGGAAATTTTGCAAGTTAGCATTATAATTAGTAGCTGGAGGGTACGGTTTTTTTTTTGTGTGTGGTCGATGTGGATGGTGGGGGTCAGGCCCTCTGTCAGTTCGCTGGTTAATTTTTATTATCCCCAGAGAGGAGAAGTGGGCATGTGTTTGGCAGGTGAAAAGGGCGGATTCTGTTTCAGAGAATTAACGATGATCCCCATGGTCATCCCGTTACTTTAATAATCCTTTACTTCATCAGCTGGAAATCCACCATGGTTCTATATACTCCTCTTTCCGTGGGAACAGGTAACTGCCTTGTTCCAAGAAGTATGCCGCAGAGCTTTTCAATTAACCACTACGTTGAAAATTATTTGCAGGTGTTCAGCGTTTCACCATAATTGTGGTAACGTGTGTTTGTGCCTCCTGAAACCCAAGAAGGCTGCGACGAACAAAACTATGCTGAGGAGTAGCTGACTTGGTGTTGCCTATTTTTGTTAGTGGAGACTGACAAGAAGCCATTCTTCTTAGTATCATCCCACCACCATTTTTCCATTGTTTTAAAATGCAGGGAAATTTTGCAAGTTAGCATTATAATTAGTAGCTGGAGGGTACGGTTCTTTTTTTTTGTGTGTGGTCGATGTGGATGGTGGGGGTCAGGCCCTCTGTCAGTTCGCTGGTTAGTTTTTATTATCCCCAGAGAGGAGAAGCGGGCATGTGCTTGGCAGGTGAAAGGGCGGATTCTGTTTCAGAGAATTAACGATGATCCCCATGGTCATCCCGTTCCTTTAATAATCCTTTACTTCATCAGCTGGAAATCCACCATGGTTCTCTATACTCCTCCTTGCGTGGGAACAGGTAACTGGCTTGTTCCAAGGAGTATGCCGCAGAGCTTTTCAATTAACCACTACGTTGAAAATTATTTGCAGGTGTTCAGCGTTTCTCCATAATTGTGAGAACCTTTGTTTGTGCCTCCTGAAACCCAAGAAGGCTGCGATGGACATAACTATGCTGAGGAGTAGCTGACTTGGTGTTGCCTATTTTTGTTAGTGGAGTCTGACAAGAATCCATTCTTGTAAGTATCATCTCACCATCATTTTTCCATTGTTTAAAAATGCAGGAAAATTTTGCAAGTTAGCATTATAATTAGTAGCTGGAGGCTACGGTGTTTTTTTGTTTTTTTTTTCCTGTGGGGTTGGTGTGGATGTGTTGGTCAGGCCCTCTGTCAGTTCGCCGGTTGGTTTTTATTATCCCCAGAGAGGAGAAGTGGGTATTAGTAAGGCAGGTGAAAACTGCGTATCTGTTTCAGAGAATTAAACAGGATCCGCATGGTAATCCCGTTCCTTTAAGAATCCTTTGCTTCATGAGCTGGGAATCCACCATGGTTCTATATACTCCTCTTTGCGTGGGAACAGGTAACTGGCTTGTTCCAAGAAGTATGCCGCAGAGCTTTTCAATTAACCACTACGTTGAAAATTATTTGCAGGTGTTCAGCGTTTCACCATAATTGTGATAACGTGTGTTTGTGCCTCCTGAAACCCAAGAAGGCTGCGTCGGACATAACTATGCTGAGGAGTAGCTGACTTGGTGTTGCCTATTTTTGTTAGTGGAGTCTGACAAGAATCCATTCTTGTAAGTATCATCTCACCATCATTTTTCCATTGTTTAAAAATGCAGGGAAATTTTGCAAGTTAGCATTTTAATTAGTAGCTGGAGGCTACGGTGTTTTTTTTTTTTTTTTTCCTGTGGGTTCGGTGTGGATGTGTTGGTCAGGCCCTCTGTCAGTTCCCCGGTTGGTTTTTATTATCCCCAGAGAGGAGAAGTGGGTATTAGTATGGCAGGTGAAAACTGCGGATCTGTTTCAGAGAATTAAACAGGATCCGCATGGTAATCCCGTTCCTTTAAGAATCCTTTGCTTCATGAGCTGGGAATCCACCATGGTTCTATATACTTGTCTATGCGTGGGCACAGGAAACTGGCTAGTTCCAAGAAGTATGCCTCAGAGCTTTTCAATTAACCAGTATGTTGACAATCCTTTGCAGGTTTTCAGCGTTTCACCATAATTGTGATAACGTGTGTATGTGCCTACTGAAACCAAATATGGCTGCTACGGACATAACTATGCTGAGGCGTAGCTGACTTGGTGTTGCCTATTTTTTCAGTGGAGACTGACAAGAAGCCATTCTTCTAAGTATCATCCCACCATCATTTCTCCATTGTTTAAAAATGCAGGGAAATTTTGCAAATTGGCATTATAATTAGTAGCTGGAGGGTACTTTTTTGTTTTGTGGGGTCGGTCAGGATGGGTGTTCAGGCCCTCTGTCAGATCGCTGGTTTGTTTTTATTATCCCCAGAGAAGAGTAGTGGGCATGTGTTTGGCAGGTGAAAAGTGCGGATTCTGTTTCAGAGAATTAAACAGGATCTGCATGGTCATCTCATTCCTTTAAGAATCCTTTGCTTCATCAGCTGGGATTCCACCATGGTTCTATATACTCCTGTATGCGTGGGCACAGGTACCTGGCTTGTTCCAAGAAGTATGCTGGAGAGTTTTCAAATTAACCAGTACGTTGAAAATTATTTGCAGGTGTTCAGCGTTTCACCATAATTTTGATAACGTTTGTATGTCCCTCCTGAAACGCAAGAAGGCTGCGACGGACATAACTATGCTGAGGAGTAGCTGACTTGGTGTTGCCTAGTTTTGTTAGTGGAGACTGACAAGAAGCCATTCTTCTAAGTATCATCCCACCACCATTTTTCCATTGTTTTAAAATGCAGGGAAATTTTGCAAGTTAGCATTATAATTAGTAGCTGGAGGGTACGGTTTTTTTTTTGTGTGTGGTCGATGTGGATGGGGGGGGTCAGGCCCTCTGTCAGTTCGCTGGTTAGTTTTTATTATCCCCAGAGAGGAGAAGTGGGCATGTGATTGGCAGGTGAAAAGGGCGGATTCTGTTTCAGAGAATTAACGATGAGCCCCATGGTCATCCCGTTCCTTTAATAATCCTTTACTTCATCAGCTGGAAATCCACCATGGTTCTATGTACTCCTCTTTGCGTGGGAACAGGTAACTGGCTTGTTCCAAGAAGTATGCCGCAGAGCTTTTCAATTAACCAGTACGTTGAAAATTATTTGCAGGTGTTCAGCGTTTCACCATAATTGTGATAACGTTTGTTTGTGCCTCCTGAAACCCAAGAAGGCTGCGAAGGACATAAGTATGCTGAGGCGTAGCTGACTTGGTTTTGCCTATTTTTGTTAGTGGAGTCTGACAAGAATCCATTCTTGTAAGTATCATCTCACCATCATTTTTCCATTGTTTAAAAATGCAGGAAAATTTTGCAAGTTAGCATTATAATTAGTAGCTGGAGGCTACGGTGTTTTTTTTTTTTTTTTTTTCCTGTGGGGTCGGTGTGCATGTGTTGGTCAGGCCCTCTGTCAGTTCCCCGGTTGGTTTTTATTATCCCCAGAGAGGAGAAGTGGGTATTAGTATGGCAGGTGAAAACTGCGTATCTGTTTCAGAGAATTAAACAGGATCCCCATGGTAATCCCGTTCCTTTAAGAATCCTTTGCTTCATGAGCTGGGAATCCACCATGGTTCTATATACTCCTCTTTGCGTGGGAACAGGTAACTGGCTTGTTCCAAGAAGTATGCCGCAGAGCTTTTCAATTAACCACTACGTTGAAAATTATTTGCAGGTGTTCAGCGTTTCACCATAATTGTGATAACGTGTGTTTGTGCCTCCTGAAACCCAAGAAGGCTGCGACGGACATAACTATGCTAAGGAGTAGCTGACTTGGTTTTGCCTATTTTTGTTAGTGGAGTCTGACAAGAATCCATTCTTGTAAGTATCATCTCACCATCATTTTTCCATTGTTTAAAAATGCAGGGAAATTTTGCAAGTTAGCATTTTAATTAGTAGCTGGAGGCTACGGTGTTTTTTTTTTTTTTTTTTTTTTCCTGTGGGGTCGGTGTGGATGTGTTGGTCAGGCCCTCTGTCAGTTCCCCGGTTGGTTTTTATTATCCCCAGAGAGGAGAAGTGGGTATTAGTATGGCAGGTGAAAACTGCGGATCTGTTTCAGAGAATTAAACAGGATCCGCATGGTAATCCCGTTCCTTTAAGAATCCTTTGCTTCATGAGCTGGGAATCCACCATGGTTCTATATACTTGTCTATGCGTGGGCACAGGAAACTGGCTAGTTCCAAGAAGTATGCCTCAGAGCTTTTCAATTAACCAGTATGTTGACAATCCTTTGCAGGTTTTCAGCGTTTCACCATAATTGTGATAACGTGTGTATGTGCCTACTGAAACCAAATATGGCTGCTACGGACATAACTATGCTGAGGCGTAGCTGACTTGGTGTTGCCTATTTTTTCAGTGGAGACTGACAAGAAGCCATTCTTCTAAGTATCATCCCACCATCATTTCTCCATTGTTTAAAAATGCAGGGAAATTTTGCAAATTGGCATTATAATTAGTAGCTGGAGGGTACTTTTTTGTTTTGTGGGGTCGGTCAGGATGGGTGTTCAGGCCCTCTGTCAGATCGCTGGTTTGTTTTTATTATCCCCAGAGAAGAGTAGTGGGCATGTGTTTGGCAGGTGAAAAGTGCGGATTCTGTTTCAGAGAATTAAACAGGATCCGCATGGTCATCTCATTCCTTTAAGAATCCTTTGCTTCATCAGCTGGGATTCCACCATGTTTCTATATACTCCTATATGCGTGGGCACAGGTACCTGGCTTGTTCCAAGAAGTATGCTGGAGAGTTTTCAAATTAACCAGTACGTTGAAAATTATTTGCAGGTGTTCAGCGTTTCACCATAATTTTGATAACGTTTGTATGTCCCTCCTGAAACCCAAGAAGGCTGCGACGGACATAACTATGCTGAGGTGTAGCTGACTTGGTGTTGCCTATTTTTGTTAGTGGAGACTGACAAGAAGCCATTCTTCTAAGTATCATCCCACCACCATTTTTCCATTGTTTTAAAATGCAGGGAAATTTTGCAAGTTAGCATTATAATTAGTAGCTGGAGGGTACGGTTTTTTTTTTGTGTGTGGTCGATGTGGATGGGGGGGTCAGGCCCTCTGTCAGTTCGCTGGTTAGTTTTTATTATCCCCAGAGAGGAGAAGTGGGCATGTGTTTGGCAGGTGAAAAGGGCGGATTCTGTTTCAGAGAATTAACGATGATCCCCATGGTCATCCCGTTCCTTTAATAATCCTTTACTTCATCAGCTGGAAATCCACCATGGTTCTATATACTCCTCTTTGCGTGGGAACAGGTAACTGGCTTGTTACAAGAAGTATGCCGCAGAGCTTTTCAATTAACCAGTACGTTGAAAATTATTTGCAGGTGTTCAGCGTTTCACCATAATTGTGATAACGTTTGTTTGTGCCTCCTGAAACCCAAGAAGGCTGCGACGGACATAACTATGCTGAGGCGTAGCTGACTTGGTTTTGCCTATTTTTGTTAGTGGAGTCTGACAAGAATCCATTCTTGTAAGTATCATCTCACCATCATTTTTCCATTGTTTAAAAATGCAGGAAAATTTTGCAAGTTAGCATTATAATTAGTAGCTGGAGGCTACGGTGTTTTTTTTTTTTTTTTTCCTGTGGGGTCGGTGTGGATGTGTTGGTCAGGCCCTCTGTCAGTTCCCCAGTTGGTTTTTATTATCCCCAGAGAGGAGAAGTGGGTATTAGTATGGCAGGTGAAAACTGCGTATCTGTTTCAGAGAATTAAACAGGATCCGCATGGTAATCCCGTTCCTTTAAGAATCCTTTGCTTCATGAGCTGGGAATCCACCATGGTTCTATATACTCCTCTTTGCGTGGGAACAGGTAACTGGCTTGTTCCAAGAAGTATGCCGCAGAGCTTTTCAATTAACCACTACGTTGAAAATTATTTGCAGGTGTTCAGCGTTTCACCATAATTGTGATAACGTGTGTTTGTGCCTCCTGAAACCCAAGAAGGCTGCGACGGACATAACTATGCTGAGGAGTAGCTGACTTGGTTTTGCCTATTTTTGTTAGTGGAGTCTGACAAGAATCCATTCTTGTAAGTATCATCTCACCATCATTTTTCCATTGTTTAAAAATGCAGGGAAATTTTGCAAGTTAGCATTTTAATTAGTAGCTGGAGGCTACGGTGTTTTTTTTTTTTTTTTTTTCCTGTGGGGTCGGTGTGGATGTGTTGGTCAGGCCCTCTGTCAGTTCCCCGGTTGGTTTTTATTATCGCAGAGAGGAGAAGTGGGTATTAGTATGGCAGGTGAAAACTGCGGATCTGTTTCAGAGAATTAAACAGGATCCGCATGGTAATCCCGTTCCTTTAAGAATCCTTTGCTTCATGAGCTGGGAATCCACCATGGTTCTATATACTTGTCTATGCGTGGGCACAGGAAACTGGCTAGTTCCAAGAAGTATGCCTCAGAGCTTTTCAATTAACCAGTATGTTGACAATCCTTTGCAGGTTTTCAGCGTTTCACCATAATTGTGATAACGTGTGTATGTGCCTACTGAAACCAAATATGGCTGCTACGGACATAACTATGCTGAGGCGTAGCTGACTTGGTGTTGCCTATTTTTGTCAGTGGAGACTGACAAGAAGCCATTCTTCAAAGTATCATCCCACCATCATTTCTCCATTGTTTAAAAATGCAGGGAAATTTTGCAAATTGGCATTATAATTAGTAGCTGGAGGGTACTTTTTTGTTTTGTGGGGTCGGTCAGGATGGGTGTTCAGGCCCTCTGTCAGATCGCTGGTTTGTGTTTATTATCCCCAGAGAAGAGTAGTGGGCATGTGTTTGGCAGGTGAAAAGTGCGGATTCTGTTTCAGAGAATTAAACAGGATCCGCATGGTCATCTCATTCCTTTAAGAATCCTTTGCTTCATCAGCTGGGATTCCACCATGGTTCTATATACTCCTCTATGCGTGGGCACAGGTACCTGGCTTGTTCCAAGAATTATGCTGGAGAGTTTTCAAATTAACCAGTACGTTGAAAATTATTTGCAGGTTTTCAGCGTTTCACCATAATTTTGATAACGTTTGTATGTCCCTCCTGAAACCCAAGAAGGCTGCGACGGACATAACTATGCTGAGCAGTAGCTGACTCGGTGTTGCCTATTTTTGTTAGTGGAGACTGACAAGAAGGCATTCTTCTAAGTATGATCCCACCACCATTTTTCCATTGTTTTAAAATGCAGGGAAATTTTGCAAGTTAGCATTATAATTAGTAGCTGGAGGGTACGGTTTTTTTTTTTTTGTGTGGTCGATGTGGATGGTGGGGGTCAGGCCCTCTGTCAGTTCGCTGGTTAATTTTTATTATCCCCAGAGAGGAGAAGTGGGCATGTGTTTGGCAGGTGAAAAGGGCGGATTCTGTTTCAGAGAATTAACGATGATCCCCATGGTCATCCCGTTCCTTTAATAATCCTTTACTTCATCAGCTGGAAATCCACCATGGTTCTATATACTCCTCTTTGCGTGGGAACAGGTAACTGGCTTGTTCCAAGAAGTAGGCCGCAGAGCTTTTCAATTAACCACTACGTTGAAAATTATTTGCAGGTGTTCAGCGTTTCACCATAATTGTGATAACGTTTGTTTGTGCCTCCTGAAACCCAAGAAGGCTGCGACGGACATAACTATGCTGAGGAGTAGCTGACTTGGTGTTGCCTATTTTTGTTAGTGGAGACTGACAAGAAGCCATTCTTCTAAGTATCATCCCACCACCATTTTTCCATTGTTTTAAAATGCAGGGAAATTTTGCAAGTTAGCATTATAATTAGTAGCTGGAGGGTACGGTTTTTTTATTTTGTGTGTGGTCGATGTGGATGGGGGGGTCAGGCCCTCTGTCAGTTCGCTGGTTATTTTTTATTATCCCCAGAGAGGAGAAGTGGGCATGTGTTTGGCAGGTGAAAAGGGCGGATTCTGTTTCAGAGAATTAACGATGATCCCCATGGTCATCCCTTTCCTTTAATAATCCTTTACTTCATCAGCTGGAAATCCACCATGGTTCTATATACTCCTATTTGCGTGGGAACAGGTAACTGGCTTGTTCCAAGAAGTATGCCGCGGAGCTTTTCAATTAACCACTACTTTGAAAATTATTTGCAGGTGTTCAGCGTTTTACCATAATTGTGAGAACCTTTGTTTGTGGCTCCTGAATCCCTAGAAGGCTGAGACGGACATAACTATGCTGAGGAGTAGCTGACTTGGTGTTGCCTATTTTTGTTAGTGGAGACTGACAAGAAGCCATTCTTCTAAGTATCATCCCACCACCATTTTTCCATTGTTTTAAAATGCAGGGAAATTTTGCAAGTTAGCATTATAATTAGTAGCTGAGGCTACGCTGTTGTTTTTTTTTTTTTTTTCCTGTGGGGTCGGTGTGGATGTGTTGGTCAGGCCCTCTGTCAGTTCCCCGGTTGGTTTTTATTATCCCCAGAGAGGAGAAGTGGGTATTAGTATGGCAGGTGAAAACTGCGGATCTGTTTCAGAGAATTAAACAGGATCCGCATGGTAATCCCGTTCCTTTAAGAATCCTTTGCTTCATGAGCTGGGAATCCACCATGGTTCTATATACTTGTCTATGCGTGGGCACAGGAAACTGGCTAGTTCCAAGAAGTATGCCTCAGAGCTTTTCAATTAACCAGTATGTTGACAATCCTTTGCAGGTTTTCAGCGTTTCACCATAATTGTGATAACGTGTGTATGTGCCTACTGAAACCAAATATGGCTGCTACGGACATAACTATGCTGAGGCGTAGCTGACTTGGTGTTGCCTATTTTTGTCAGTGGAGACTGACAAGAAGCCATTCTTCTAAGTATCATCCCACCATCATTTCTCCATTGTTTAAAACTGCAGGGAAATTTTGCAAATTGGCATTATAATTGGTAGCTGGAGGGTACTTTTTTGTTTTGTGGGGTCGGTCAGGATGGGTGTTCAGGCCCTCTGTCAGATCGCTGGTTTGTTTTTATTATCCCCAGAGAAGAGTAGTGGGCATGTGTTTGGCAGGTGAAAAGTGCGGATTCTGTTTCAGAGAATTAAACAGGATCCGCATGGTCATCTCATTCCTTTAAGAATCCTTTGCTTCATCAGCTGGGATTCCACCATGTTTCTATATACTACTCTATGCGTGGGCACAGGTACCTGGCTTGTTCCAAGAATTATGCTGGAGAGTTTTCAAATTAACCAGTACGTTGAAAATTATTTGCAGGTTTTCAGCGTTTCACCATAATTTTGATAACGTTTGTATGTCCCTCCTGAAACCCAAGAAGGCTGCGAAGGCCATAACTATGCTGAGGAGTAGCTGACTCGGTGTTGCCTATTTTTGTTAGTGGAGACAGACAAGAAGCCATTCTTCTAAGTATTATCCCACCACCATTTTTCCATTGTTTTAAAATGCAGGGAAATTTTGCAAGTTAGCATTATAATTAGTAGCTGGAGGGTACGGTTTTTTTTTTTGTGTGTGTGGTCGATGTGGATGGGGGGGTCAGGCCCTCTGTCAGTTCGCTGGTTAGTTTTTATCAGCCCCAGAGAGGAGAAGTGGGCATGTGTTTGGCAGGTGAAAAGGGCGGATTCTGTTGCAGAGAATTAACGATGATCCCCCTGGTCATCCCGTTCCTTTAATAATCCTTTACTTCATCAGCTGGAAATCCACCATGGTTCTATATACTCCTCTTTGCGTGGGAACAGGTAACTGCCTTGTTCCAAGAAGTATGCCGCAGAGCTTTTCAATTAACCAGTACGTTGAAAATTATTTGCAGGTGTTCAGCGTTTCAACATAATTGTGATAATGTTTGTTTGTGCCTCCTGAAACCCAAGAAGGCTGCGACGGACATAACTATGCTGAGGAGTAGCTGACTTGGTGTTGCCTATTTTTGTTAGTGGAGACAGACAAGAAGCCATTCTTGTAAGTATGATCCCACCACCATTTTTCCATTGTTTTAAAATGCAGGGAAATTTTGCAAGTTAGCATTATATTTAGTAGCTGGAGGGTACGGTTTTTTTTTTTTGTGTGTGGTCGATGTGGATGGTGGGGGTCAGGCCCTCTCTCAGTTCGCTGGTTAGTTTTTATTATCCCCAGAGAGGAGAAGTGGGCATGTGTTTGGCAGGTGAAAAGGGCGGATTCTGTTTCAGAGAATTAACGATGATCCCCATGGTCATCCCGTTCCTTTAATAATCCTTTACTTCATCAGCTGGAAATCCACCATGGTTCTCTATACTCCTCTTTGCGTGGGAACAGGTAACTGCCTTGTTCCAAGAAGTATGCCGCAGAGCTTTTCAATTAACCACTACGTTGAAAATTATTTGCAGGTGTTCAGCCTTTCACCATAATTGTGATAACGTTTGTTTGTGCCTCCTGAAACCCAAGAAGGCTGCGATGGACATAGCTATGCTGAGGAGTAGCTGACTTGGTGTTGCCTATTTTTGTTAGTGGAGACTGACAAGAAGCCATTCTTCTAAGTATCATCCCACCACCATTTTTCCATTGTTTTAAAATGCAGGGAAATTTTGCAAGTTAGCATTATAATTAGTAGCTGGAGGGTACGGTTTTTTTTTGTGTGTGTGTGGTCGATGTGGATGGGGGGGTCAGGCCCTCTGTCAGTTCGCTGGTTAGTTTTTATTATCCCCAGAGAGGAGAAGGGGGCATGTGTTTGGTAGGTGAAAAGGGCGGATTCTGTTTCAGAGAATTAACGATGATCCCCATGGTCATCCCGTTCCTTTAATAATCCTTTACTTCATCAGCTGGAAGTCCACCATGGTTCTATATACTCCTCTTTGCGTGGGAACAGGTAACTGGCTTGTTCCAAGAAGTATGCTGCAGAGCTTTTCAATAAACCACTACGTTGAAAATTATTTGCAGGTGTTCAGCGTTTCACGATAATTGTGAGAACCTTTGTTTGTGCCTCCTGAAACCCTAGAAGGCTGCGACGGACATAACTATGCTGAGGAGTAGCTGACATGGTGTTGCCTATTTTTGTTAGTGGAGACTGACAAGAAGGCATTCTTCTAAGTATCATCCCACCACCATTTTTCCATTGTTTTAAAATGCAGGGAAATTTTGCAAGTTAGCATTATAATTAGTAGCTGAGGCTACGCTGTTTTTTTTTTTTTTTCCTGTGGGGTCGGTGTGGATGTGTTGGTCAGGCCCTCTGTCAGTTCCCCGGTTGGTTTTTATTATCCCCAGAGAGGAGAAGTGGGTATTAGTATGGCAGGTGAAAACTGCGGATCTGTTTCAGAGAATTAAACAGGATCCGCGTGGTAATCCCGTTCCTTTAAGAATCCTTTGCTTCATGAGCTGGGAATCCACCATGGTTCTATATACTTGTCTATGCGTGGGCACAGGAAACTGGCTAGTTCCAAGAAGTATGCCTCAGAGCTTTTCAATTAACCAGCATGTTGACAATCCTTTGCAGGTTTTCAGCGTTTCACCATAATTGTGATAACGTGTGTATGTGCCTACTGAAACCAAATATGGCTGCTACGGACATAACTATGCTGAGGCGTAGCTGACTTGGTGTTGCCTCTTTTTGTCAGTGGAGACTGACAAGAAGCCATTCTTCTAAGTATCATCCCACCATCATTTCTCCATTGTTTAAAACTGCAGGGAAATTTTGCAAATTGGCATTATAATTGGTAGCTGGAGGGTACTTTTTTGTTTTGTGGGGTCGGTCAGGATGGGTGTTCAGGCCCTCTGTCAGAACGCTGGTTTGTGTTTATTATCCCCAGAGAAGAGTAGTGGGCATGTGTTTGGCAGGTGAAAAGTGCGGATTCTGTTTCAGAGAATTAAACAGGATCCGCATGGTCATCTCATTCCTTTAAGAATCCTTTGCTTCATCAGCTGGGATTCCACCATGTTTCTATATACTCCTCTATGCGTGGGCACAGATACCTGGCTTGTTCCAAGAATTATGCTTGAGAGTTTTCAAATTAACCACTACGTTGAAAATTATTTGCAGGTGTTCAGCGTTTCACCATAATTGTGATAACGTTTGTTTGTGCCTCCTGAAACCCAAGAAGGCTGCGACGGACATAACTATGCTGAGGCGTAGCTGACTTGGTGTTGCCTATTTTTGTTAGTGGAGACTGACAAGAAGCCATTCTTCTAAGTATCATCCCACCACCATTTTGCCATTGTTTTAAAATGCAGGGAAATTTTGGAAGTTAGCATTATAATTAGTAGCTGGAGGGTACGGTTTTTTTTTTTGTGTGTGTGGTCGATGTGGATCGGGGGCTCAGGCCCTCTGTCAGTTCGCTGGTTAGTTTTTATCATCCCCAGAAAGGAGAAGTGGGCATGTGTTTGGCAGGTGAAAAGGGCGGATTCTGTTTCAGAGAATTAACGATGATCCCCATGGTCATTCCGTTCCTTTAATAATCCTTTACTTCATCAGCTGGAAATCCACCATGGTTCTATATACTCCTGTTTGCGTGGGAACAGGTAACTGGCTTGTTCCAAGAAGTATGCCGCAGAGCTTTTCAATTAACCACTACGTTGAAAATTATTTGCAGGTGTTCAGCGTTTCACCATAATTGTGAGAACGTGTGTTTGTGCCTCCTGAAACCCAAGAAGGCTGCGACGGAGATAACTATGCTGAGGAGTAGCTGACTTGGTGTTGCCTATTTTTGTTAGTGGAGACTGGCAAGAAGCCATTCTTCTAAGTATCATCCCACCACCATTTTTCCATTGTTTTAAAATGCAGGGAAATTTTGCAAGTTAGCATTATACTTAGTAGCTGGAGGGTACGGTTTTCTTTTTTTGTGTGTGGTCGATGTGGATGGGGGGGTCAGGCCCTCTGTCAGTTCGCTGGTTAGTTTTTATTATCCCCAGAGAGGAGAAGTGGGCATGTGTTTGGCAGGTGAAAAGAGCGGATTCTGTTTCAGAGAATTAACGATGATCCCCATGGTCATCCCGTTCCTTTAATAATCCTTTACTTCATCAGCTGGAAATCCACCATAGTTCTATATACTCCTCTCTGCGTCGGAATACGTAGCTGGCTTGTTTCAAGAAGTATGCCTCAGAGCTTTTCAATAACCACTACGTTGAAAATTATTTGCCGGTGTTCAGCGTTTCACCATAATTGTGATAACGTGTGTTTGTGCCTCCTGAAACCCAAGAAGGCTGCGACGGACATAACTATGCTGAGGAGTAGCTGACTTGGTGTTGCCTATTTTTGTTAGTGGAGACTGACAAGAAGCCATTCTTCTAAGTATCATCCCACCATCATTTCTCCATTGTTTAAAAATGCAGGGAAATTTTGCAAATTGGCATTATAATTAGTAGCTGGAGGGTACTTTTTTGTTTAGTGGGGTCGGTCAGGATGGGTGTTCAGGCCGTCTGTCAGATCGCTGGTTAGTTTTTATTATCCCCAGAGAGGAGAAGTGGGCATGTGTTTGGCAGGTGAAAAGGGCGGATTCTGTTTCAGAGAATTAACGATGATCCCCATGGTCATCCCGTTCCTTTAATAATCCTTTACTTCATCAGCTGGAAATCCACCATGGTTCTATATACTCCGCTTTGCGTGGGAACAGGTAACTGGCTTGTTCCAAGAAGTATGCCGCAGAGCTTTTCAATTAACCACTACGTTGAAAATTATTTGCAGGTGTTCAGCGTTTCACCATAATTGTGATAACGTGTGTTTGTGCCTCCTGAAACCCAAGAAGGCTGCGACGGACATAACTATGCTGAGGAGTAGCTGACTTGGTGTTGCCTATTTTCGTTAGTGGAGACTGACAAGAAGCCATTCTTCTAAGTATCATCCCACCACCATTTTTCCATTGTTTTAAAATGCAGGGAAATTTTGCAAGTTAGCGTTATAATTAGTAGCTGGAGGCTACGGTGTTTTTTTTTTTTTTTTTTCCTGTGGGGTCGGTGTGCATGTGTTGGTCAGGCCCTCTGTCAGTTCCCCGGTTGGTTTTTATTATCCCCAGAGAGGAGAAGTGGGTATTAGTATGGCAGCTGAAAACTGCGGATCTGTTTCAGAGAATTAAACAGGATCCGCATGGTAATCCCGTTCCTTTAAGAATCCTTTGCTTCATGAGCTGGGAATCCACCATGGTTCTATATACTTGTCTATGCGTGCGCACAGGAAACTGGCTAGTTCCAAGAAGTATGCCTCAGAGCTTTTCAATTAACCAGTATGTTGACAATCCTTTGCAGGTTTTCAGCGTTTCACCATAATTGTGATAACGTGTGTATGTGCCTACTGAAACCAAATATGGCTGCTACGGACATAACTATGCTGAGGCGTAGCTGACTTGGTGTTGCCTATTTTTGTCAGTGGAGACTGACAAGAAGCCATTCTTCTAAGTATCATCCCACCCTCATTTGTCCATTGTTTAAAAATGCAGGGAAATTTTGCAAATTGGCATTATAATTAGTAGCTGGAGGGTACTTTTTGTTTTGTGGGGTCGGTCAGGATGGGTGTTCAGGCCCTCTGTCAGATCGCTGGTTTGTTTGTATTATCCCCGGAGAAGAGTAGTGGGCATGTGTTTGGCAGGTGAAAAGTGCGGATTCTGTTTCAGAGAATTAAACAGGATCCGCATGGTCATCTCATTCCTTTAAGAATCCTTTGCTTCATCAGCTGGGATTCCACCATGTTTGTATATACTCCTCTATGCGTGGGCACAGGTACCTGGCTTGTTCCAAGAATTATGCTGGAGAGTTTTCAAATGAACCAGTACGTTGAAAATTATTTTCAGGATTTCAGCGTTTCACCATAATTTTGATAACGTTTGTATGTCCCTCCTGAAACCCAAAAAGGCTGCGACGGACATAACTATGCTGAGGAGTAGCTGACTTGGTGTTGCCTATTTTTGTTAGTGGAGACAGACAAGAAGCCATTCTTCTAAGTATGATCCCACCACCATTTTTCCATTGTTTTAAAATGCAGGGAAATTTTGCAAGTTAGCATTATAATTAGTAGCTGGAGGGTACGTTTTTTTTTTTTTTTGGTGTGGTCCATGTGGATGGGGGGGGGGTCAGGCCCTCTGTCAGTTCGCTGGTTAGTTTTTATTATCCCCAGAGAGGAGAAGTGGGCATGTGTTTTGCAGGTGAAAAGGGCGGATTCTGTTTCAGAGAATTAACTATGATGCCCATGGTCATCCCTTTCCTTTAATAATCCTTTACTTCATCAGCTGGAAATCCACCATGGTTCTCTATACTCCTCTTTGCGTGGGAACAGGTAACTGCCTTGTTCCAAGAAGTATGCCTCAGAGCTTTTCAATTAACCACTACGTTGAAAATTATTTGCAGGTGTTCAGCGTTTCACCATCATTGTGAGAACCTTTGTTTGTGCCTCCTGAAACCCAAGAAGACTGCAACGGACATAACTATGCTGAGGAGTAGCTGACTTGGTGTTGCCTATTTTTGTTAGTGGAGACAGACAAGAAGCCATTCTTCTAAGTATGATCCCACCACCATTTTTCCATTGTTTTAAAATGCAGGGAAATTCTGCAAGTTAGCATTATAATTAGTAGCTTGAGGGTACGGTTTTTTTTTTTTGTGTGTGTGGTCGATGTGGATGGGGGTGTCAGGCCCTCTGTCAGTTCGCTGGTTAGTTTTTATTATCCCCAGAGAGGAGAAGTGGGCAAGTGTTTGGCAGGTGAAAAGGGCGGATTCTGTTTCAGAGAATTAACGATGATCCCCATGGTCATCCCGTTCCTTTAATAATCCTTTACTTCATCAGCTGGAAATCCACCATGGTTCTATATACTCCTCTTTGCGTGGGAACAGGTAACTGGCTTGTTCCAAGAAGTATGCCGCAGAGCTTTTCAATTAACCAGTACGTTGAAAATTATTTGCAGGTGTTCAGCGTTTCACCATAATTGTGATAACGTGTGTTTGTGCCTCCTGAAACCCAAGAAGGCTGCGACGGACATAACTATGCTGAGGCGTAGCTGACTTGGTTTTGCCTATTTTTGTTAGTGGAGTCTGACAAGAATCCATTCTTGTAAGTATCATCTCACCATCATTTTTCCATTGTTTAAAAATGCAGGAAAATTTTGCAAGTTAGCATTATAATTAGTAGCTGGAGGCTACGGTGTTTTTTTTTTTTTTTTCCTGTGGGGTCGGTGTGGATGTGTTGGTCAGGCCCTCTGTCAGTTCTCTGGTTTGTTTTTATTATCTCCAGAGAGGAGAAGTGAGTATTAGTATGGCAGGTGAAAACTGCGGATCTGTTTCAGAGAATTAAACAGGATCCGCATGGTAATCCCGTTCCTTTAAGAATGCTTTGCTTCATGAGCTGGGAATCCACCATGTTTCTATATACTCCTCTTTGCGTGGGAACAGGTAACTGGCTAGTTCCAAGAAGTATGCCGCAGAGCTTTTCAATTAACCACTACGTTGAAAATTATTTGCAGGTGTTCAGCGTTTCACCATAATTGTGATAACGTGTGTTTGTGCCTCCTGAAACCCAAGAAGGCTGCGACGGACATAACTATGCTGAGGAGTAGCTGACTTGGTGTTGCCTATTTTTGTTAGTGGAGACTGACAAGAAGCCATTCTTCTAAGTATCATCCCACCACCATTTTTCCATTGTTTTAAAATGCAGGGAAATTTTGCAAGTTAGCATTATAATTAGTAGCTGGAGGGTACGGTTTTGTTTTTTTTGTGTGGTCGATGTGGATGGGGGGGTCAAGCCCTCTGTCAGTTCGCTGGTTAGTTTTTATTATCCCCAGAGAGGAGAAGTGGGCATGTGTTTGGCAGGTGAAAAGGTCGCATTCTGTTTCAGAGAATTAACGATGATCCCCATGCTCATCCCGTTCCTTTAATAATCCTTTACTTCATCAGCTGGGAATCCACCATGGTTCTATATACTCCTCTTTGCGTGGGAACAGGTAACTGGCTTGTTCCAAGAAGTATGCCGCAGAGCTTTTCAATTAACCACTACGTTGAAAATTATTTGCAGGTGTTCAGCGTTTCACCATAATTGTGATAACGTGTGTTTGTGCCTCTTGAAACCCAAGAAGGCTGCGACGGACATAACTATGCTTAGGAGTAGCTGACTTGGTGTTGCCTATTTTTGTTAGTGGAGACTGACAAGAAGCCATTCTTCTAAGTATCATCCCACCATCATTTCTCCATTGTTTAAAAATACAGGGAAATTTTGCAAATTGGCATTATAATTAGGAGATGGAGGGTACTTTTTTGTTTTGTGGGGTCGGTCAGGATGGGTGTTCAGGCCCTCTGTCAGATCGCTGGTTTGTTTTTATTATCCCCAGAGAAGAGTAGTGGGCATGTGTTTGGCAGGTGAAAAGTGCGGATTCTGTTTCAGAGAATTAAACAGGATCCGCATGGTCATCTCATTCCTTTAAGAATCCTTTGCTTCATCAGCTGGGATTCCACCATGTTTCTATATACTCCTCTATGAGTGGGCACAGGTACCTGGCTTGTTCCAAGAAGTATGCTGGAGAGTTTTCAAATTAACCAGTACGTTGAAAATTATTTGCAGGTTTTCAGAGTTTCACCATAATTTTGATAACGTTTGTATGTCCCTCCTGTAACCCAAGAAGGCTGCGACGGACATAACTATGCTGAGGAGTAGCTGACTTGGTGTTGCCTATTTTTGTTAGTGGAGACTGACAAGAAGCCATTCTTCTAAGTATGATCCCACCACCATTTTTCCATTGTTTTAAAATGCAAGGAAATTTTGCAAGTTAGCATTATAATTAGTAGCTGGAGGGTACGGTTTTTTTTTGTGCGTGTGGTCCATGTGGATGGGGGGGAGGTCAGGCCCTCTGTCAGTTCGCTGGTTAGTTTTTATTATCCCCAGAGAGGAGAAGTGGGCATGTGTTTGGCAGGTGAAAAGGGCGGATTCTGTTTCAGAGAATTAACAATGATCCCCATGTTCATCCCGTTCCTTTAATAATCCTTTACTTCATCAGCTGGAAATCCACCATGGTTCTCTATACTCCTATTTGCGTGGGAACAGGTAACTGCCTTGTTCCAAGAAGTATGCCGCAGAGCTTTTCAATTAACCACTACGTTGAAAATTATTTGCAGGTGTTCAGCGTTTCAACATAATTGTGAAAACGTTTGTTTGTGCCTCCTGAAAGCCAAGAAGGCGGCGATGGACATAGCTATGCTGAGGAGTAGCTGACTTGGTGTTGCCTATTTTTGTTAGTGGAGACTGACAAGAAGCCATTCTTCTAAGTATGATCCCACCACCATTTTTCCATTGTTTTAAAATGCAGGGAAATTTGCAAGTAAGCATTATAATTAGTAGCTGGAGGGTACGGTTTTTTTTTTTGTGTGTGTGGTCGATGTGGATGGAGGGGTCAGGCCCTCTGTCAGTTCGCTGGTTAGTTTTTATTATCCCCAGAGAGGAGAAGTGGGCATGTGTTTGGCAGGTGAAAAGGGCGGATTCTGTTTCAGAGAATTAACGATGATCCCCATGGTCATCACGTTCCTTTAATAATCCTTTACTTCATCAGCTGGAAATCCCCCATGGTTCTATATACTCCTCTTTGCGTGGGAACAGGTAACTGGCTTGTTCCAAGAAGTATGCCTCAGAGCTTTTCAATTAACCACTACGTTGAAAATTATTTGCAGGTGTTCAGCGTTTCACCATAATTGTGATAACGTGTGTATGTGCCAACTGAAGCCAAATATGGCTGCTACGGACATAACTATGTTGAGGCGTAGCTGACTTGGTGTTGCCTATTTTTGTCAGTGGAGACTGACAAGAAGCCATTCTTCTAAGTATCATCCTACCATCATTTCTCCATTGTTTCAAAATGCAGGGAAATTTTGCAAATTGGCATTATAATTAGTAGCTGGAGGGTACTTTTTTGTTTTGTGGGGTCTGTCAGGATGGGTGTTCAGGCCCTCTCTCAGATCGCTGGTTTGTTTTTATTATCCCCAGAGAAGAGTAGTGGGCATGTGTTTGGCAGGTGAAAAGTGCGGATTCTGTTTCAGAGAATTAAACAGGATCCGCATGGTCATCTCATTCCTTTAAGAATCCTTTGCTTCATCAGCTGGGATTCCACCATGTTTCTATATACTCCTCTATGCGTGGGCACAGGTACCTGGCTTGTTCCAAGAATTATGCTGGAGAGTTTTCAAATTAACCAGTACGTTGAAAATTCTTTGCAGGTTTTCAGCATTTCACCATAATTTTGATAACGTTTGTATGTCCCTCCTGAAACGCAAGAAGGCTGCGACGGACATAACTATGCTGAGGAGTAGCTGACTTGGTGTTGCCTATTTTTGTTAGTGGAGACAGACAAGAAGCCATTCTTCTAAGTATGATCCCACCACCATTTTTCCATTGTTTTAAAATGCAGGGAAATTTTCCAAGTTAGCATTATAATTAGTAGCTGGAGGGTACGGTTTTTTTTTTGTGTGTGGTCGATGTGGATGGGGGGGTGGTCAGGCCCTCTGTCAGTGCGCTGGTTAGTTTTTATTATCCCCAGAGAGGAGAAGTGGGCATGTGTTTGGCCGGTGAAAAGGGCGGATTCTGTTTCAGAGAATTAACGATGATCCCCATGGTCATCCCGTTCCTTTAATAATCCTTTACTTCATCAGCTGGAAATCCACCATGGTTCTATATACTCCTCTTTGCGTGGGAACAGGTAACTGCCTTGTTCCAAGAAGTATGCCGCAGAGCTTTTCAATTAAGCACTACGTTGAAAATTATTTGCAGGTGTTCAGCATTTCACCATAATTGTGATAAAGTTTGCTTGTGCCTCCTGAAACCCAAGAAGGCTGCGACGGACATAACTATGCTGAGGCGTAGCTGACTTGGTTTTGCCTATTTTTGTTAGTGGAGACTGACAAGAATCCATTCTTCTAAGTATCATCTCACCATCATTTTTCAATTGTTTAAAAATGCAGGAAAATTTTGCAAGTTAGCATTATAATTAGTAGCTGGAGGCTACGGTGGTTTTTTTTTTTTTTTTTCCTGTCGGGTCGGTGTGGACGTGTTGGTCAGGCCCTCTGTCAGTTCCCCGGTTGGTTTTTATTATCCCCAGAGAGGAGAAGTGGGTATTAGTATGGCAGGTGAAAACTGCGGATCTGTTTCAGAGAATTAAACAGGATCCGCATGGTAATCCCTTTCCTTTAAGAATCCTTTGCTTCATGAGCTGGGAATCCACCATGGTTCTATATACTTGTCTATGCGTGGGCACAGGAAACTGGCTAGTTCCAAGAAGTATGCCTCAGAGCTTTTCAATTAACCAGTATGTTGACAATCCTTTGCAGGTTTTCAGCGTTTCACCATAATTGTGATAACGTGTGTATATGCCTACTGAAACCAAATATGGCTGCTACGGACATAACTATGCTGAGGCGTAGCTGACTTGGTGTTGCCTATTTTTGTCAGTGGAGACTGACAAGAAGCCATTCTTCTAAGTATCATCCCACCATCATTTTTTCATTGTTTTAAAATGTAGGGAAATTTTGCAAGTTAGCACTATAATTAGTAGCTGGAGGGTACGGTTTTTTGTTTTTGTGTGGTCGATGTGGATGGTGGGGGTTAGGCCCTCTGCCAGTTCACTGGTTAGTTTTTTTTATCCCCAGAGAGGAGAAGTGGGCATGTGTTTGGCAGGTGAAAAGGGCGGATTCTGTTTCAGAGAATTAACGATGATCCCCATGGTCATCCCCTTCCTTTAATAATCCTTTACTTCATCAGCTGGAAATCCACCATGGTTCTATATACTCCTCTTTGCGTGGGAACAGGTAACTGGCTTGTTCCAAGAAGTATGCCGCAGAGCTTTTCAATTAACCACTACGTTGAAAATTATTTGCAGGTGTTCAGCGTTTAACCATAATTGTGAGAACCTTTGTTTGTGATTCCTGAAACCCAAGAAGGCTGCGATGGACATAACTATGCTGAGGAGTAGCTGACTTGGTGTTGCCTATTTTTGTTAGTGGACACTGACAAGAAGCCATTCTTCTAAGTATCATCCCACCACCATTTTTCCATTGTTTAAAAATGCAGGGAAATTTTGCAAGTTAGCATTATAATTAGTAGCTGGAGGCTACGGTGTTTTTTTTTTTTTTTTCCTGTGGGGTCGGTGTGGATGTGTTGGTCAGGCCCGCTGTCAGTTCCCCGGTTGGTTTTTATTATCCCCAGAGAGGAGAAGTGGGCATGTGTTTGGCAGGTGAAAAGGGCGGATTCTGTTTCAGAGAATTAACGATGATCCCCATGGTCATCCCGTTCCTTTATAATCCTTTACTTCATCAGCTGGAAATCCACCATGGTTCTATATACTCCTCTTTGCGTGGGAAAAGGTAACTGCCTTGTTCCAAGAAGTATGCCGCAGAGCTTTTCAATTAACCACTACGTTGAAAATTATTTGCAGGTGTTCAGCGTTTCATCATAATTGTGATTATGTTTGTTTGTGCCTCCTGAAACCCAAGAAGGCTGCGACGGACATAACTATGCTGAGGAGTAGCTGACTTGGTGTTGCCTATTTTTGTTAGTGGAGACTGACAAGCAGCCATTCTTCTAAGTATCATCCCACCACCATTTTTCCATTGTTTTAAAATGCAGGGAAATTTTGCAAGTTAGCATTATAATTAGTAGCTGGAGGGTACGGTTTTTTTTTTTGTGTGTGGTCGTTGTGGATGGGGGGTGTCAGGCCCTCTGTCAGTTCGCTGGTTAGTTTTTATTATCCCCAGAGAGGAGAAGTGGGCATGTGTTTGGCAGGTGAAAAGGGCGAATTCTGTTTCAGAGAATTAACGATGATCCCCATGGTCATCCCGTTCCTTTAATAATCCTTTACTTCATCAGCTGGAAATCCACCATGGTAGTATATACTCCTGTTTGCGTGGGATCAGGTAACTGGCTTGTTCCAAGAAGTATGCCGCAGAGCTTTTCAATTAACCACTATGTTGAAAATTATTTGCAGGTGTTCAGCGTTTCACCATAATTGTGATAACGTGTGTTTGTGCCTCCTGAAACCCAAGAAGGCTGCGATGGACATAACTATGCTGAGGGGTAGCTGACTTGGTGTTGCCTATTTTTGTCAGTGGAGACTGACAAGAAGCCATTCTTCTAAGTAGCATCCAACCATCATTTCTCCATTGTTTAAAAATGCAGGGAAATTTTGCAAATTCGCATTATAATTAGTAGCTGGAGGGTACTTTTTTGTTTTGTGGGGTCGGTCAGGATGGGTGTTCAGGCCCTCTGTCAGTACGCTGGTTAGTTTTTATTATCCCCAGAGAGGAGAAGTGGGCATGTGTTTGGCAGGTGAAAAGGGCGGATTCTGTTTCAGAGAATTAACGATGATCCCCATGGTCATCCCGTTCCTTTAATAATCCTTTACTTCATCAGCTGGAAATCCACCATGGTTCTATATACTCCTGTTTGCGTGGGAACAGGTAACTGGCTTGTTCCAAGAAGTATGCCGCAGAGCTTTTCAATTAACCAGTACGTTGAAAATTATTTGCAGGTGTTCAGCGTTTCACCATAATTGTGATAACGTTTGTTTGTCCCTCCTGAAACCCAAGAAGGCTGCGACGGACATAACTTTGCTGAGGAGTAGCTGACTTGGTGTTGCCTATTTTTGTCAGTGGAGACTGACAAGAAGCCATTCTTCTAAGTATCATCCCACCACCATTTTTCCATTGTTTTAAAATGCAGGGAAATTTTGCAAGTTAGCATTATAATTACTAGCTGGAGGGTACGGTTTTTTTTTTGTGTGGTCGATGTGGATGGCGTTTCAGGCCCTCTGTCAGTTCGCTGGTTAGTTTTTATTATCCCCAGAGAGGAGAAGTGGGCATGTGTTTGGCAGGTGAAAAAGGCGGATTCTGTTTCAGAGAATTAACGATGATCCCCATGGTCATCCCGTTCCTTTAATAATCCTTTACTTCATCAGCTGGAAATCCACCATGGTTCTCTATACTCCTCTTTGCGTGGGAACAGGTAACTGCCTTGTTCCAAGAAGTATGCCGCAGAGCTTTTCAATTAACCAGTACGTTGAAAATTTTTTGCAGGTGTTCCGCGTTTTACCATAATTGTGATAACGTGTGTTTGTGCCTCCTGAAACCCAAGAAGGCTGCGACGGACATAACTATGCTGAGGCGTAGCTGACTTGGTGTTGCCTATTTTTGTTAGTGGAGACTGACAAAAATCCATTCTTCTAAGTATCATCTCACCATCATTTTTCCATTGTTTTAAAATGCAGGAAAGTTTTGCAAGTTAGCATTATAATTAGTAGCTGGAGGCTACGGTGTTTTGTTTTTTTTTTTCTGTGGGGTCGGTGTGGATGTGTTGGTCAGGCCCTCTGTCAGTTCGCTGGTTTGTTTTTATTATCCCCAGAGAGCAGAAGTGAGTATTAGTATGGCAGGTGAAAACTGCGGATCTGTTTCAGAGAATTAAACAGGATCCGCATGGTAATCCCGTTCCTTTAAGAATCCTTTGCTTCATGAGCTGGGAATCCACCCTGGTTCTACATACTTCTCTATGCGTGGGCACAGGAAACTGGCTTGTTCCAAGAAGTATGCCTCAGAGCTTTTCAATTAACCAGTATGTTGAAAATCCTTTGCAGGTTTTCAGCGTTTCACCATAATTGTGATAACGTGTGTATGTGCCTACTGAAACCAAATATGGCTGCTACGGACATAACTATGCTGAGGCGTAGCTGACTTGGTGTTGCCTATTTTTGTCAGTGGAGACTGACAAGAAGCCATTCTTCTAAGTATCATCCTACCATCATTTCTCCATTGTTTAAAAATGCAGGGAAATTTTGCAAATTGGCATTATAATTAGTAGCTGGAGGGTACTTTTTTGTTTTGTGGGGTCGGTCAGGATGGGTGTTCAGGCCGTCTGTCAGAACGCTGGTTTCTTTTTATTATCCCCAGAGAAGAGTAGTGGACATGTGTTTGGCAGGTGAAAAGTGCGGATTCTGTTTCAGAGAATTAAACAGGATCCGCATGGTCATCTCATTCCTTTAAGAATCCTTTGCTTCATCAGCTGGCATTCCACCATGTTTCTATATACTCCTCTATGCGTGGGCACAGGTACCTGGCTTGTTCCAAGAATTATGCTGGAGAGTTTTCAAATTAACCAGTACGTTGAAAATTATTTGCAGGTGTTCAGCGTTTCACCATAATTTTGATAATGTTTGTATGTCCCTCCTGAAACCCAAGAAGGCTGCGACGGACATAACTATGCTGAGGAGTAGCTGACTTGGTGTTGCCTATTTTTGTTAGTGGAGACAGACAAGAAGCCATTCTTCTAACTATGATCCGACCACCACTTTTCCATTGTTTTAAAATGCAGGGAAATTTTGCAAGTTAGCATTATAATTAGTAGCTGGAGGGTACGGTTTTTTTTTGTGTGTGGTCGATGTGGATGGGGAGGGGGTCAGGCCCTCTGTCAGTTCGCTGGTTAGTTTTTATTATCCCCAGAGAGGAGAAGTGGGCATGTGTTTGGCAGGTGAAAAGGGCGGATTCTGTTTCAGAGAATTAACAATGATCCCCATGTTCATCCCGTTCCTTTAATAATCCTTTACTTCATCAGCTGGAAATCCACCATGGTTCTCTATACTCCTATTTGCGTGGGAACAGGTAACTGCCTTGTTCCAAGAAGTATGCCGCAGAGCTTTTCAATTAACCACTACGTTGAAAATTATTTGCAGGTGTTCAGCGTTTCAACATAATTGTGAAAACGTTTGTTTGTGCCTCCTGAAAGCCAAGAAGGCGGCGATGGACATAGCTATGCTGAGGAGTAGCTGACTTGGTGTTGCCTATTTTTGTTAGTGGAGACTGACAAGAAGCCATTCTTCTAAGTATCATCCCACCACCATTTTTCCATTGTTTTAAAATGCAGGTAAATTTGCAAGTAAGCATTATAATTAGTAGCTGGAGGGTACGGTTTTTTTTTTTGTGTGTGTGGTCGATGTGGATGGAGGGGTCAGGCCCTCTGTCAGTTCGCTGGTTAGTTTTTATTATCCCCAGAGAGGAGAAGTGGGCATGTGTTTGGCAGGTGAAAAGGGCGGATTCTGTTTCAGAGAATTAACGATGATCCCCATGGTCATCACGTTCCTTTAATAATCCTTTACTTCATCAGCTGGAAATCCCCCATGGTTCTATATACTCCTCTTTGCGTGGGAACAGGTAACTGGCTTGTTCCAAGAAGTATGCCTCAGAGCTTTTCAATTAACCACTACGTTGAAAATTATTTGCAGGTGTTCAGCGTTTCACCATAATTGTGATAACGTGTGTATGTGCCAACTGAAGCCAAATATGGCTGCTACGGACATAACTATGCTGAGGCGTAGCTGACTTGGTGTTGCCTATTTTTGTCAGTGGAGACTGACAAGAAGCCATTCTTCTAAGTATCATCCTACCATCATTTCTCCATTGTTTCAAAATGCAGGGAAATTTTGCAAATTGGCATTATAATTAGTAGCTGGAGGGTACTTTTTTGTTTTGTGGGGTCGGTCAGGATGGGTGTTCAGGCCGTCTGTCAGATCGCTGGTTTGTTTTTATTATCCCCAGAGAAGAGTAGTGGGCATGTGTTTGGCAGGTGAAAAGTGCGGATTCTGTTTCAGAGAATTAAACAGGATCCGCATGGTCATCTCATTCCTTTAAGAATCCTTTGCTTCATCAGCTGGGATTCCACCATGTTTCTATATACTCCTCTATGCGTGGGCACAGGTACCTGGCTTGTTCCAAGAATTATGCTGGAGAGTTTTCAAATTAACCAGTACGTTGAAAATTCTTTGCAGGTTTTCAGCATTTCACCATAATTTTGATAACGTTTGTATGTCCCTCCTGAAACCCAAGAAGGCTGCGACGGACATAACTATGCTGAGGAGTAGCTGACTTGGTGTTGCCTATTTTTGTTAGTGGAGACAGACAAGAAGCCATTCTTCTAAGTATGATCCCACCACCATTTTTCATTGTTTTAAAATGCAGGGAAATTTTCCAAGTTAGCATTATAATTAGTAGCTGGAGGGTACGGTTTTTTTTTTCTGTGTGGTCGATGTGGATGGGGGGGTGGTCAGGCCCTCTGTCAGTGCGCTGGTTAGTTTTTATTATCCCCAGAGAGGAGAAGTGGGCATGTGTTTGGCCGGTGAAAAGGGCGGATTCTGTTTCAGAGAATTAACGATGATCCCCATGGTCATCCCGTTCCTTTAATAATCCTTTACTTCATCAGCTGGAAATCCACCATGGTTCTATATACTCCTCTTTGCGTGGGAACAGGTAACTGCCTTGTTCCAAGAAGTATGCCGCAGAGCTTTTCAATTAAGCACTACGTTGAAAATTATTTGCAGGTGTTCAGCATTTCACCATAATTGTGATAAAGTTTGCTTGTGCCTCCTGAAACCCAAGAAGGCTGCGACGGACATAACTATGCTGAGGCGTAGCTGACTTGGTTTTGCCTATTTTTGTTAGTGGAGACTGACAAGAATCCATTCTTCTAAGTATCATCTCACCATCATTTTTCAATTGTTTAGAAATGCAGGAAAATTTTGCAAGTTAGCATTATAATTAGTAGCTGGAGGCTACGGTGGTTTTTTTTTTTTTTTTTTTCCTGTCGGGTCGGTGTGGATGTGTTGGTCAGGCCCTCTGTCAGTTCCCCGGTTGGTTTTTATTATCCCCAGAGAGGAGAAGTGGGTATTAGTATGGCAGGTGAAAACTGCGGATCTGTTTCAGAGAATTAAACAGGATCCGCATGGTAATCCCTTTCCTTTAAGAATCCTTTGCTTCATGAGCTGGGAATCCACCATGGTTCTATATACTTGTCTATGCGTGGGCACAGGAAACTGGCTAGTTCCAAGAAGTATGCCTCAGAGCTTTTCAATTAACCAGTATGTTGACAATCCTTTGCAGGTTTTCAGCGTTTCACCATAATTGTGATAACGTGTGTATATGCCTAGTGAAACCAAATATGGCTGCTACGGACATAACTATGCTGAGGCGTAGCTGACTTGGTGTTGCCTATTTTTGTCAGTGGAGACTGACAAGAAGCCATTCTTCTAAGTATCATCCCACCATCATTTTTTCATTGTTTTAAAATGTAGGGAAATTTTGCAAGTTAGCATTATAATTAGTAGCTGGAGGGTACGGTTTTTTGTTTTTGTGTGGTCGATGTGGATGGTGGGGGTTAGGCCCTCTGCCAGTTCACTGGTTAGTTTTTTTTATCCCCAGAGAGGAGAAGTGGGCATGTGTTTGGCAGGTGAAAAGGGCGGATTCTGTTTCAGAGAATTAACGATGATCCCCATGGTCATCCCCTTCCTTTAATAATCCTTTACTTCATCAGCTGGAAATCCACCATGGTTCTATATACTCCTCTTTGCGTGGGAACAGGTAACTGGCTTGTTCCAAGAAGTATGCCGCAGAGCTTTTCAATTAACCACTACGTTGAAAATTATTTGCAGGTGTTCAGCGTTTAACCATAATTGTGAGAACCTTTGTTTGTGATTCCTGAAACCCAAGAAGGCTGCGATGGACATAACTATGCTGAGGAGTAGCTGACTTGGTGTTGCCTATTTTTGTTAGTGGACACTGACAAGAAGCCATTCTTCTAAGTATCATCCCACCACCATTTTTCCATTGTTTAAAAATGCAGGGAAATTTTGCAAGTTAGCATTATAATTAGTAGCTGGAGGCTACGGTGTTTTTTTTTTTTTTTCCTGTGGGGTCGGTGTGGATGTGTTGGTCAGGCCCGCTGTCAGTTCCCCGGTTGGTTTTTATTATCCCCAGAGAGGAGAAGTGGGCATGTGTTTGGCAGGTGAAAAGGGCGGATTCTGTTTCAGAGAATTAACGATGATCCCCATGGTCATCCCGTTCCTTTATAATCCTTTACTTCATCAGCTGGAAATCCACCATGGTTCTATATACTCCTCTTTGCGTGGGAAAAGGTAACTGCCTTGTTCCAAGAAGTATGCCGCAGAGCTTTTCAATTAACCACTACGTTGAAAATTATTTGCAGGTGTTCAGCGTTTCATCATAATTGTGATTATGTTTGTTTGTGCCTCCTGAAACCCAAGAAGGCTGCGACGGACATAACTATGCTGAGGAGTAGCTGACTTGGTGTTGCCTATTTTTGTTAGTGGAGACTGACAAGCAGCCATTCTTCTAAGTATCATCCCACCACCATTTTTCCATTGTTTTAAAATGCAGGGAAATTTTGCAAGTTAGCATTATAATTAGTAGCTGGAGGGTACGGTTTTTTTTTTTGTGTGTGGTCGATGTGGATGGGGGGTGTCAGGCCCTCTGTCAGTTCGCTGGTTAGTTTTTATTATCCCCAGAGAGGAGAAGTGGGCATGTGTTTGGCAGGTGAAAAGGGCGAATTCTGTTTCAGAGAATTAACGATGATCCCCATGGTCATCCCGTTCCTTTAATAATCCTTTACTTCATCAGCTGGAAATCCACCATGGTAGTATATACTCCTGTTTGCGTGGGAACAGGTAACTGGCTTGTTCCAAGAAGTATGCCGCAGAGCTTTTCAATTAACCACTATGTTGAAAATTATTTGCAGGTGTTCAGCGTTTCACCATAATTGTGATAACGTGTGTTTGTGCCTCCTGAAACCCAAGAAGGCTGCGATGGACATAACTATGCTGAGGGGTAGCTGACTTGGTGTTGCCTATTTTTGTCAGTGGAGACTGACAAGAAGCCATTCTTCTAAGTAGCATCCAACCATCATTTCTCCATTGTTTAAAAATGCAGGGAAATTTTGCAAATTCGCATTATAATTAGTAGCTGGAGGGTACTTTTTTGTTTTGTGGGGTCGGTCAGGATGGGTGTTCAGGCCCTCTGTCAGTACGCTGGTTAGTTTTTATTATCCCCAGAGAGGAGAAGTGGGCATGTGTTTGGCAGGTGAAAAGGGCGGATTCTGTTTCAGAGAATTAACGATGATCCCCATGGTCATCCCGTTCCTTTAATAATCCTTTACTTCATCAGCTGGAAATCCACCATGGTTCTATATACTCCTGTTTGCGTGGGAACAGGTAACTGGCTTGTTCCAAGAAGTATGCCGCAGAGCTTTTCAATTAACCAGTACGTTGAAAATTATTTGCAGGTGTTCAGCGTTTCACCATAATTGTGATAACGTTTGTTTGTCCCTCCTGAAACCCAAGAAGGCTGCGACGGACATAACTTTGCTGAGGAGTAGCTGACTTGGTGTTGCCTATTTTTGTCAGTGGAGACTGACAAGAAGCCATTCTTCTAAGTATCATCCCACCACCATTTTTCCATTGTTTTAAAATGCAGGGAAATTTTGCAAGTTAGCATTATAATTACTAGCTGGAGGGTACGGTTTTTTTTTTGTGTGGTCGATGTGGATGGCGTTTCAGGCCCTCTGTCAGTTCGCTGGTTAGTTTTTATTATCCCCAGAGAGGAGAAGTGGGCATGTGTTTGGCAGGTGAAAAAGGCGGATTCTGTTTCAGAGAATTAACGATGATCCCCATGGTCATCCCGTTCCTTTAATAATCCTTTACTTCATCAGCTGGAAATCCACCATGGTTCTATATACTCCTGTTTGCGTGGGAACAGGTAACTGGCTTGTTCCAAGAAGTATGCCGCAGAGCTTTTCAATTAACCAGTACGTTGAAAATTATTTGCAGGTGTTCAGCGTTTCACCATAATTGTGATAACGTTTGTTTGTCCCTCCTGAAACCCAAGAAGGCTGCGACGGACATAACTTTGCTGAGGAGTAGCTGACTTGGTGTTGCCTATTTTTGTCAGTGGAGACTGACAAGAAGCCATTCTTCTAAGTATCATCCCACCACCATTTTTCCATTGTTTTAAAATGCAGGGAAATTTTGCAAGTTAGCATTATAATTACTAGCTGGAGGGTACGGTTTTTTTTTTGTGTGGTCGATGTGGATGGCGTTTCAGGCCCTCTGTCAGTTCGCTGGTTAGTTTTTATTATCCCCAGAGAGGAGAAGTGGGCATGTGTTTGGCAGGTGAAAAAGGCGGATTCTGTTTCAGAGAATTAACGATGATCCCCATGGTCATCCCGTTCCTTTAATAATCCTTTACTTCATCAGCTGGAAATCCACCATGGTTCTATATACTCCTCTTTGCGTGGGAACAGGTAACTGCCTTGTTCCAAGAAGTATGCCGCAGAGCTTTTCAATTAACCAGTACGTTGAAAATTTTTTGCAGGTGTTCCGCGTTTTACCATAATTGTGATAACGTGTGTTTGTGCCTCCTGAAACCCAAGAAGGCTGCGACGGACATAAAGTTGCTGAGGAGTAGCTGACTTGGTGTTGCCTATTTTTGTTAGTGGAGACTGACAAGAGGCCATTCTTGTAAGTATCATCTCACCATCATTTTTCCATTGTTTAAAAATGCAGGAAAATTTTGCAAGTTAGCATTATAATTAATAGCTGGAGGCTACGGTGTTTTTTTTTTTTTTCCCTATGGGGTCGGTGTGGATGTGTTGGTCAGGCCCTCTGTCAGTTCCCCGGTTGGTTTTTATTATCCCCAGAGAGGAGAAGTGTGTATTAGTATGGCAGGTGAAAACTGCAGATCTGTTTCAGAGAATTAAACAGGGTCCGCATGGCAATCCCGTTCCTTTAAGAATTCTTTGCTTCATGAACTGGGAATCCATCATGGTTCTATATACTTGTCTATCCGTGGGCACAGGAAACTGGCTAGTTCCAAAAAGTATGCCTCAGAGCTTTTCAATTAACCAGTATGTTGACAATCCTTTGCAGGTTTTCAGCGTTTCACCATAATTGTGATAACGTGTGTATGTGCCTACTGAAACCAAATATGGCTGCTACGGACATAATTATGCTGAGGCGTAGCTGACTTGGTGTTGCCTATTTTTGTCAGTGGAGACTGACAAGAAGCCATTCTTCTAAGTATCATCCCACCATCATTTCTCCATTGTTTAAAAATGCAGGGAAATTTTCCAATTTGCATTATAATTAGTAGCTGGAGGGTACTCTTTTGTTTTGTGGGGTCGGTCAGGATGGGTGTTCAGGCCCTCTGTCAGATCGCTGGTTTGTTTTTATTATCCCCAGAGAAGAGTAGTGGGCATGTGTTTGGCAGGTGAAAAGTGCGGATTCTGTTTCAGAGAATTAAACAGGATCCGCATGGTCATCTCATTCCTTTAAGAATCCTTTGCTTCATCAGCTGGGATTCCACCATGTTTCTATATACTCCTCTATGCGTGGGCACAGGTACCTGGCTTGTTCCAAGAAGTATGCCGCAGAGCTTTTCAATTAACCAGTACGTTGAAAATTATTTGCAGGTGTTCAGCGTTTCACCATAATTGTGATAACGTTTGTTTGTGCCACCTGAAACCCAGGAAGGCTGCGACGGACATAGCTATGCTGAGGAGTAGCTGACTTGGTGTTGCCTATTTTTGTTAGTGGAGACTGACAAGAAGCCCTTCTTCTAAGTATCATCCTACCACCATATTTCCATTGTTTTAAAATGCAGGGAAATTTTGCAAGTTAGCATTATAATTAGTAGCTGGAGGGTACGGTTTTTTATTTTTGTGTGGTCGATGTGGATGGTGGGGGTCAGGCCCTCTGTCAGTTCCCTCGTTAGTTTTTATTATCCCCGGAGAGGAGAAGTGGGCGTGTGTTTGGCAGGTGAAAAGGGCGGATTCTGTTTCAGAGAATTAACGATGATCCCCATGGTCATCCCGTTCCTTTAATAATCCTTTACTTCATCAGCTGGAAATCCACCATGGTTCTATATACTCCTCTTTGCGTGGGAACAGGTAACTGGCTTGTTCCAAGAAGTATGCCGCAGAGCTTTTCAATTAACCAGTACGTTGAAAATTATTTGCAGGTGTTCAGCGTTTCACCATAATAGTGATAACGTTTGTTTGTGCCTCCTGAAACCCAAGAAGGCTGCGACGGACATAACTATGCTGAGGCGTAGCTGACTTGGTTTTGCCTATTTTTGTTAGTGGAGACTGACAAGAATCCATTCTTGTAAGTATCATCTCACCATCATTTTTCCATTGTTTAAAAATGCAGGAAAATTTTGCAAGTTAGCATTATAATTCGTAGCTGGAGGCTACGGTGTTTTTTTTTGTTTTTTTTTCCTGTGGGGTCGGTGTGGATGTGTTGGTCAGGCCCTCTGTCAGTTCCCCGGTTGGTTTTTATTATCCCCAGAGAGGAGAAGTGGGTATTAATATGGCAGGTGAAAACTGCGGATCTGTTTCAGAGAATTAAACAGGATCCGCATGGTAATCCCGTTCCTTTAAGAATCCTTTGCTTCATGAGCTGGGAATCCACCATGGTTCTATATACTCCTCTTTGAGTGGGCACAGGAAACTGGCTAGTTCCAAGAAGTATGCCTCAGAGCTTTTCAATTAACCAGTGTGTTGACAATCCTTTGCAGGTTTTCAGCGTTTCACCATAATTGTGATAACGTGTGTATGTGCCTACTGAAACCAAATATGGCTGCTACGGACATAACTATGCTGAGGCTTAGCTGACTTGGTGTTGCCTATTTTTGTCAGTGGAGACTGACAAGAAGCCATTCTTCTAAGTATCATCCCACCATCATTTCTCCATTGTTTAAAAATGCAGGGAAATTTTGCAAATTGGCATTATAATTAGTAGCTGGAGGGTACTTTTTTGTTTTGTGGGGTCGGTCAGGATGGGTGTTCAGGCCCTCTGTCAGATCGCTGGTTTGTTTTTATTATCCCCAGAGAAGAGTAGTGGGCATGTGTTTGGCAGGTGAAAAGTGCAGATTCTGTTTCAGAGAATTAAACAGGATCCGCATGGTCATCTCATTCCTTTAAAAATACTTTGCTTCATCAGCTGGTATTCCACCATGTTTCTATATACTCCTCTATGCGTGGGCACCGGTACCTAGCTTGTTCCAATAAGTATGCTGGAGAGTTTTCAAATTAACCAGTACGTTGCAAATTATTTGCAGGTGTTCAGCGTTTCACCATAATTTTGATAACGTTTGTATGTCCCTCCTGAAACCCAAGAAGGCTGCGACGGACATAACTATGCTGAGGAGTAGCTGACTTGGTGTTGCCTATTTTTGTTAGTGGAGACAGACAAGAAGCCATTCTTCTAAGTATGATCCCACCACCATTTTTCCATTGTTTTAAAATGCAGGGAAATTTTGCAAGTTAACATTATAATTAGTAGCTGGAGGGTACGGTTTTTTTTCTTTTGTGTGTGTGGTCGATGTGGATGAGGGGGTCAGGCCCTCTGTCAGTTCGCTGGTTAGTTTTTATTATCCCCAGAGAGGAGAAGTGG
Source organism: Eulemur rufifrons (assembly GCF_041146395.1). Classification (NCBI taxonomy): domain Eukaryota; kingdom Metazoa; phylum Chordata; class Mammalia; order Primates; family Lemuridae; genus Eulemur; species Eulemur rufifrons. The sequence goes on along the minus strand of NC_091012.1, from coordinate 6,392,387 downwards.
GCATGTGTTTGGCAGGTGAAAAGGGCGGATTCTGTTTCAGAGAATTAACGATGATCCCCATGGTCATCCCGTTCCTTTAATAATCCTTTACTTCATCGGCTGGAAATCCACCATGGTTCTATATACTCCTCTTTGCGTGGGAACAGGTAACTAACTGGCTTGTTCCAAGAAGTATGCCGCAGAGCTTTTCAATTAACCAGTACGTTGACAATTATTTGCAGGTGTTAAGCGTTTCACCATAATTGTGATAACGTGTGTTTGTGCCTCCTGAAACCCAAGAAGGCTGCGACGGACATAACTATGCTGAGGAGTAGCTGACTTGGTGTTGCCTATTTTTGTCAGTGGAGACTGACAAGAAGCCATTCTTCTAAGTATCATCCCACCATCATTTCTCCATTGTTTAAAAATGCAGGGAAATTTTCAAATTGGCATTAGAATTAGTAGGTGGAGGGTACTTTTTTGTTTTGTGGGGTCGGTCAGGATGGGTGTTCAGGCCCTCTGTCAGATCGCTGGTTTGTTTTTATTATCCCCAGAGAAGAGTAGTGGGCATGTGTTTGGCAGGTGAAAAGTGCGGATTCTGTTTCAGAGAATTAAACAGGATCCGCATGGTCATCTCATTCCTTTAAGAATCCTTTGCTTCGGCCGGGCGCGGTGGCTCACGCCTGTAACCCTAGCACTCTGGGAGGCTTAGGCGAGTGGATTGCTCAAGGTCAGGAGTTCGAGACCAGCCTGAGCGAGACCCCGTCTCTACTAAAAATAGAAAAAAAAAAAACATTATATGGACAACTAAAAATCTATATAGAAAAAATTAGCCGGGCATAGCGTCGCATGCCTTTAGTCCAATCTACTCGGGAGGCTGAGGCAGTAGGATCGCTTAAGCCAAGGAGTCTGAGGTTGCTGTGAGCTAAGCTGACGCCACGGCACTCACTCTAGCCTGGGCAACAAAGTGAGACTCTGTCTCAACAAAAAAAAAAAAAAAAAAAAAAAAAAGAATCCTTTGCTTCATCAGCTGGGATTCCACCATGTTTCTATATACTCCTCTATGCGTGCGCACAGGTACCTGGCTTGTTCCAAGAATTATGCTGGAGAGTTTTCAAATTAACCAGTACGTTGAAAATTATTTGCAGGTTTTCAGCGTTTCACCATAATTTTGATAACGTTTGTATGTCCCTCCTGAAACCCAAGAAGGCTGCGACGGACATAACTATGCTGAGGAGTAGCTGACTTGGTGTTGCCTATTTTTGTTAGTGGAGACAGACAAGAAGCCATTCTTCTAAGTATATCCCACCACCATTTTTCCATTGTTTTAAAATGCAGGGAAATTTTGCAAGTTAGCATTATAATTTGTAGCTGGAGGCTACGGTGTTTTTTTTTTTTTTCCTGTGGGGTCAGTGTGGATGCGTTCGTCAGGCCCTGTGTCAGTTCCCCGGTTGGTTTTTATTATCCCCAGAGAGGAGAAGTGGGTATTAGTATGGCAGGTGAAAACTGCGGATCTGTTTCAGAGAATTAAACAGGATCCGCATGGTAATCCCGTTCCTTTAAGAATCCTTTGCTTCATGAGCTGGGAGTCCACCATGGTTCTATATACTTGTCTATGCGTGGGCACAGGAAACTGGCTAGTTCCAAGAAGTATGCCTCAGAGCTTTTCAATTAACCAGTGTGTTGACAATCCTTTGCAGGTTTTCAGCGTTTCACCATAATTGTGATAAGGTGTGTATGTGCCTACTGAAACCAAATATGGCTGCTACGGACATAACTATGCTGAGGCGTAGCTGACTTGGTGTTGCCTATTTTTGTCAGTGGAGACTGACAAGAAGCCATTCTTCTAAGTATCATCCCACCATCATTTCTCCATTGTTTAAAAATGCAGGGAAATTTTGCAAATTGGCATTATAATTAGTAGCTGGAGGGTACTTTATTGTTTTGTGGGGTCGGTCAGGATGGGTGTTCAGGCCCTCTGTCAGATCGCTGGTTTGTTTTTATTATCCCCAGAGAAGAGTAGTGGGCATGTGTTTGGCAGGTGAAAAGTGCGGATTCTGTTTCAGAGAATTAAACAGGATCCACATGGTCATCTAATTCCTTTAAGAATCCTTTGCTTCATCAGCTGGGATTCCACCATCTTTCTATATACTCCTCTATGCGTGGGCACAGTTTCCTGGCTTGTTCCAAGAATTATGCTGGAGAGTTTTCAAATTAACCAGTACGTTGAAAATTATTTGCAGGTTTTCAGCGTTTCACCATAATTTTGATAACGTTTGTATGTCCCTCCTGAAACCCAAGAAGGCTGCGACGGACATAACTATGCTGAGGAGTAGCTGACTTGGTGTTGCCTATTTTTGTCAGTGGAGACTGACAAGAAGCCATTCTTCTAAGTATGATCCCACCACCATTTTTCCATTGTTTTAAAATGCAGGGAAATTTTGCAAGTTAGCATTATAATTAGTAGCTGGATTGTACGGTTTTTATTTTTTTTGTGTGTGGTCGATGTGGATGGGGGGGGTCAGGCCCTCTGTCAGTTCGCTGGTTAGTTTTTATTATCCCCAGAGAGGAGAAGTGGGCATGTGTTTGGCAGGTGAAAAGGGCGGATTCTGTTTCAGAGAATTAACGATGATCCCCATGGTCATCCCGTTCCTTTAATAATCCTTTACTTCATCAGCTGGAAATCCACCATGGTTCTATATACTCCTCTTTGCGTGGGAACAGGTAACTGGCTTGTTCCAAGAAGTATGCCGCAGAGCTTTTCAATTAACCAGTACGTTGAAAATTATTTGCAGGTGTTCAGCGTTTCACCATAATTGTGATAACGTGTGTTTGTGCCTCCTGAAACCCAAGAAGGCTGCGACGGACATAACTATGCTGAGGAGTAGCTTACTTGGTGTTGCCTATTTTTGTTAGTGGAGACTGACAAGAAGCCCTTCTTCCTGTATGATCCCACCACCATTTTTCCATTGTTTTAAAATGCAGGGAAATTTTGAAAGTTAGCATTATAATTAGTAGCTGGAGGGTACTTTTTTTTTTTTTTTGTGTGTGGTCGATGTGGATGGGCGGGTTCAGGCCCTCTGTCAGTTCGCTGGTTAGTTTTTATTATCCCCAGAGAGGAGAAGTGGGCATGTGTTTGGCAGGTGAAAAGGGCGGATTCTGTTTCAGAGAATTAACGATGATCCCCATGGTCATCCCGTTCCTTTAATAATCCTTTACTTCATCAGCTGGAAATCCACCATGGTTCTATATACTCCTCTTTGCGTGGGAACAGGTAACTGGCTTGTTCCAAGAAGTATGCCGCAGAGCTTTTCAATTAACCACTACGTTGAAAATTATTTGCAGGTGTTCAGCGTTTCACCATAATTGTGATAACGTGTGTTTGTGCCTCCTGAAACCCCAGAAGGCTGCGACGGGCATAACTATGCTGAGGAGTAGCTCACTTGGTGTTGCCTATTTTTGTTAGTGGAGACTGACAAGAATCCATTCTTGTAAGTATCATCTCACCATCATTTTTCCATTGTTTAAAAATGCAGGAAATTTTGCAAGTTAGCATTATAATTAGTAGCTGGAGGCTACGGTGTTTTTTTTTTTTTTTTTCCTGTGGGGTCGGTGTGGATTTGTTGGTCAGGCCCTCTGTCAGTTCGCTGGTTTGTTTTTATTATCCCCAGAGAGGAGAAGTGGGTATTAGTATGGCAGGTGAAAACTGCGGATCTGTTTCAGAGAATTAAACAGGATCCGCACGCTAATCCCGTTCCTTTAAGAATCCTTTGCTTCATGAGCTGGGAATCCACCCTGGTTCTATATACTTCTCTATGCGTGGGCACAGGAAACTGGCTTGTTCCAAGAAGTATGCCTCAGAGCTTTTCAATTAACCAGTATGTTGAAAAACCTTTGCAGGTTTTCAGCGTTTCACCATAATTGTGATAACGTGTGTATGTGCCTACTGAAACCAAATATGGCTGCTACGGACATAACTATGCTGAGGCGTAGCTGACTTGGTGTTGCCTAGTTTTGTCAGTGGAGACTGACAAGAAGCCATTCTTCTAAGTATCATCCCACCATCATTTCTCCATTGTTTAAAAATGCAGGGAAATTTTGCAAATTGGCATTAGAATTAGTAGCTGGAGGGTACTTTTTTGTTTTGTGGGGTCGGTCAGGATGGGTGTTCAGGTCCTCTGTCAGATCGCTGGTTTGTTTTTATTATCCCCAGAGAAGAGTAGTGGGCATGTGTTTGGCAGGTGAAAAGTGCAGATTCTGTTTCAGAGAATTAAACAGGATCCGCATGGTCATCTCATTCCTTTAAAAATACTTTGCTTCATCAGCTGGGATTCCACCATGTTTCTATATACTCCTCTATGCGTGGGCACAGGTACCTAGCTTGTTCCAATAAGTATGCTGGAGAGTTTTCAAATTAACCAGTACGTTGCAAATTATTTGCAGGTGTTCAGCGTTTCACCATAATTTTGATAACGTTTGTATGTCCCTCCTGAAACCCAAGAAGGCTGCGACGGACATAACTATGCTGAGGAGTAGCTGACTTGGTGTTGCCTATTTTTGTTAGTGGAGACAGACAAGAAGCCATTCTTCTAAGTATGATCCCACCACCATTTTTCCATTGTTTTAAAATGCAGGGAAATTTTGCAAGTTAGCATTATAATTAGTAGCTGGAGGGTACGGTTTTTTTTTTTTGTGTGTGTGGTCGATGTGGATGGGGGGGTCAGGCCCTCTGTCAGTTCGCTGGTTAGTTTTTATTATCCCCAGAGAGGAGAAGTGGGCATGTGTTTGGCAGGTGAAAAGGGCGGATTCTGTTTCAGAGAATTAACGATGATCCCCATGGTCATCCCGTTCCTTTAGTAATCCTTTACTTCATCAGCTGGAAATCCACCATGGTTCTATATACTCCTCTTTGCGTGGGAACAGGTAACTAACTGGCTTGTTCCAAGAAGTATGCCGCAGAGCTTTTCAATTAACCACTACGTTGAAAATTATTTGCAGGTGTTAAGCGTTTCACCATAATTGTGATAACGTGTGTTTGTGCCTCCTGAAACCCAAGAAGGCTGCGACGGACATAACTATGCTGAGGAGTAGCTGACTTGGTGTTGCCTATTTTTGTTAGTGGAGACTGACAAGAAGCCATTCTTCTAAGTATCATCCCACCACCATTTTTCCATTGTTTTAAAATGCAGGGAAATTTTGCAAGTTAGCATTATAATTAGTAGCTGGAGGCTACGGTGTTTTTTTTTTTTTTTCCTGTGGGGTCGGTGTGGATGTGTTGGTCAGGCCCTCTGTCAGTTCCCCGGTTGGTTTTTATTATCCCCAGAGAGGAGAATTGGGTATTAGTACGGCAGATGAAAACTGCGGATCTGTTTCAGAGAATTAAACAGGATCCGCATGGTAATCCCGTTCCTTTAAGAATCCTTTGCTTCATGAGCTGGGAATCCACCATGGTTCTATATACTTGTCTATGCGTGGGCACAGGAAACTGGCTAGTTCCAAGAAGTATGCCTCAGAGCTTTTCAATTTACCAGTATGTTGACAATCCTTTGCAGGTTTTCAGCGTTTCACCATAATTGTGATAACGTGTCTATGTGCCTACTGAAACCAAATATGGCTGCTATGGACATAACTATTCTGAGGCGTAGCTGACTTGGTGTTGCCTATTTTTGTCAGTGGAGACTGACAAGAAGGCATTCTTCTAAGTATCATCCCACCATCATTTCTCCATTGTTTAAAAATGCAGGGAAATTTTGCAAATTGGCATTAGAATTAGTAGGTGGAGGGTACTTTTTTGTTTTGTGGGGTCGGTCAGGATGGGTGTTCAGGCCCTCTGTCAGATCGCTGGTTTGTTTTTATTATCCCCAGAGAAGAGTAGTGGGCATGTGTTTGGCAGGTGAAAAGTGCGGATTCTGTTTCAGAGAATTAAACAGGATCCGCATGGTCATCTCATTCCTTTAAGAATCCTTTGCTTCGGCCGGGCGCGGTGGCTCACGCCTGTAACCCTAGCACTCTGGGAGGCTTAGGCGAGTGGATTGCTCAAGGTCAGGAGTTCGAGACCAGCCTGAGCGAGACCCCGTCTCTACTAAAAATAGAAAAAAAAAAAACATTATATGGACAACTAAAAATCTATATAGAAAAAATTAGCCGGGCATAGCGTCGCATGCCTTTAGTCCAATCTACTCGGGAGGCTGAGGCAGTAGGATCGCTTAAGCCAAGGAGTCTGAGGTTGCTGTGAGCTAAGCTGACGCCACGGCACTCACTCTAGCCTGGGCAACAAAGTGAGACTCTGTCTCAACAAAAAAAAAAAAAAAAAAAAAAAAAAGAATCCTTTGCTTGATCAGCTGGGATTCCACCATGTTTCTATATACTCCTCTATGCGTGCGCACAGGTACCTGGCTTGTTCCAAGAATTATGCTGGAGAGTTTTCAAATTAACCAGTACGTTGATAATTATTTGCAGGTTTTCAGCGTTTCACCATAATTTTGATAACGTTTGTATGTCCCTCCTGAAACCCAAGAAGGCTGCGACGGACATAACTATGCTGAGGAGTAGCTGACTTGGTGTTGCCTATTTTTGTTAGTGGAGACAGACAAGAAGCCATTCTTCTAAGTATATCCCACCACCATTTTTCCATTGTTTTAAAATGCAGGGAAATTTTGCAAGTTAGCATTATAATTTGTAGCTGGACGCTACGGTGTTTTTTTTTTTTTTCCTGTGGGGTCAGTGTGGATGTGTTCGTCAGGCCATGTGTCAGTTCCCCGGTTGGTTTTTATTATCCCCAGAGAGGAGAAGTGGGTATTAGTATGGCAGGTGAAAACTGCGGATCTGTTTCAGAGAATTAAACAGGATCCGCATGGTAATCCCGTTCCTTTAAGAATCCTTTGCTTCATGAGCTGGGAGTCCACCATGGTTCTATATACTTGTCTATGCTTGGGGACAGGAAAATGGCTAGTTCCAAGAAGTATGCCTCAGAGCTTTTCAATTAACCAGTATGTTGACAATCCTTTGCAGGTTTTCAGCGTTTCACCATAATTGTGATAAGGTGTGTATGTGCCTACTGAAACCAAATATGGCTGCTACGGACATAACTATGCTGAGGCGTAGCTGACTTGGTGTTGCCTATTTTTGTCAGTGGAGACTGACAAGAAGCCCTTCTTCTAAGTATCATCCCACCATCATTTCTCCATTGTTTAAAAATGCAGGGAAATTTTGCAAATTGGCATTATAATTAGTAACTGGAGGGTACTTTTTTGTTTTGTGGGGTCGGTCAGGATGGGTGTTCAGGCCGTCTGTCAGATCGCTGGTTTGTTTTTATTATCCCCAGAGAAGAGTAGTGGGCATGTGTTTGGCAGGTGAAAAGTGCGGATTCTGTTTCAGAGAATTAAACAGGATCCGCATGGTCATCTCATTCCTTTAAGAATCCTTTGCTTCATCAGCTGGGATTCCACCATGTTTCTATATACTCCTCTATGCGTGGGCACAGGTACCTGGCTTGTTCCAAGAATTATGCTGGAGAGTTTTCAAATTAACCAGTACGTTGAAAATTATTTGCAGGTTTTCAGCGTTTCACCATAATTTTGATAACATTTGTATGTCCCTCCTGAAACCCAAGAAGGCTGCGACGGACATAACTATGCTGAGGAGTAGCTGACTTGGTGTTGCCTATTTTTGTTAGTGGAGACAGACAAGAAGCCATTCTTCTAAGTATGATCCCACCACCATTTTTCCATTGTTTTAAAATGCAGGGAAATTTTGCAAGTTAGCATTATAATTAGCAGCTGGAGGGTACGGTTTTTTTTTTTGTGTGTGTGTGGTCGATGTGGATGGGTTGGGGTCAGGCCCTCTGTCAGTTCGCTGGTTAGTTTTTATTATCCCCAGAGAGGAGAAGTGGGCATGTGTTTGGCAGGTGAAAAGGGTGGATTCTGTTTCAGAGAATTAACGATGATCCCCATGGTCATCCCGTTCCTTTAATAATCCTTTACTTCGTCAGCTGGAAATCCACCATGGTTCTCTATACTCCTCTTTGCGTGGGATCAAGTAACTGCCTTGTTCCAAGAAGTATGCCGCAGAGCTTTTCAATTAACCAGTACGGTGAAAATTATTTGCAGGTGTTCAGGGTTTCACCATAATTGTGATAACGTTTCTTTTTGACTCCTGAAACCCAAGAAGGCTGCGACGGACATAACTATGCTGAGGCGTAGCTGACTTGGTTTTGCCTATTTTTGTTAGTGGAGACTGACAAGAATCCATTCTTCTAAGTATCATCTCACCATCATTTTTCCATTGTTTAAAAATGCAGGAAAGTTTTGCAAGTTAGCATTATAATTAGTAGCTGGAGGCTACGGTGTTTTTTCTTTTTTTTCTTCCTGTGGGGTCAGTGTGGATGTGTTGGTCAGGCCCTCTGTCAGTTCGCTGGTTAGTTTTTATTATCCCCAGAGAGGAGAAGTGGGCATGTGTTTGGCAGGTGAAAAGGGCGGATTCTGTTTCAGAGAATTAACGATGATCCCCATGGTCATCCCGTTCCTTGAATAATCCTTTACTTCATCAGCTGGAAATCCACCATGGTTCTATATACTCCTCTTTGAGTGGGAACAGGTAACTGCCTTGTTCCAAGAAGTATGCCGCAGAGCTTTTCAATTAACCACTACGTTGAAAATTATATGCAGGTGTTCAGCGTTTCACCATAATTGTGATAACGTTTGTTTGTGCCTCCTGAAACCCAAGAAGTCTGCGATGGGCATACCTATGCTGAGGAGTAGCTGACTTGGTGTTGCCTATTTTTGTTAGTGGAGACTGACAAGAAGCCATTCTTCTAAGTATCATCCCACCACCATTTTTCCATTGTTTTAAAATGCAGGGAAATTTTGCAAGTTAGCATTATAATTAGTAGCTGGAGGGTACGGTTTTATTTTTTGTGCGGTCGATGTGGATGGTGGGGGTCAGGCCCTCTGTCAGTTCGCTGGTTAGTTTTTATTATCCCCAGAGAGGAGAAGTGGGCATGTGTTTGACAGGTGAAAAGGACGGATTCTGTTTCAGAGAATTAACCATGATCCCTGTGGTCATCCCGTTCCTTTAATAATCCTTTACTTCATCAGCTGGAAATCCACCATGGTTCTATATACTCCTCTTTGCGTGGGAACAGGTAACTGGCTTGTTCCAAGAAGTATGCCGCAGAGCTTTTCAATTAACCAGTACGTTGAAAATTATTTGCAGGTGTTCAGCATTTCACCATAATTGTGATAACCTTTGTTTGTGCCTCCTGAAACCCAAGAAGGCTGCGACGGACATAACTATGCTGAGGCGTAGCTGACTTGGTTTTGCCTATTTTTGTTAGTGGAGACTGACAAGAATCCATTCTTCTAAGTACCATCATTTTTCCATTGTTTAAAAATGCAGGAAAGTTTTGCAAGTTAGCATTATAATTAGTAGCTGGAGGCTACGGTTTTTTTTTTTTTTTTTCCTGTGGGGTCGGTGTGGATGTGTTGGTCAGACCCTCTGTCAGTTGGCTGGTTTGTTTTTATTATCCCCAGAGAGGAGAAGTGTGTATTAGTATGGCAGGTGAAAACTGCGGATCTGTTTCAGAGAATTAAACAGGATCCGCATGGTAATCCCGTTCCTTCAAGAATCCTTTGCTTCATGAGCTGAGAATCCACCATGGTTCTATATACTTCTCTCTGCGTGGGCACAGGAAACTCGCTTGTTCCAAGAAGTCTGCCTCAGAGCTTTTCAATTAACCAGTATGTTGACAATCCTTTGCAGGTTTTCAGCGTTTCACCATAATTGTGATAACATGTGTATGTGTCTACTGAACCCAAATATGGCTGCTACGGACATAACTATGCTGAGGCGTAGCTGACTTGGTGTTGCCTATTTTTGTCAGTGGAGACTGACAAGAAGCCATTCTTCTAAGTATCATCCCACCATCATTTCTCCATTGTTTAAAAATGCAGGGAAATTTTGCAAGTTAGCATTATAATTAGTAGCTGGAGGGTACGGTTTTTTTTTTTTTGTGTGTGGTCGATGTGGATAGGGGGGTCAGGCCCTCTGTCAGTTCGCTGGTTAGTTTTTATTATCCCCAGAGAGGAGAAGTGGGTATGTGTTTGGCTGGTGAAAAGGGCGGATTCTGTTTCAGAGAATTAACGATGATCCCCATGGTCATCCCGTTCCTTTAATAATCCTTTACTTCATCAGCTGGAAATCCACCATGGTTCTATATACTCCTCTTTGCGTGGGAACAGGTAACTGGCTTATTCCAAGAAGTATGCCGCAGAGCTTTTCAATTAACCACTAAATTGAAAATTATTTGCAGGTGTTCAGCGTTTCACCATAATTGTGATAACGTTTGTTTGTGCCTCCTGAAACCCAAGAAGACTGCGACGGACATAACTATGCTGAGGAGTAGCTGACTTGGTGTTGCCTATTTTTGTTAGTGGAGACTGACAAGAAGCCATTCTTCTAAGTATCATCCCACCACCATTTTTCCATTGTTTTAAAATGCAGGGAAATTTTGCAAGTTAGCATTATAATTAGTAGGTGGAGGGTACGGTTTTTTTTGTGTGTGTGGTCGATGTGGATGGGGGGGGTCAGGCCCTCTGTCAGTTCGCTATTTAGTTTTTATTATCCCCAGAGAGGAGAAGTGGGCATGTGTTTGGCAGGTGAAAAGGGCGTATTCTGTTTCAGAGAATTAACGATGATCCCCATGGTCATCCCTTTCCTTTAATAATCCTTTACTTCATCAGCTGGAAATCCACCATGGTTCTCTATACTCCTCTTTGCGTGGGAACAGGTAACTGCCTTGTTCCAAGAAGTATGCGGCAGAGCTTTTCAATTAACCACTACGTTGAAAATTATTTGCAGGTGTTCAGCCTTTCACCATAATTGTGATAACGTTTGTTTGTGCCTCCTGAAACCCAAGAAGGGTGCGATGGACATAACTATGCTGAGGCGTAGCTGACTTGGTTTTGCCTATTTTTGTTAGTGGAGACTGACAAGAAGCCATTCTTCTAAGTATCATCCCACCACCATTTTTCCATTGTTTTAAAATGCAGGGAAATTTTGCAAGTTAGCATTAGAATTAGTAGCTGGAGGGTACGGTTTTTTTTTTTTTGGTGTGTGGTTGATGTGGATGGGGAGGTCAGGCCCTCTGTCAGTTCGCTGGTTAGTTTTTATTATCCCCAGAGAGGAGAAGTGGGCATGTGTTTGGCAGGTGAAAAGGGCGGATTCTGTTTCAGAGAATTAACGATGATCCCCATGGTCATCCCGTTCCTTTAATAATCCTTTACTTCATCAGCTGGAAATCCACCATTGTTCTATATACTCCTCTTTGCGTGAGAACAGGTAACTGCCTTGTTCCAAGAAGTATGCCGCAGAGCTTTTCAATTAACCAGTACGTTGAAAATTATTTGCAGATGTTCAGCGTTTCACCATAATTGTGATAACGTGTGTTTGTGCCTCCTGAAACCCAAGAAGGCTGCGACGGACATAACTATGCTGAGGAGTAGCTGACTTGGTGTTGCCTATTTTGTTAGTGGAGACTGACAAGAAGCCATTCTTCTAAGTATCATCCCACCACCATTTTTCCATTGTTTTAAAATGCAGGCAAATTTTGCAAGTTAGCATTATAATTAGTAGCTGGAGGGTACGGGTTTTTTTGTGTGTGTGGTCGATGTGGATGGGGGGGGTCAGGCCCTCTGTCAGTTCGCTGGTTAGTTTTTATTATCCCCAGAGAGTAGAAGTGGGCATGTGTTTGGCAGGTGAAAAGGGCGGATTCTGTTTCAGAGAATTAACGATGATCCCCATGGTCATCCCGTTCCTTTAATAATCCTTTACTTCATCATCTGGAAATCCACCATGGTTCTATATACTCCTCTTTGCGTGGGAACAGGTAACTGCCTTGTTCCAAGAAGTATGCCGCAGAGCTTTTCAATTAACCAGTACGTTGAAAATTATTTGCTGGTGTTCAGCGTTTCACCATAATTGTGATAACGTTTGTTTGTGCCTCCTGAAACCCAAGAAGGCTGCGACGGACATAACTATGCTGAGGCGTAGCTGACTTGGTGTTGCCTATTTTTGTTAGTGGAGACTGACAAGAATCCATTCTTGTAAGTATCATCTCACCATCATTTTTCCATTGTTTAAAAATGCAGGAAAATTTTGCAAGTTAGCGTTATAATTAGTAGCTGGAGGCTACGGTGTTTTTTTTTTTTTTCCTGTGGGGTCAGTGTGGATGTGTTGGTCAGGCCCTCTGTCAGTTCCCCGGTTGGTTTTTATTATCCCCAGAGAGGAGAAGTGGGTATTAGTATGGCAGGTGAAAACTGCGGATCTGTTTCAGAGAATTAAACAGGATCCGCATGGTAATCCCGTTACTTTAAGAATCCTTTGCTTCATGAGCTGGGAATCCACCATGGTTCTATATACTTCTCTATGCGTGGGCACAGGAAACTGGCTTGTTCCAAGAAGTCTGCCTCAGAGCTTTTCAATTAACCAGTATGTTGACAATCCTTTGCAGGTTTTCAGCGTTTCACCATAATTGTGATAACGTGTGTATGTGCCTACTGAAACCAAATATGGCTGCTACGGACATAACTATGCTGAGGCGTAGCTGACTTGGTGTTGCCTATTTTTGTCAGTGGAGGCTGACAAGAAGCCATTCTTCTAAGTATCATCCCATCATCATTTCTCCATTGTTTAAAAATGCAGGGAAATTTTGCAAATTGGCATTATAATTAGTAGCTGGAGGGTACTTTTTTGTTTTGTGGGGTCGGTCAGGATGGGTGTTCAGGCCCTCTGTCAGATCGCTGGTTTGTTTTCATTATCCCCAGAGAAGAGTAGTGGGCATGTGTTTGGCAGGTGTAACGTGTGGATTCTGTTTCAGAGAATTAAACAGGATCCGCATGGTCATCTCATTCCTTTAAGAATCCTTTGCTTCATCAGCTGGGATTCCACCATGTTTCTATATACTCCTCTATGCGTGGGAACAGGTACCTGGCTTGTTCCAAGAAGTATGCTGGAGACTTTTCAAACTAACCAGTACGTTGAAAATTATTTGCAGGTGTTCAGCGTTTCACCATAATTTTGATAACGTTTGTATGTCCCTCCTGAAACCCAAGAAGGCTGCGACGGACATAACTATGCTGAGGAGTAGCTGACTTGGTGTTGCCTATTTTTGTTAGTGGAGACTGACAAGAAGTCATTCATCTCAGTATCATCCCACCACCATTTTTCCATTGTTGTAAAATGCAGGGAAATTTTGCAAGTTAGCATTATAATTACTAGCTGGAGGGTACGGTTTTTTTTGTGTGTGTGTGGTCGATGTGGATGGGGGGGGGTCAGGCGCTCTGTCAGTTCGCTGGTTAGTTTTTATTATCCCCAGAGAGGAGAAGTGGGCAAGTGTTTGGCAGGTGAAAAGGGCGGATTCTGTTTCAGAGAATTAACAATGATCCCCATGGTCATCCCGTTCCTTTAATAATCCTTTACTTCATCAGCTGGAAATCCACCATGGTTCTATATACTCCTCTTTGCGTGGGAACAGGTAACTGGCTTGTTCCAAGAAGTATGCCGCAGAGCTTCTCAATTAACCACTACGTTGAAAATTATTTGCAGGTGTTCAGCGTTTCGCCATAATTGTGATAACGTTTGTTTGTGCCTCCTGAAACCCAAGAAGGCTGCGATGGACATAACTATGCTGAGGAGTAGCTGACTTGGTGTTGCCTATTTTTGTTAGTGGAGACTGACAAGAAGCCATTCTTCTAAGTATCATCCCACCACCATTTTTCCATTGTTTTAAAATGCAGGGAAATTTTGCAAGTTAGCATTATAATTAGCAGCTGGAGGCTACGGTGTTTTTTTTTTTTTTTTTCCTGTGAGGTCGGTGTGGATGTGTTGGTCAGGCCCTCTGTCAGTTCGCTGGTTTGTTTTTATTATCCCCAGAGAGGAGAAGTGGGTATTAGTATGGCAGGTGAAAACTGCGGATCTCTTTCAGAGATTTAAACAGGATCCGCATAGTAATCCCGTTCCTTTAAGAATCCTTTGCTTCGTGAGCTGGAATCCACCATGGTTCTATATACTTCTCTATGCGTGGGCACAGGAAACTGGCTTGTTCCAAGAAGTATGCGTCAGAGCTTTTCAATTAACCAGTATGTTGAAAATCCTTTGCAGGTTTTCAGCGTTTCACCATAATTGTGATAACGTGTGTATGTGCCTACTGAAACCAAATATGGCTGCTACGGACATAACTATGCTGAGGCGTAGCTGACTTGGTGTTGCCTATTTTTGTCAGTGGAGACTGACAAGAAGCCATTCTTCTACGTATCATCCCACCATCATTTCTCCATTGTTTAAAAATGCAGGGAAATTTTGCAAATTGGCATTATAATTAGTAGCTGGAGGGTACTTTTTTGTTTGGTGGGGTCGGTCAGGATGGGTGTTCAGGCCCTCTGTCAGATCGCTGGTTTGTTTTCATTATCCCCAGAGAAGAGTAGTGGGCATGTGTTTGGCAGGTGTAAAGTGCGGATTCTGTTTCAGAGAATTAAACAGGATCCGCATGGTCATCTCATTCCTTTAAGAATCCTTTGCTTCATCAGCTGGGATTCCACCATGTTTCTATATACTCCTCTATGCGTGGGAACAGGTACCTGGCTTGTTCCAAGAAGTATGCTGGAGAGTTTTCAAATTAACCAGTACGTTGAAAATTATTTGCAGGTGTTCAGCGTTTCACCATAATTTTGATAACGTTTGTATGTCCCTCCTGAAACCCAAGAAGGCTGCGACGGACATAACTATGCTGAGGAGTAGCTGACTTGGTGTTGCCTATTTTTGTTAGTGGAGATTGACAAGAAGTCATTCTTCTCAGTATCATCACACCACCATTTTTCCATTGTTGTAAAATGCAGGGAAATTTTGCAAGTTAGCATTATAATTAGTAGCTGGAGGGTACGGTTTTTTTGGTGTGTGTGTGGTCGATGTGGATGGGGGGGGGGTCAGGCCCTCTGTCAGTTCGCTGGTTAGTTTTTATTATCCCCAGAGAGGAGAAGTGGGCAAGTGTTTGGCAGGTGAAAAGGGCGGATTCTGTTTCAGAGAATTAACGATGATCCCCATGGTCATCCCGTTCCTTTAATAATCCTTTACTTCATCAGCTGGAAATCCACCATGGTTCTATATACTCCTCTTTGCGTGGGAACAGGTAACTGGCTTGTTCCAAGAAGTATGCCGCAGAGCTTTTCAATTAACCACTACGTTGAAAATTATTTGCAGGTGTTCAGCGTTTCGCCATAATTGTGATAACGTTTGTTTGTGCCTCCTGAAACCCAAGAAGGCTGCGATGGACATAACTATGCTGAGGCGTAGCTGACTTGGTGTTGCCTATTTTTGTTAGTGGAGACTGACAAGAAGCCATTCTTCTAAGTATCATCCCACCACCATTTTTCCATTGTTTTAAAATGCAGGGAAATTTTGCAAGTTAGCATTATAATTAGTAGCTGGAGGGTACGGTTTTTTTTTTGTGTGTGTGGTCGATGTGGATAGGGGGGTCAGGCCCTCTGTCAGTTCACTGGTTAGTTTTTATTATCCCCAGAGAGGAGAAGTGGGCATGTGTTTGGCAGGTGAAAAGGGCGGATTCTGTTTCAGAGAATTAACGATGATCCCCATGGTCATCCCGTTCCTTTAATAATCCTTTACTTCATCAGCTGGAAATCCACCATGGTTCTATATACTCCTCTTTGCGTGGGAACAGGTAACTGGCTTGTTCCAAGAAGTATGCCGCAGAGCTTTTCAATTAACCACTAAGTTGAAAATTATTTGCAGGTGTTCAGCGTTTCACCATAATTGTGATAACGTTTGTTTGTGCCTCCTGAAACCCAAGAAGGCTGCGACGGACATAACTATGCTGAGGAGTAGCTGACTTGGTGTTGCTTATTTTTGTTAGTGGAGACTGACAAGAAGCCATTCTTCTAAGTATCATCCCACCACCATTTTTCCATTGATTTAAAATGCAGGGAAATTTTGCAAGTTAGCATTATAATTAGTAGCTGGAGGCTACGGTGTTTTTTTTTTTTTTTTTCCTGTGAGGTCGGTGTAGATGTGTTGGTCAGGCCCTCTGTCAGTTCGCTGGTTTGTTTTTATTATCCCCAGAGAGGAGAAGTGGGTATTAGTATGGCAGGTGAAAACTGCGGATCTGTTTCAGAGATTTAAACGGGATCCGCATGGTAATCCCGTTCCTTTAAGAATCCTTTGCTTCATGAGCTGGAATCCACCATGGTTCTATATACTTCTCTATGCGTGGGCACAGGAAACTGGCTTGTTCCAAGAAGTATGCCTCAGAGCTTTTCAATTAACCAGTATGTTGAAAATCCTTTGCAGGTTTTCAGCGTTTCACCATAATTGTGATAACGTGTGTATGTGCCTACTGAAACCAAATATGGCTGCTACGGACATAACTATGCTGAGGCGTAGCTGACTTGGTGTTGCCTATTTTTGTCAGTGGAGACTGACAAGAAGCCATTCTTCTACGTATCATCCCACCATCATTTCTCCATTGTTTAAAAATGCAGGGAAATTTTGCAAATTGGCATTATAATTAGTAGCTGGAGGGTATTTTTTTGTTTTGTGGGGTCGGTCAGGATGGGTGTTCAGGCCCTCTGTCAGGTCGCTGGTTTGTTTTTATTATCCCCAGAGAAGAGTAGTGGGCATGTGTTTGGCAGGAGAAAAGTGCGCATTCTGTTTCAGAGAATTAAACAGGATCCGCATGGTCATCTCATTCCTTTAGGAATCCTTTGCTTCATCAGCTGGGATTCCACCATGTCTCTATATACTCCTCTATGCGTGGGCACAGGTACCTGGCTTGTTCCAAGAAGTATGCTGGAGAGTTTTCAAATTAACCAGTACGTTGAAAATTATTTGCAGGTGTTCAGCGTTTCACCATAATTGTGATAATGTTTGTTTGTGCCTCCTGAAACCCAAGAAGGCTGCAACGGACATAACTATGCTGAGGGGTAGCTGACTTGGTGTTGCCTATTTTTGTTAGTGGAGACAGACAAGAAGCCATTCTTCTAAGTATGATCTCACCACCATTTTTGCATTGTTTTAAAATGCAGGGAAATTTTGCAAGTTAGCATTATAATTAGTAGCTGGAGGGTACGGTTTTTTTTTGTGTGTGTGGTCGATGTGGATGGGGGGGTCAGTCCCTCTGTCAGTTCGCTGGTTAGTTTTTATTATCCCCAGAGAGGAGAAGTGGGCATGTGTTTCGCAGGTGAAAAGGGCGGATTCTGTTTCAGAGAATTAACGATGATCCCCATGGTCATCCCGTTCCTTTAATAATCCTTTACTTCATCAGCTGGAAATCCACCATGGTTCTATATACTCCTCTTTGCGTGGGAACAGGTAACTGGCTTGTTCCAAGAAGTATGCCGCAGAGCTTTTCAATTAACCACTGCGTTGAAAATTATTTGCAGGTGTTCAGCGTTTCACCATAATTGTGATAACGTTTGTTTGTGCCTCCTGAAACCCAAGAAGGCTGCGACGGACATAACTATGCTGAGGAGTAGCTGACTTGGCGTTGCCTATTTTTGTTAGTGGAGACTGACAAGAAGCCATTCTTCTAAGTATCATCCCACCACCATTTTTCCATTGTTTTAAAATGCAGGGAAATTTTGCAAGTTAGCATTATAATTAGTAGCTGGAGGGTACGGTTTTTTTTTTTTGTGTGTGGTTGATGTGGATGGGGGGGTCAGGCCCTCTGTCAGTTCGCTGGTTAGTTTTTATTATCCCCAGAGAGGAGAAGTGGGCATGTGCTTGGCAGGTGAAAAGGGCGGATTCTGTTTCAGAGAATTAATGATGATCCCCATGGTCATCCCGTTCCTTTAATAATCCTTTACTTCATCAGCTGGAAATCCACCATGGTTCTATATACTCCTGTTTGCGTGGGAACAGGTAACTGGCTTGTTCCAAGAAGTATGCCGCAGAGCTTTTCAATTAACCACTAAGTTGAAAATTATTTGCAGGTGTTCAGCGTTTCACCATAATTGTGATAACGTTTGTTTGTGCCTCCTGAAACCCAAGAAGGCTGCGACGGACATAACTATGCTGAGGCGTAGCTGACTTGGTGTTGCCTATTTTTGTTAGTGGAGACTGACAAGAAGCCCTTCTTCTAAGTATCATCCTACCACCATATTTCCATTGTTTTAAAATGCAGGGAAATTTTGCAAGTTAGCATTATAATTAGTAGCTGGAGGGTACGGTTTTTTATTTTTGTGTGGTCGATGTGGATGGTGGGGGTCAGGCCCTCTGTCAGTTCCCTCGTTAGTTTTTATTAGCCCCGGAGAGGAGAAGTGGGCGTGTGTTTGGCAGGTGAAAAGGGCGGATTCTGTTTCAGAGAATTAACGATGATCCCCATGGTCATCCCGTTCCTTTAATAATCCTTTACTTCATCAGCTGGAAATCCACCATGGTTCTATATACTCCTCTTTGCGTGGGAACAGGTAACTGGCTTGTTCCAAGAAGTATGCCGCAGAGCTTTTCAATTAACCAGTACGTTGAAAATTATTTCCAGGTGTTCAGCGTTTCACCATAATAGTGATAACGTTTGTTTGTGCCTCCTGAAACCCAAGAAGGCTGCGACGGACATAACTATGCTGAGGCGTAGCTGACTTGGTTTTGCCTATTTTTGTTAGTGGAGACTGACAAGAATCCATTCTTGTAAGTATCATCTCACCATCATTTTTCCATTGTTTAAAAATGCAGGAAAATTTTGCAAGTTAGCATTATAATTCGTAGCTGGAGGCTACGGTGGTTTTTTTTGTTTTTTTTTCCTGTGGGGTCGGTGTGGATGTGTTGGTCAGGCCCTCTGTCAGTTCCCCGGTTGGTTTTTATTATCCCCAGAGAGGAGAAGTGGGTATTAATATGGCAGGTGAAAACTGCGGATCTGTTTCAGAGAATTAAACAGGATCCGCATGGTAATCCCGTTCCTTTAAGAATCCTTTGCTTCATGAGCTGGGAATCCACCATGGTTCTATATACTTGTCTATGCGTGGGCACAGGAAACTGGCTAGTTCCAAGAAGTATGCCTCAGAGCTTTTCAATTAACCAGTATGTTGACAATCCTTTGCAGGTTTTCAGCGTTTCACCATAATTGTGATAACGTGTGTATGTGCCTACTGAAACCAAATATGGCTGCTACGGACATAATTATGCTGAGGCGTAGCTGACTTGGTGTTGCCTATTTTTGTCAGTGGAGACTGACAAGAAGCCATTCTTCTAAGTATCATCCCACCATCATTTCTCCATTGTTTAAAAATGCAGGGAAATTTTGCAAATTGGCATTATAATTAGTAGCTGGAGGGTACTTTTTTGTTTTGTGGGGTCGGTCAGGATGGGTGTTCAGGCCCTCTGTCAGATCGCTGGTTTGTTTTTATTATCCCCAGAGAAGAGTAGTGGGCATGTGTTTGGCAGGTGAAAAGTGCGGATTCTGTTTCAGAGAATTAAACAGGATCCGCATGGTCATCTCATTCCTTTAAGAATCCTTTGCTTCATCAGCTGGGATTCCACCATGTTTCTATATACTCCTCTATGCGTGGGCACAGGTACCTGGCTTGTTCCAAGAATTATGCTGGAGAGTTTTCAAATTAACCAGTACGTTGAAAATTATTTGCAGGTTTTCAGCGTTTCACCATAATTTTGATAACGTTTGTATGTCCCTCCTGATACCCAAGAAGGCTGCGACGGACATAACTATGCTGAGGAGTAGCTGACTTGGTGTTGCCTATTTTTGTTAGTGGAGACAGACAAGAAGCCATTCTTCTAAGTATGATCCCACCACCATTTTTCCATTGTTTTAAAATGCAGGGAAATTTTGCAAGTTAGCATTATAATTAGTAACTGTAGGGTACGGTTTTTTTTGTGTGTGTGGTCGATGTGGATGGTGGGGGTCAGGCCCTCTGTCAGTTCGCTGGTTAGTTTTTATTATCCCCAGAGAGGAGAAGTGGTCATGTGTTTCACAGGTGAAAAGGGCGGTTTGTGTTTCAGAGAATTAACGATGATCCCCATGGTCATCCCTTTCCTTTAATAATCCTTTACTTCTCAATATTGGAGAATAGTTTATGTAGGATGGGCACCAGTTCTTCTTTGTATGTATGGTAAAATTCAGGTGTGAAGCCATCTGGACCAGGGCTTTTCTTTTTGGGAAGGTTTTTTATTGCTGTTTCGATTTCAGTTCTTGATATTGGTCTGTTCAGGTACTCTATTTCTTCCTGGTTGAGCCTGGGAAGACTATGTGTCTCTAAAAATTTGTCCATTTCCTCCACATTCTCCAGTTTGTGTGCGTAAAGATTTTTGTAGAATTCATAGATGATATCTTGTATCTCTGTAGCATCGGTTGTGATTTCTCCTTTCATGTTCCTAATGTAGGTTATTAGAGATTTTACTTTTGTGCTCTTGGTTAGTCTAGCCAGAGGTGTGTCTATTTTGTTTATCTTTTCAAAGAACCAACTTTTTGTTTTATTAATTTCCCTTATAGTTTCTTTGTTGTCCTTTTCATTTAGTTCTGATTTTATCTTAGTAATTTCTCGCCTTCTGCTGGGTTTGGGATCGTTCTGTTCTTCTTTCTCCAGCTCTTTGAGTCTATTCGTTAGGTTGTCTATTTGCATGTTTTCTGTCTTTTTGATATAGGCATTTATGGATATGAATTTTCCTCTCAGGACTGCTTTAGCTGCATCCCATAGATTTTGATAAGTTGTATCTCCATTGTCATTTAATTCAAAGAAATTTTTGATTTCCATCTTGATTTCTTCTTTTATAGAATAATTATTCAGGAGAAGGTTATTTAGCTTCCATGACTTTGAGTAAGAGTGAGGGTTTCTGTTTGTGATCATTGTTACTTTTATTCCGCTGTGATCTGAGAAGATGCATGGTATAATTTCTATTTTTTTGAATTTTTGAAGACATGATTTATGTCCTAGGACATGGTCAATCTTAGAGAATGTCCTGTGAGCTGATGAGAAGAATGTATATTCTGTGGACTTTGGGTAGAATGTCCTATAGATGTCAGCCATGCCCATTTGTTCTAGCATTCTATTTAGGTCCATTATGTCTTTGTTTATTTTCTGTTTAGAGGATCTGTCCTGTACTGTCAGTGGGGTGTTAAAGTCTCCAGCTATTACAGTATTATTATCTATCATCTGGTTCAGATCTAGTAGGGTTTGCTTTATGAATCTAGGTGCACCTAGGTTGGGTGCATATATATTGAGTATAGTCTTGGCTTCTTTTTGAATTGTGCCCTTGACCAGTATGTAGTAGCCATTTTTGTCTTTTATTATTTTTGTTGGTTTGAAAGCTAAGTTATTGGAAATTAAGATTGCCACACCAGCTTTCTTTTCGTTACCGTTTGCTTGAAATACCGATTTCCATCCTTTTACTTTCAGTCTAAATGCATCTTTGCTCGTTAGGTGGGTTTCTTGGAGACAGCAGATACTTGGCTTGTGCCAATATTGTGAAGGATGGAGTTCTCCTCAACACGTTCTACCAAGCCAATATAACATTAATACCAAAGCCTGGAAAGGACTCAACAAAAATAGAGAACTACAGACCAATTTCCCTCATGAATATAGATGCAAAAATTTTCAATAAAATACTAGCAAATCGAATCCAAGTACTTATCAAAAAAGTAATCCACCACGACCAAGTGGGCTTCATCCCCGAGATGCAGGGGTGGTTCAACATACGTAAATCTATCAATGTAATTCACCACATAAATAGAAGCAAAAACAAAAATCATATGATACTCTCATTAGATGCAGAAAAAGCATTTGACAAAATTCAACACCCTTTTATGATAAAAACGCTTAACAAAATAGGCATTGATGGAACCTACCTAAAAATGATACAAGCCATATATGACAAACCCACAGCCAACATCATACTGAATGGGGAAAAACTGAAAGCACTCCCACTTAGAACTGGAACCAGACAGGGCTGCCCATTGTCTCCGTTACTTTTCAACATAGTATTGGAAGTCCTTGCGAGAGCTATCAGGCAAGAGAGCAAAATCAAGGGAGTCCAAATAGGGAAGGAAGAGATCAAACTCTCACTTTTTGCTGATGATATGATGTTATATCTGGAAAACCCCCAGGATTCAACCAAGAGACTCCTGGAATTGATTAACGAATACAGCAAAGTCTCAGGCTACAAAATTAATATACACAAATCAGAGGCATTTATATATGCCAATAACAGTCAATCGGAAAACCAAATTAAAGACTCAATACCCTTCAAAATAGCAACAAAGAAAATAAAATATCTAGGTATATATCTAACTAAAGAGGTAAAGGACCTCTATAAGGAAAACTATGAAACACTGAGAAAAGAAATAGCAGAACTTGCAAATAGATGGAAAAATATACCATGCTCGTGGATCGGAAGAATCAACATTGTTAAAATGTCTATACTACCCAAAGTGATCTACAAATTCAATGCAATCCCTATTAAATTACCAACATCATTCTTTACAGACATAGAGAAAATAATGATACAATTTGTATGGAATCAAAGAAGACCCCGTATAGCAAAAGCAATTTTAAGCAATAAAAACAAAATGGGAGGTATTAATTTGCCAGACCTCAAACTATACTACAAGGCCGTGGTTCTTAAAACAGCCTGGTATTGGCACAAGAGCAGGGACACAGACCAGTGGAACACAACAGAAAAT
This sequence comes from Eulemur rufifrons, assembly GCF_041146395.1. NCBI lineage: Eukaryota > Metazoa > Chordata > Mammalia > Primates > Lemuridae > Eulemur > Eulemur rufifrons. Next base: position 6,369,715 of record NC_091012.1, on the reverse strand, counting down.
CCAAATATAGAACCATCCTCATATAGTCACCTAATTTTTGACAAAGCGGGAAAGAATATACTCCGGGGACAAGAATCCCTATTCAACAAATGGTGCTGGGAGAATTGGTTAGCCACTTGCAGAAGAATGAAACAGGACCCACAGCTTTCACCTCTCACAAAAATCAAATCACGGTGGATAACAGACTTAAACCTTAGGCGTGATACAATCAGAATTCTAGAAGAAAATGTAGGAAAGACTCTTACAGACATTGGCCTAGGCAGAGAATTTATGAAGAAGACCCCCAAGGCAATCACAGCAGCAACAAAAATAAATGAATGGGACATGATTAAACTAAAAAGCTTCTGCACAGCCAAAGAAACAGTCCAGAGAATAAACAGATCACCTACAGAATGGGAAAAAATTTTTGCATACTACACATCAGATAAAGGACTGATAACAAGAATCTATTTAGAACTCAGGAAAATCAGCAAGAAAAAATCAAGCAACCCTATCAAAAAGTGGGCAAAGGACATGAATAGAAATTTTTCAAAAGAAGATATAAAAATGGCTAACAAACATATGAAAAAATGTTCAACATCTCTAATCATCAGGGAAATGCAAATCAAAACCACAATGAGATATCACTTAACCCCAGTGAGAATGGCCTTTATCAAAAAAACCCAAAACAACACATGTTGGCGTGGGTGTGGAGAGACAGGAACACTAATACACTGCTGGTGGGACTGCAAACTAGTGCAACCCCTGTGGAAAGCATTATGGAGGTATCTTAAACAGATTCAAGTAGACCTGCCATTTGACCCAGCAATCCCATTACTGGGCATATACCCAAAGGAAAAAAGGTCATTCTATAACAAAGGCACGTGTACCCAAATGTTTATAGCAGCACAATTCACAATAGCAAAGATGTGGAAACAACCCAAATGCCCATCAATACATGATTGGATTAGTAAGCTGTGGTATATGTATACCATGGAATATTACTCAGCTATAAGGAATGATGAAGATACGACATCTCTATGGTTCTCCTGGAGAGAGTTGGAACCCATTATATTAAGTGAAGTATCCCAAGAATGGAAAAACAAGCACCACATGTACTCACCAGAAAATTGGTTTCCCTGATCATCACCTAAATACAAATCTGGGAATGACACCAATTGGACATCAGACTGAGGTGGGGGGTGGGGGAGGGGATGGGGTATGCCTACACAACGAGTGCATTGCACACCGTTTGGGGAGTGGTAACACTTGAAGGTGCTGACTCGGGAAAGGGGGGGTGGGGAAAAAAATATGAAACTATTGTTTTTAACTTGCACTGTTCACTTAATAATTTATCATGAATATTTCCCATATTATTTCATATCATTGTACAAGAAATAATGTATACATTATGAGGACATACTGTATCTAACAAGATATACTGTTAGACTCTTTGATTCTGTAAAACTAAATTGAAAAAAAATATATATATAATAAAAAAAAAAAATAATCCTTTACTTCATCAGCTGGAAATCCACCATGGTTCTCTATACTCCTCTTTGCCTGGGAACAGGTAACTGGCTTGTTCCAAGAAGTATGCCGCAGAGCTTTTCAATTAACCAGTACGTTGAAAATTATTTGCAGGTGTTCAGCGTTTCACCATAATTGTGATAACGTTTGTTTGTGCCTCCTGAAACCCAAGAAGGCTGCGACGGACATAACTATGCTGAGGCGTAGCTGACTTGGTTTTGCCTATTTTTGTTAGTGGAGACTGACAAGAATCCATTCTTGTAAGTATCATCTCACCATCATTTTTCCATTGTTTAAAAATGCAGGAAAATTTTGCAAGTTAGCATTATAATTAGTAGCTGGAGGCTACGTTGTTTTTTTCTTTTTTTCCTGTGGGGTCGGTGTGGATTTGTTGGTCAGGCCCTCTGTCAGTTCCCCGGTTGGTTTTTATTATCCCCAGAGAGGAGAAGTGGGTATTAGTATGGCAGGTGAAAACTGCGGATCTGTTTCAGAGAATTAAACAGGATCCGCATGGTAATCCCGTTCCTTTAAGAATCCTTTGCTTCATGAGCTGGGAATCCACCATGGTTCTATATACTTGTCTATGCGTGGGCACAGGAAACTGGCTAGTTCCAAGAAGTATGCCTCAGAGCTTTTCCATTAACCAGTATGTTGACAATCCTTTGCAGGATTTCAGCGTTTCAACATAATTGTGATAACGTGTGTATGTGCCTACTGAAACCAAATATGGCTGCTACGGACATAACTATGCTGAGGCATAGCTGACTTGGTGTTGCCTATTTTTGTCAGTGGAGACTGACAAGAAGCCATTCTTCTAAGTATCATCCCACCATCATTTCTGCATTGTTTAAAAATGCAGGGAAATTTTGCAAATTGGCATTATAATTAGTAGCTGGAGGGTACTTTAATGTTTTGTGGGATCGGTCAGGATGGGTGTTCAGGCCCTCTGTCAGATCGCTGGTTTGTTTTTATTATCCCCAGAGAAGAGTAGTGGGCATGTGTTTGGCAGGTGAAAAGTGCGGATTCTGTTTCAGAGAATTAAACAGGATCCGCATGGTCAACTCATTCCTTTAAGAATCCTTTGCTTCATCAGCTGGGATTCCACCATGTTTCTATATACTCCTCTATGCGTGGGCACAGGTACCTGGCTTGTTCCAAGAAGTATGCTGGAGAGTTCTCAAAGTAACCAGTACGTTGAAAATTATTTGCAGGTTTTCAGCGTTTCACCATAATTTTGTTAACGTTTGTATGTCCCTCCTGAAACCCAAGAAGGCTGCGACGGACATAACTATGCTGAGGAGTAGCTGACTTGGTGTTGCCTATTTTTGTTAGTGGAGACTGACAAGAAGCCATTCTTCTAAGTATCATCCCACCACCATTTTTCCATTGTTTTAAAATGCAGGGAAATTTTGCAAGTTAGCATTATAATTAGTTGCTGGAGGGTTCGGTTTTTTTTTTTTGCGTGTGGTCGATGGGGATGGGGGGGGGGTCAGGCCCTCTGTCAGTTCGCTCGTTAGTTTTTATTATCCCCAGAGAGGAGAAGTGGGCATCTGTTTGGCAGGTGAAAAGGGCGGATTCTGTTTCAGAGAATTAACGATGATCCCCATGGTCATCCCGTTCCTTTAATAATCCTTTACTTCATAAGCTGGAAATCCACCATGGTCTATATACTCCTCTTTGCGTGGGAACAGGTAACTGCCTTGTTCCAAGAAGTATGCCGCAGAGCTTTTCAATTAACCAGTACGTTGAAAATTATTTGCAGGTGTTCAGCGTTTCACCATAATTGTGATAACGTTTGTTTCTGCCTCCTGAAACCCAAGAAGTCTGCGATGGACATAGCTATGCTGAGGAGTAGCTGACTTGGTGTTGCCTATTTTTGTTAGTGGAGACTGACAAGAAGCCATTCTTCTAAGTATCATCCCACCACCATTTTTCCATTGTTTTAAAATGCAGGGAAATTTTGCAAGTTAGCATTATAATTAGTAGCTGGAGGGTACGGTTTTTTTTTTTTTGGTGTGTGGTTGATGTGGATGGGGAGGTCAGGCCCTCTGTCAGTTCGCTGGTTAGTTTTTATTATCCCCAGAGAGGAGAAGTGGGCATGTGTTTGGCAGGTGAAAAGGGCGGATTCTGTTTCAGAGAATTAACGATGATCCCCATGGTCATCCCGTTCCTTTAATAATCCTTTACTTCATCAGCTGGAAATCCACCATGGTTCTATATACTCCTGTATGCGTGGGAACAGGTAACTGGCTTGTTCCAAGAAGTATGCCGCAGAGCTTTTCAATTAACCAGTACGTTGAAAATTATTTGCAGGTGTTCAGCGTTTCACCATAATTGTCATAACGTGTGTTTGTGCCTCCTGAAACCCAAGAAGGTTGCGACGGACATAACTATGCTGAGGAGTAGCTGACTTGGTTTTGCCTATTTTTGTTAGTGGAGACTGACAAGAATCCATTCTTGTAAGTATCATCTCACCATCATTTTTCCATTGTTTAAAAATGCAGGAAAATTTTGCAAGTTAGCATTATAATTAGCATTAATTAGCATTTAATTATCATTAAAGTTAGCTGGAGGCTACGGTGTTTTTTTTTTTTTTTTCCTTTGGGGTCGGTGTGGATGTGTTGGTCAGGCCCTCTGTCAGTTCCCCGGTTGGTTTTTATTATCCCCAGAGAGGAGAAGTGGGTATTAGTATGGCAGGTGAAAACTGCGGATCTGTTTCAGAGAATTAAACAGGATCCGCATGGTAATCCCGTTCCTTTAAGAATCCTTTGCTTCATGAGCTGGGAATCCACCATGGTTCTATATACTTGTCTATGCGTGGGCACAGGAAACTGGCTAGTTCCAAGAAGTATGCCTCAGAGCTTTTCCATTAACCAGTATGTTGACAATCCTTTGTAGGATTTCAGCGTTTCAACATAATTGTGATAACGTGTGTATGTGCCTACCGAAACCAAATATGGCTGCTACGGACATAACTATGCTGAGGCGTAGCTGACTTGGTGTTGCCTATTTTTGTCAGTGGAGACTGAGAAGAAGCCATTCTTCTAAGTCTCATCCCACCATCATTTCTCCATTGTTTAAAAATGCAGGGAAATTTTGCAAATTGGCATTATAATTAGTAGCTGGAGGGTACTTTAATGTTTTGTGGGGTCGGTCAGGATGGGTGTTCAGGCCCTCTGTCAGATCGCTGGTTTGTTTTTATTATCCCCAGAGAAGAGTAGTGGGCATGTGTTTGGCAGGTGAAAAGTGCGGATTCTGTTTCAGAGAATTAAACAGGATCCGCATGGTCAACTCATTCCTTTAAGAATCCTTTGCTTCATCAGCTGGGATTCCACCATGTTTCTATATACTCCTCTATGCGTGGGCACAGGTACCTGGCTTGTTCCAAGAAGTATGCTGGAGAGTTTTCAAATTAACCAGTACGTTGAAAATTATTTGCAGGTTTTCAGCGTTTGACCATAATTTTGATAACGTTTGTATGTCCCTCCTGAAACCCAAGAAGGCTGCGACGGACATAACTATGCTGAGGAGTAGCTGACTTGGTGTTGCCTATTTTTGTTAGTGGAGACTGACAAGAAGCCATTCTTCTAAGTATAATCCCACCACCATTTTTCCATTGTTTTAAAATGCAGGGAAATTTTGCAAGTTAGCATTATAATTAGTAGCTGGAGGGTACGGTTTTTTTTTTTGTGTGTGGTCGATGTGGATGGGGGGGGGGGTCAGGCCCTCTGTAAGTTCGCTGGTTAGTTTTTATTATCCCCAGAGAGGAGAAGTGGGCATGTGTTTGGCAGGTGAAAAGGGCGGATTCTGTTTCAGGAATTAACGATGATCCCCATGGTCATCCCGTTCCTTTAATAATCCTTTACTTCATAAGCTGGAAATCCACCATGGTCTATATACTCCTCTTTGCGTGGGAACAGGTAACTGCCTTGTTCCAAGAAGTATGCCGCAGAGCTTTTCAATTAACCACTACGTTGAAAATTATTTGCAGGTGTTCAGCGTTTCACCATAATTGTGATAACGTTTGTTTCTGCCTCCTGAGACCCAAGAAGTCTGCGATGGACATAGCTATGCTGAGGAGTAGCTGACTTTGTGTTGCCTATTTTTGTTAGTGGAGACTGACAAGAAGCCATTCCTCTAAGTATCATCCCACCACCATTTTTCCATTGTTTTAAAATGCAGGGAAATTTTGCAAGTTAGCATTATAATTAGTAGCTGGAGGGTACGGTTTTTTTTTTTTGTGTGTGGTCGATGTGGATGGGGAGGTCAGGCCCTCTGTCAGTTCGCTGGTTAGTTTTTATTATCCCCAGAGAGTAGAAGTGATCATGTGTTTGGCAGTTGAAAAGGGCGGATTCTGTTTCAGAGAATTAACGATGATCCCCATGGTCATCCCGTTCCTTTAATAATCCTTTACTTCATCAGCTGGAAATCCACCATGGTTCTATATACTCCTCTTTGCGTGGGAACAGGTAACTGGCTTGTTCCAAGAAGTATGCCGCAGAGCTTTTCAATTAACCACTACGTTGAAAATTATTTGCAGGTGTTCAGCGTTTTACCATAATTGTGAGAACCTTTGTTTGTGCCTCCTGAAACCCTAGAAGGCTGTGACGGACATCACTATGCTGAGGAGTAGCTGACTTGGTGTTGCCTATTTTTGTTAGTGGAGACTGACAAGAAGCCATTCTTCTAAGTATCATCCCACCACCATTTTTCCATTGTTTTAAAATGCAGGGAAATTTTGCAAGTTAGCATTATAATTAGTAGCTGGAGGGTACGGTGTTTTTTTTTTGTGTGGTCGATGTGGATGGTCGGGGTCAGGCCCTCTGTCAGTTCGCTGGTTAGTTTTTATTATCCCCGGATAGGAGAAGTGGGCATGTGTTTGGCAGGTGAAAAGGGCGGATTCTGTTTCAGAGAATTAACGATGATCCCCATGGTCATCCCTTTCCTTTAATAATCCTTTACTTCATCAGCTGGAAATCCACCATGGTTCTATATACTCCTCTTTGCGTGGGAACAGGTAACTGTCTTGTTCCAAGAAGTATGCGGCAGAGCTTTTCAATTAACCACTACGTTGAAAATTATTTGCAGGTGTTCAGCGTTTCACCATAATTGTGAGAACCTTTGTTTGTGCCTCCTGAAACCCAAGAAGGCTGCGACGGACATAACTATGCTGAGGAGTAGCTGACTTGGTGTTGCCTATTTTTGTTAGTGGAGACTGACAAGAAGCCATTCTTCTAAGTATCATCCCACCACCATTTTTCCATTGTTTTAAAATGCAGGGAAATTTTCAAGTTAGCATTATAATTAGTAGCTGGAGGTTACGGTTTTTTTTGTGTGTGTGGTCGATGTGGATGGGGGGAGGGGTCAGGCCCTCTGTCAGTTCGCTGGTTAGTTTTTATTATCCCCAGAGAGGAGAAGTGGGTATGTGTTTGGCAGGTGAAAGGGGCGGATTCTGTTTCAGAGAATTAACGATGATCCCCAAGGTCATCCCGTTCCTTTAATAATCCTTTACTTCATCAGCTGGAAATCCACCATGGTTCTATATACTCTTCTTTGCCTGGGAACAGGTAACTGCCTTGTTTCAAGAAGTATGCCGCAGAGCTTTTCAATTAACCAGTACGTGGAAAATTATTTGCAGGTGTTCAGCGTTTCACCATAATTGTGATAACGTTTGTTTGTGCCTCCTGAAACCCAAGAAGGCTGCGACGGACATAACTATGCGGAGGCGTAGCTGACTTGGTTTTGCCTATTTTTGTTAGTGGAGACTGACAAGAATCCATTCTTGTAAGTATCATCTCACCATCATTTTTCCATTGTTTAAAAATGCAGGAAAATTTTGCAAGTTAACATTATAATTAGTAGCTGGAGGCTACGGTGTTTTTTTGTTTTTTTTTTCCTGTGGTTCGGTGTGGATGTGTTGGTAAGGCCCTCTGTCAGTTCGCTGGTTTGTTTTTATTATCCCCAGAGAGGAGAAGTGGGCATGTGTTTGGCAGGTGAAAAGGGCGGATTCTGTTTCAGAGAATTAACGATGATCCCCATGGTCATCCCGTTCCTTTAATAATCCTTTACTTCATCAGCTGGAAATCCACCATGGTTCTATATACTCCTCTTTGCGTGGGAACAGGTAACTGCCTTGTTCCAAGAAGTATGCCGCAGAGCTTTTCAATTAACCACTACGTTGAAAATTATTTGCAGGTGTTCAGCGTTTCACCATAATTGTGATAACGTGTGTTTGTGCCTCCTGAAACCCAAGAAGGCTGCGACGGACATAACTATGCTGAGGAGTAGCTGACTTGGTGTTGCCTATTTTTGTTAGTGGAGACTGACAAGAAGCCATTCTTCTAAGTATCATCCCACCACCATTTTTCCATTGTTTTAAAATGCAGGGAAATTGTGCAAGTTAGCATTATAATTAGTAGCTGGAGGGTTTCGGTTTTTTTTTTTCTGTGTGGTCGATGTAGATGGGGGGGTCAGGCCTTCTGTCAGTTCGCTGGTTAGTTTTTATTATCCCCAGAGAGGAGAAGTGGGCATGTGTTTGGCAGGTGAAAAGGGCGGATTCTGTTTCAGAGAATTAACGATGATCCCCATGGTCATCCCTTTCCTTTAATAATCCTTTACTTCATCAGCTGGAAATCCACCATGGTTCTATATACTCCTCTTTGCGTGGGAACAGGTAACTGTCTTGTTCCAAGAAGTATGCGGCAGAGCTTTTCAATGAACCACTACGTTGAAAATTATTTGCAGGTGTTCAGCGTTTCACCATAATTGTGAGAACCTTTGTTTGTGCCTCCTGAAACCCAAGAAGGCTGCGACGGACATAACTATGCTGAGGAGTAGCAGACTTGGTGTTGCCTATTTTTGTTAGTGGAGACTGACAAGAAGCCATTCTTCTAAGTATCATCCCACCACCATTTTTCCATTGTTTTAAAATGCAGGGAAATTTTCAAGTTAGCATTATAATTAGTAGCTGGAGGTTACGGTTTTTTTTGTGTGTGTGGTCGATGTGGATGGGGGGGGGGTCAGGCCCTCTGTCAGTTCGCTGGTTAGTTTTTATTATCCCCAGAGAGGAGAAGTGGGTATGTGTTTGGCAGGTGAAAGGGGCGGATTCTGTTTCAGAGAATTAACGATGATCCCCATGGTCATCCCGTTCCTTTAATAATCCTTTACTTCATCAGCTGGAAATCCACCATGGTTCTATATACTCTTCTTTGCGTGGGAACAGGTAACTGCCTTGTTTCAAGAAGTATGCCGCAGAGCTTTTCAATTAACCAGTACGTGGAAAATTATTTGCAGGTGTTCAGCGTTTCACCATAATTGTGATAACGTTTGTTTGTGCCTCCTGAAACCCAAGAAGGCTGCGACGGACATAACTATGCGGAGGCGTAGCTGACTTGGTTTTGCCTATTTTTGTTAGTGGAGACTGACAAGAATCCATTCTTGTAAGTATCATCTCACCATCATTTTTCCATTGTTTAAAAATGCAGGAAAATTTTGCAAGTTAACATTATAATTAGTAGCTGGAGGCTACGGTGTTTTTTTGTTTTTTTTTTCCTGTGGTTCGGTGTGGATGTGTTGGTCAGGCCCTCTGTCAGTTCCCCTGTTGGTTTTTATTATCCTCAGAGAGGAGAAGTGGGTATTAGTATGGCAGGTGAAAACTGCGGATCTGTTTCAGAGAATTAAACAGGATCCGCATGGTAATCCCGTTCCTTTAAGAATCCTTTGCTTCATGAGCTGGGAATCCACCATGGTTCTATATAGTTGTCTATGCGTGGGCACAGGAAACTGGCCAGTTCCAAGAAGTATGCCTCAGAGCTTTTCAATTAACCAGTATGTTGACAATCCTTTGCAGGTTTTCAGCGTTTCACCATAATTTTGATAACGTTTGTATGTGCCTACTGAAACCAAATATGGCTGCGACGGACATAACTATGCTGAGGCGTAGCTGACTTGGTGTTGCCTATTTTTGTCAGTAGAGACTGACAAGAAGCCATTGTTCTAAGTATCATCCCACCACCATTTTTCCATTGTTTTAAAATGCAGGGAAATTTTGCAAGTTAGCATTATAATTAGTAGCTGGAGGGTACGGTTTTTTTTTTTTGTGTGTGGTCGATGTGGATGGAGGAGTCAGGCCCTCTGTCAGTTCGCTGGTTAGTTTTTATTATCCCCAGAGAGGAGAAGTGGGCATGTGTTTGGCAGGTGAAAAGGGCGGATTCTGTTTCAGAGAATTAACGATGATCCCCATGGTCATCCCGTTCCTTTAATAATCCTTTACTTCATCAGCTGGAAATCCACCATGGTTCTATATACTCCTCTTTGCGTGGGAACAGGTAACTGCCTTGTTCCAAGAAGTATGCCGCAGAGCTTTTCAATTAACCACTACGTTGAAAATTATTTGCAGGTGTTCAGCGTTTCACCATAATTGTGATAACGTGTGTTTGTGCCTCCTGAAACCCAAGAAGGCTGCGACGGACATAACTATGCTGAGGAGTAGCTGACTTGGTGTTGCCTATTTTTGTTAGTGGAGACTGACAAGAAGCCATTCTTCTAAGTATCATCCCACCACCATTTTTCCATTGTTTTAAAATGCAGGGAAATTGTGCAAGTTAGCATTATAATTAGTTGCTGGAGGGTTTCGGTTTTTTTTTTTCTGTGTGGTCGATGTAGATGGGGGGGTCAGGCCTTCTGTCAGTTCGCTGGTTAGTTTTTATCATCCCCAGAGAGGAGAAGTGGGCATGTGTTTGGCAGGTGAAAAGGGCGGATTCTGTTTCAGAGAATTAACGATGATCCCCATGGTCATCCCTTTCCTTTAATAATCCTTTACTTCATCAGCTGGAAATCCACCATGGTTCTATATACTCCTCTTTGCGTGGGAACAGGTAACTGTCTTGTTCCAAGAAGTATGCGGCAGAGCTTTTCAATGAACCACTACGTTGAAAATTATTTGCAGGTGTTCAGCGTTTCACCATAATTGTGAGAACCTTTGTTTGTGCCTCCTGAAACCCAAGAAGGCTGCGACGGACATAACTATGCTGAGGAGTAGCTGACTTGGTGTTGCCTATTTTTGTTAGTGGAGACTGACAAGAAGCCATTCTTCTAAGTATCATCCCACCACCATTTTTCCATTGTTTTAAAATGCAGGGAAATTTTCAAGTTAGCATTATAATTAGTAGCTGGAGGTTACGGTTTTTTTTGTGTGTGTGGTCGATGTGGATGGGGGGGGGTCAGGCCCTCTGTCAGTTCGCTGGTTAGTTTTTATTATCCCCAGAGAGGAGAAGTGGGTATGTGTTTGGCAGGTGAAAGGGGCGGATTCTGTTTCAGAGAATTAACGATGATCCCCATGGTCATCCCGTTCCTTTAATAATCCTTTACTTCATCAGCTGGAAATCCACCATGGTTCTATATACTCTTCTTTGCGTGGGAACAGGTAACTGCCTTGTTTCAAGAAGTATGCCGCAGAGCTTTTCAATTAACCAGTACGTGGAAAATTATTTGCAGGTGTTCAGCGTTTCACCATAATTGTGATAACGTTTGTTTGTGCCTCCTGAAACCCAAGAAGGCTGCGACGGACATAACTATGCGGAGGCGTAGCTGACTTGGTTTTGCCTATTTTTGTTAGTGGAGACTGACAAGAATCCATTCTTGTAAGTATCATCTCACCATCATTTTTCCATTGTTTAAAAATGCAGGAAAATTTTGCAAGTTAACATTATAATTAGTAGCTGGAGGCTACGGTGTTTTTTTGTTTTTTTTTTCCTGTGGTTCGGTGTGGATGTGTTGGTCAGGCCCTCTGTCAGTTCCCCTGTTGGTTTTTATTATCCTCAGAGAGGAGAAGTGGGTATTAGTATGGCAGGTGAAAACTGCGGATCTGTTTCAGAGAATTAAACAGGATCCGCATGGTAATCCCGTTCCTTTAAGAATCCTTTGCTTCATGAGCTGGGAATCCACCATGGTTCTATATAGTTGTCTATGCGTGGGCACAGGAAACTGGCCAGTTCCAAGAAGTATGCCTCAGAGCTTTTCAATTAACCAGTATGTTGACAATCCTTTGCAGGTTTTCAGCGTTTCACCATAATTGTCATAACGTGTGTATGTGCCTACTGAAACCAAATATGGCTGCGACGGACATAACTATGCTGAGGCGTAGCTGACTTGGTGTTGCCTATTTTTGTCAGTAGAGACTGACAAGAAGCCATTGTTCTAAGTATCATCCCACCACCATTTTTCCATTGTTTGAAAATGCAGGGAAATTTTGCAAGTTAGCATTATAATTAGTAGCTGGAGGGTACGGTTTTTTTTTTGTGTGTGTGGTCGATGTGGATGGAGGAGTCAGGCCCTCTGTCAGTTCGCTGGTTAGTTTTTATTATCCCCAGAGAGGAGAAGTGGGCATGTGTTTGGCAGGTGAAAAGGGCGGATTCTGTTTCAGAGAATTAACGATGATCCCCATGGTCATCCCGTTCCTTTAATAATCCTTTACTTCATCAGCTGGAAATCCACCATGGTTCTATATACTCCTCTTTGCGTGGGAACAGGTAACTGCCTTGTTCCAAGAAGTATGCCGCAGAGCTTTTCAATTAACCACTACGTTGAAAATTATTTGCAGGTGTTCAGCGTTTCACCATAATTGTGATAACGTGTGTTTGTGCCTCCTGAAACCCAAGAAGGCTGCGACGGACATAACTATGCTGAGGAGTAGCTGACTTGGTGTTGCCTATTTTTGTTAGTGGAGACTGACAAGAAGCCATTCTTCTAAGTATCATCCCACCACCATTTTTCCATTGTTTTAAAATGCAGGGAAATTGTGCAAGTTAGCATTATAATTAGTAGCTGGAGGGTTTCGGTTTTTTTTTTTCTGTGTGGTCGATGTAGATGGGGGGGTCAGGCCTTCTGTCAGTTCGCTGGTTAGTTTTTATCATCCCCAGAGAGGAGAAGTGGGCATGTGTTTGGCAGGTGAAAAGGGCGGATTCTGTTTCAGAGAATTAACGATGATCCCCATGGTCATCCCTTTCCTTTAATAATCCTTTACTTCATCAGCTGGAAATCCACCATGGTTCTATATACTCCTCTTTGCGTGGGAACAGGTAACTGTCTTGTTCCAAGAAGTATGCGGCAGAGCTTTTCAATGAACCACTACGTTGAAAATTATTTGCAGGTGTTCAGCGTTTCACCATAATTGTGAGAACCTTTGTTTGTGCCTCCTGAAACCCAAGAAGGCTGCGACGGACATAACTATGCTGAGGAGTAGCTGACTTGGTGTTGCCTATTTTTGTTAGTGGAGACTGACAAGAAGCCATTCTTCTAAGTATCATCCCACCACCATTTTTCCATTGTTTTAAAATGCAGGGAAATTTTCAAGTTAGCATTATAATTAGTAGCTGGAGGTTACGGTTTTTTTTGTGTGTGTGGTCGATGTGGATGGGGGGGGGGTCAGGCCCTCTGTCAGTTCGCTGGTTAGTTTTTATTATCCCCAGAGAGGAGAAGTGGGTATGTGTTTGGCAGGTGAAAGGGGCGGATTCTGTTTCAGAGAATTAACGATGATCCCCATGGTCATCCCGTTCCTTTAATAATCCTTTACTTCATCAGCTGGAAATCCACCATGGTTCTATATACTCTTCTTTGCGTGGGAACAGGTAACTGCCTTGTTTCAAGAAGTATGCCGCAGAGCTTTTCAATTAACCAGTACGTGGAAAATTATTTGCAGGTGTTCAGCGTTTCACCATAATTGTGATAACGTTTGTTTGTGCCTCCTGAAACCCAAGAAGGCTGCGACGGACATAACTATGCGGAGGCGTAGCTGACTTGGTTTTGCCTATTTTTGTTAGTGGAGACTGACAAGAATCCATTCTTGTAAGTATCATCTCACCATCATTTTTCCATTGTTTAAAAATGCAGGAAAATTTTGCAAGTTAACATTATAATTAGTAGCTGGAGGCTACGGTGTTTTTTTGTTTTTTTTTTCCTGTGGTTCGGTGTGGATGTGTTGGTCAGGCCCTCTGTCAGTTCCCCTGTTGGTTTTTATTATCCTCAGAGAGGAGAAGTGGGTATTAGTATGGCAGGTGAAAACTGCGGATCTGTTTCAGAGAATTAAACAGGATCCGCATGGTAATCCCGTTCCTTTAAGAATCCTTTGCTTCATGAGCTGGGAATCCACCATGGTTCTATATAGTTGTCTATGCGTGGGCACAGGAAACTGGCCAGTTCCAAGAAGTATGCCTCAGAGCTTTTCAATTAACCAGTATGTTGACAATCCTTTGCAGGTTTTCAGCGTTTCACCATAATTGTCATAACGTGTGTATGTGCCTACTGAAACCAAATATGGCTGCGACGGACATAACTATGCTGAGGCGTAGCTGACTTGGTGTTGCCTATTTTTGTCAGTAGAGACTGACAAGAAGCCATTGTTCTAAGTATCATCCCACCACCATTTTTCCATTGTTTTAAAATGCAGGGAAATTTTGCAAGTTAGCATTATAATTAGTAGCTGGAGGGTACGGTTTTTTTTTTTGTGTGTGGTCGATGTGGATGGAGGAGTCAGGCCCTCTGTCAGTTCGCTGGTTAGTTTTTATTATCCCCAGAGAGGAGAAGTGGGCATGTGTTTGGCAGGTGAAAAGGGCGGATTCTGTTTCAGAGAATTAACGATGATCCCCATGGTCATCCCGTTCCTTTAATAATCCTTTACTTCATCAGCTGGAAATCCACCATGGTTCTATATACTCCTCTTTGCGTGGGAACAGGTAACTGCCTTGTTCCAAGAAGTATGCCGCAGAGCTTTTCAATTAACCACTACGTTGAAAATTATTTGCAGGTGTTCAGCGTTTCACCATAATTGTGATAACGTGTGTTTGTGCCTCCTGAAACCCAAGAAGGCTGCGACGGACATAACTATGCTGAGGAGTAGCTGACTTGGTGTTGCCTATTTTTGTTAGTGGAGACTGACAAGAAGCCATTCTTCTAAGTATCATCCCACCACCATTTTTCCATTGTTTTAAAATGCAGGGAAATTGTGCAAGTTAGCATTATAATTAGTAGCTGGAGGGTTTCGGTTTTTTTTTTTTTTGTGTGGTCGATGTAGATGGGGGGGTCAGGCCTTCTGTCAGTTCGCTGGTTAGTTTTTATTATCCCCAGAGAGGAGAAGTGGGCATGTGTTTGGCAGGTGAAAAGGGCGGATTCTGTTTCAGAGAATTAACAATGATCCCCATGGTCATCCCGTTCCTTTAATAATCCTTTACTTCATCAGCTGGAAATCCACCATGATTCTCTATACTCCTCTTTGCGTGGGAACAGGTAACTTCCTTGTTCCAAGAAGTATGCCGCAGAGCTTTTCAATGAACCACTACGTTGAAAATTATTTGCAGGTGTTCAGCGTTTCAACTTAATTGTGATAACGTTAATTCTCTGAAACAGAATCCGCCCTTTTCACCTGCCAAACACCAAGTCAGCTACTCCTCAGCATAGTTATGTCCGTCGCAGCCTTCTTGGGTTTCAGGAGGGACATACAAACGTTATCAAAATTATGGTGAAACGCTGAAAACCTGCAAATAATTTTGAACGTACTGGTTAATTTGAAAACTCTCCAGCATAATTCTTGGAACAAGCCATGTACCTGTGCCCACGCATAGAGGAGTATATAGAAACATGGTGGAATCCCAGCTGATGAAGCAAAGGATTCTTAAAGGAATGAGATGACCATGCGGATCCTGTTTAATTCTCTGAAAGAGAATCCGCACTTTTCACCTCCCAAACACATGCCGACTACTCTTCTCTGGGGATAATAAAAACAAACCAGCGATCTGACAGAGGGCCTGAACACCCATCCTGACCGTCCCCACAAAACAAAAAAGTACCCTCCAGCTACTAATTATAATGTCAATTTGCAAAATTTCCCTGTATTTTTAAACAATGGAGAAATGATGGTGGGATGATACTTAGAAGAAAGGCTTCTTGTCAGTCTCCACTAACAAAAATAGGCAACACCAAGTCAGCTACTCCTCACCATAGCTATGTCCATCGCAGACTTCTTGGGTTTCAGGAGGCACAAACAAACGTTATCACAATTATGGTGAAACGCTGAACACCTGCAAATAATTTTCAACGTACTGGTTAATTGAAAAGCTCTGCGGCATACTTCTTAGAACAAGGCAGTTACCTGTTCCCACGCAAAGAGGAGTATAGAGAACCATGGTGGATTTCCAGCTGATGAAGTAAAGGATTATTAAAGGAACGGGATGACCATGGGGATCATCGTTAATTCTCTGAAACAGAATCCACCCTTTTCACCTGCCAAACACATGCCCACTACTCCTCTCTGGGGATAACAAAAACTAACCAGCGAACTGACAGAGGGCCTGACCCCCACCATCCACATCGACCACACAAAAAAAAAAAAACCGTACCCTCCAGCTACTAATTATAATGCTAACTTGCAAAATTTCCCTGCATTTTAAAACAATGGAAAAATGGTGGTGGGATGATACTTAGAAGAATGGCTTCTTGTCAGTCTCCACTAACAAAAATAGGCAACACCAAGTCAGCTACTCCTCAGCATAGTTATGTCCGTCGCAGCCTTCTAGGGTTTCAGGAGGCACAAACAAATGTTCTCACAATTATGGTGAAACGCTGAACACCTGCAAATAATTTTCAACGTAGTGGTTAATTGAAAAGCTCTGCGGCATACTTCTTGGAACAAGCCAGTTACCTGTTCTCACGCAAAGAGGAGTATATAGAACCATGGTGGATTTCCAGCTGATGAAGTAAAGGATTATTAAAGGAACGGGATGACCATGGGGATCATCGTTAATTCTCTGAAACAGAATCCACCCTTTTCACCTGCCAAACAGATGCCCACTTCTCCTCTCTGGGGATAATAAAAACTAACCAGCGAACTGACAGAGGGCCTGACCCCCCCTCATCCACATTGACCACACCCAAAAAAAAAAACCGTACACTCCAGCTACTAATTATAATGCTAACTTGCAAAATTTCCCTGCATTTTAAAACAATGGAAAAATGGTGGTGGGATCATACTTACAAGAATGGCTTCTTGTCTGCCTCTAGTAACAAAAATAGGCAACACCAAGTCAGCTACTCCTCAGCATAGTTATGTCCGTCGCAGCCTTCTTGGGTTTCAGGAGGGACATACACACGTTATCACAATTATGGTGAAACGCTGAAAACCTGCAAAGGATTGTCAACATACTGGTTAATTGAAAAGCTCTGAGGCATACTTCTTGGAACTACCCAGTTTCCTGTGCCCACGCATAGACAAGTATGTAGAACCATGGTGGATTCCCAGCTGATGAACCAAAGGATTCTTAAAGGAACGTGATTACCATGCGGATCCTGTTTAATTCTCTGAAACAGATCCGCAGTTTTCACCTGCCATACTAATACCCACTTCTCCTCTCTGGGGATAATAAAAACCGACCGGGGAACTGAGAGAGGGCCTGACCAACACATCCACACCGACCCCACAGGAAAAAAAAAAAAAAAACACTGTAGCCTCCAGCTACTAATTATAATGCTAACTTGCAAAATTTTCCTGCATTTTAAAACAATGGAAAAATGGTGGTGGGATGATACTTAGAAGAATGGCTTCTTGTCAGTCTCCACTAACAAAAATAGGCAACACCAAGTCAGCTACTCCTCAGCATGGTTATGTCCGTCGCAGCCTTCTTGGGTTTCAGGAGGCACAAACAAAGGTTCTCACAATTATGGTGAAACGCTGAACACCTGCAAATAATTTTCAACGTAGTGGTTAATTGAAAAGCTCTGCGGCATACTTCTTGGAACAAGGCAGTTACCTGTTCCCACGCAAAGAGGAGTATAGAGAACCATGGTGGATTTCCAGCTGATGAAGTAAAGGATTATTAAAGGAACGGGATGACCATGGGGATCATCATTAATTCTCTGAAACAGAATCCGCCCTTATCACCTGCCAAACACATGCCCACTTCTCCTCTCTGGGTATAATAAAAACTAACAAGCGAACTGACAGAGGGCCTGAACCCCCCATCCACATCGACCACACACAAAAAAAAAACCGTACCCTCCAGCTACTAATTATAATGCTAACTTGCAAAATTTCCCTGCATTTCAAAACAATGGAAAAATGGTGGTCGATGATACTTAGAAGAATGGCTTCTTGTCAGTCTCCACTAACAAAAATAGGCAACACCAAGTCAGCTACTCCTCAGCATAGTTATGTCCGTCGCAGCCTTCTTGGGTTTCAGGAGGGACATACAAACGTTATCAAAATTATGGTGAAACGCTGAAAACCTGCAAATAATTTTCAACGTACTGGTTAATTTGAAAACTCTCCAGCATAATTCTTGGAACAAGCCAGGTACCTGTGCCCACGCATAGAGGAGTATATAGAAACATGGTGGAATCCCAGCTGATGAAGCAAAGCATTCTTAAAGGAATGAGATGACCATGCGGATCCTGTTTAATTCTCTGAAACAGAATCCGCACTTTTCACCTGCCAAACACATGCCCACTACTCTTCTCTGGGGATAATAAAAACAAACCAGCGATCTGACAGAGGGCCTGAACACCCATCCTGACCGACCCCACAAAACAAAAAAGTACCCTCCAGCTACTAATTATAATGCCAATTTGCAAAATTTCCCTGCATTTTTAAACAATGGAGAAATGATGGTGGGATGATACTTAGAAGAATGGCTTCTTGTCAGTCTCCACTGACAAAAATAGGCAACACCAAGTCAGCTACGCCTCAGCATAGTTATGTCCGTAGCAGCCATATTTGGTTTCAGTAGGCACATACACACATTATCACAATTATGGTGAAACGCTGAAAACCTGCAAAGGATTGTCAACATACTGGTTAATTGAAAAGCTCTGAGGCATACTTCTTGGAACTAGCCAGTTTCCTGTGCCCACGCATAGACAAGTATATAGAACCATGGTGGATTCCCAGCTCATGAAGCAAAGGATTCTTAAAGGAACGGGATTACCATGCGGATCCTGTTTAATTCTCTGAAACAGATCCGCAGTTTTCACCTGCCATACTAATACCCACTTCTCCTCTCTGGGGATAATAAAAACCAACCGGGGAACTGACAGAGGGCTGACCAACACATCCACACCGACCCCACAGGAAAAAAAAAAAACACCGTAGCCTCCAGCTACTAATTATAATGCTAACTTGCAAAATTTTCCTGCATTTTTAAACAATGGAAAAATGATGGTGAGATGATACTTACAAGAATGGATTCTTGTCAGTCTCCACTAACAAAAATAGGCAAAACCAAGTCAGCTACGCCTCAGCATAGTTATGTCCGTCGCAGTTTTCTTGGGTTTCAGGAGGCACAAACAAACGTTATCACAATTATGGTGAAACGCTGAACACCTGCAAATAATTTTCAACGTAGTGGTTAATTGAAAAGCTCTGCGGCATACTTCTTGGAACAAGCCAGTTACCTGTTCCCACGCAAAGAGGAGTATATAGAACCATGGTGGATTTCCAACTGATGAAGTAAAGGATTATTAAAGGAACGGGATGACCATGGGGATCATCGTTAATTCTCTGAAACAGAATCCGCCCTTTTCACCTGCCAAACACATGCCCACCTCTCCTCTCTGGGGAATAATAAAAACTAACCAGCGAACTGACAGAGGGCCTGACCCCCACCATCCACATCGACCACACACACAAAAAAAACCGTACCCTCCAGCTACTAATTATAATGCTAACTTGCAAAATTTCCCTGCATTTTAAAACAATGGAAAAATGGTGGTGGGATGATACTTAGAAGAATGGCTTCTTGTCAGTCTCCACTAACAAAAATAGGCAACACCAAGTCAGCTACTCCTCAGCATGGTTATGTCCGTCGCAGCCTTCTTGGGTTTCAGGAGGCACAAACACACGTTATCTCAATTATGGTGAAACGCTGAACACTTGCAAATAATTTTCAACGTATTGGTTAATTGAAAAGCTCTGCGGCATACTTCTTGGAACAAGCCAGTTACCTGTTCCCACGCAAAGAGGAGTATATAGAACCATGGTGGATTTCCAGCTGATGAAGTAAAGGATTATTAAAGGAACGGGATGACCATGGGGATCATCGTTAATTCTCTGAAACAGAATCCGCCCTTTTCACCTGCCAAACACAGGCCCACTTCTCCTCTCTGGGGATAATAAAAACTAACCAGCGAACTGACAGAGGGCCTGACCCCCCTCCATCCACATCGACCACACACACACAAAAAAAACCGTACCTTCCAGCTACTAATTATAATGCTAACTTGCAAAATTTCCCTGCATTTTAAAACAATGGAAAAATGGTGGTGGGATCATACTTAGAAGAATGGCTTCTTGTCTGCCTCCACTAACAAAAATAGGCAACACCAAGTCAGCTACTCCTCAGCATAGTTATGTCCGTCACAGCCTTCTTGGGTTTCAGGAGGGACATACAAACGTTATCAAAATTATGGTGAAACGCTGAAAACCTGCAAATAATTTTCAACGTACTGGTTAATTTGAAAACTCTCCAGCATAATTCTTGGAACAAGCCAGGTACCTGTGCCCACGCATAGAGGAGTATATAGAAACATGGTGGAATCCCAGCTGATGAAGCAAAGGATTCTTAAAGGAATGAGATGACCATGCGGATCCTGTTTAATTCTCTGAAACAGAATCCGCACTTTACACCTGCCAAACACATGCCCACTACTCTTCTCTGGGGATAATAAAAACAAACCAGCGATCTGACAGAGGGCCTGAACACCCATCCTGACCGACCCCACAAAACAAAAAAGTACCCTCCAGCTACTAATTATAATGACAATTTGCAAAATTTCCCTGCATTTTTAAACAATGGAGAAATGATGGTGGGATGATACTTAGAAGAATGGCTTCTTGTCAGTCTCCACTGACAAAAATAGGCAACACCAAGTCATCTACGCCTCAGCTTAGTTATGTCCGTAGCAGCCATATTTGGTTTCAGTAGGCACATACACACGTTATCACAATTATGGTGAAACGCTGAAAACCTGCAAAGGATTGTCAACATACTGGTTAATTGAAAAGCTCTGAGGCATACTTCTTGGAACTAGCCAGTTTCCTGTGCCCACGCATAGACAAGTATATAGAACCATGGTGGATTCCCAGCTCATGAAGCAAAGGATTCTTAAAGGAACGGGATTACCATGCGGATCCTGTTTAATTCTCTGAAACAGATCCGCAGTTTTCACCTGCCATACTAATACCCACTTCTCCTCTCTGGGGATAATAAAAACCAACCGGGGAACTGACAGAGGGCCTGACCAACACATCCACACCGACCCCACAGGAAAAAAAAAAAAAAAACACCGTAGCCTCCAGCTACTAATTATAATGCTAACTTGCAAAATTTCCCTGCATTTTAAAACAATGGAAAAATGGTGGTGGGATGATACTTAGAAGAATGGCTTCTTGTCAGTCTCCACTAACAAAAATAGGCAACACCAAGTCAGCTACTCCTCAGCATAGTTATGTCCGTCGCAGCCTTCTTGGGTTTCAGGAGGCACAAACAAGGGTTCTCACAATTATGGTGAAACGCTGAACACCTGCAAATAATTTTCAACGTACTGGTTAATTGAAAAGCTCTGCGGCATACTTCTTGGAACAAGCCAGTTACCTGTTCCCACGCAAACAGGAGTATATAGAACCATGGTGGATTTCCAGCTGATGAAGTAAAGGATTATTAAAGGAACGGGATGACCATGGGGATCATCGTTAATTCTCTGAAACAGAATCCGCCCTTTTCACCTGCCAAACACATGCCCACTTCTCCTCTCTGGGGATAATAAAAATTAGCCAGCGAACTGACAGAGGGCCTGACCCCCCCCCCCATCCACATCGACCACACACACAAAAAAAACCCGTACCTTCCAGCTACTAATTATAATGCTAACTTGCAAAATTTCCCTGCATTTTAAAACAATGGAAAAATGGTGGTGGGATGATACTTAGAAGAATGGCTTCTTGTCTGTCTCCACTAACAAAAATAGGCAACACCAAGTCAGCTACTACTCAGCATAGTTATGTCCGTCGCAGCCTTCTTGGGTTTCAGGAGGGACATACAAACGTTATCAAAATTATGGTGAAACGCTGAAAACCTGCAAATAATTTTCAACATACTGGTTAATTTGAAAACTCTCCAGCATAATTCTTGGAACAAGCCAGGTACCTGTGCCCACGCATAGAGGAGTATATAGAAACATGGTGGAATCCCAGCTGATGAAGCAAAGCATTCTTAAAGGAATGAGATGACCATGCGGATCCTGTTTAATTCTCTGAAACAGAATCCGCACTTTTCACCTGCCAAACACATGCCCACTACTCTTCTCTGGGGATAATAAAAACAAACCAGCGATCTGACAGAGGGCCTGAACACCCATCCTGACCGACCCCACAAAACAAAAAAGTACCCTCCAGCTACTAATTCTAATGCCAATTTGCAAAATTTCCCTGCATTTTTAAACAATGGAGAAATGATGGTGGGATGATACTTAGAAGAATGGCTTCTTGTCAGTCTCCACTGACAAAAATAGGCAACACCAAGTCAGCTACGCCTCAGCATAGTTATGTCCGTAGCAGCCATATTTGGTTTCAGTAGGCACATACACACGTTATCACAATTATGGTGAAACGCTGAAAACCTGCAAAGGATTGTCAACATACTGGTTAATTGAAAAGCTCTGAGGCATACTTCTTGGAACTAGCCAGTTTCCTGTGCCCACGCATAGACAAGTATATAGAACCATGGTGGATTCCCAGCTCATGAAGCAAAGGATTCTTAAAGGAACGGGATTACCATGCGGATCCTGTTTAATTCTCTGAAACAGATCCGCAGTTTTCACCTGCCATACTAATACCCACTTCTCCTCTCTGGGGATAATAAAAACCAACCGGGGAACTGACAGAGGGCCTGACCAACACATCCACACCGACCCCACAGGAAAAAAAAAACAAAAACACCGTAGCCTCCAGCTACTAATTATAATGCTAACTTGCAAAATTTTCCTGCATTTTTAAACAATGGAAAAATGATGGTGTGATGATACTTACAAGAATGGATTCTTGTCAGTCTCCACTAACAAAAATAGGCAAAACCAAGTCAGCTACTCCTCAGCATAGTTATGTCCGTCGCAGCCTTCTTGGGTTTCAGGAGGCACAAACAAAGGTTCTCACAATTATGGTGAAACGCTGAACACCTGCAAATAATTTTCAACGTACTGGTTAATTGAAAAGCTCTGCGGCATACTTCTTTGAACAAGCCAGTTACCTGTTCCCACGCAAAGAGGAGTATATAGAACCGTGGTGGATTTCCAGCTGATGAAGTAAAGTATTATTAAAGGAACGGGATGACCATGGGGATCATCGTTAATTCTCTGAAACAGAATCCGCCCTTTTCACCTGCCAAACACATGCCCACTTCTCCTCTCTGGGGATAATAAAAACTAACCAGTGAACTGACAGAGGGCCTGACCCCCCCATCCACATCGACCACACACACAAAAAAAAAAACCGTACCCTCCAGCTACTGATTATAATGCTAACTTGCAAAATTTCCCTGCATTTTAAAACAATGGAAAAATGGTGGTGGGATCATACTTAGAAGAATGGCTTCTTGTCAGTCTCCACTAACAAAAATAGGCAACACCAAGTCAGCTACGCCTCAGCATAGTTATGCCCGTGGCAGCCATTTTGGGTTTAAGGAGGCATATACAAACTTTATCATAATTATGGTGAAACGTGCTGAAAACCCGGCAAATAATTCTCAACGTACTGTTTAATTCAAAAGCTCTGTGGCATACTTCTTGGAAGAAGCCAGTTACCTGGGCCCACGCATAGAGGGGTCTAGAGAACCATGGTGGATTCCAACGTGATGAATCTAAGGATTCTTAAAGGAACAGGCTGAAAAGTGCAGATCCTGACTGAAACAGGATTCGGACTTTTTGCCTGCAACACACATGCCCACTTCTCCTCTCTAGGGATAACAAAAACAACCCATCGGATTGACAGATGGCCTGCCCCCGCCCCCCACCACCCCACACAAAATCGTGCCCTCCAGCGACTGATCCTTATGCTATCTGTCAATACGTCCTCTGCCTTTTAAAATAATGGAGATATAATGGTGGAATTATACCTAAAAGACTGGCTTATTGCCAGACTCCCATACCAAGTATTCGCAACAGCAAGTCACCTAGGCCTCAGCACACGTTTGTCCCTGGCAGCCATCTTGGGTTTAAGGAGGCACAGATGAACCTTATCACAATTATGGTGAAAGGTGCTGCAAAAGCGGTCAAGTAATTCTCATGGTAGTGGTTACTTGAAAAGCTCTGCGGCATAATTCTTTGAACTAGCCAGTTAACTGGGCCCACGCATAGAGCAGTCTAGAGGCCCATGGTGGATTCCCAGCTGATGAAGCAAGGGATTCTTAATGGAACGGGGTGAAAAGTGCGGTTTCTGTTTCAGTCTAAGACAGAAACGGGGGTCCGAACTTTTCACCTGCCACACACATGCCCACTTCTCCGGTCTGGGGAAAATAAAAACAATCCAGCGAACTGACAGAGGGCCTGCGCCCCCCACCCACACCGATCCCACAAATAAAAATGTCCCCTCCAGCTACTAATTATTATGCTATCTTGCAAAGGTTTCCGTGCATTTTAAAATAATGGGGAAAATATGGTGGAATGATACTTAAAAGAATGGCCTCCTTCCAGCCTCCAGTAACAAGTGTCGTGAAATCCAAGTGACCTAGGCCTCAGCATAGTTTTCTCCGTGGCAGCCATCTTGTGTTTAAGGAGGCACAGACGATCCTTATCACAATTATGGTGATATGTGCTGCAGAAACTGGCAAATAATTCTACACGTAGTGTTTATCTCAAAAGCTGTGCAGCATACATCTTGGTACAGGCCAGTTCATGGGCCCATGCATGGAGGGTTCTAAGGAACCATGGTGGATTCCCAGCTGATGAATCAAAGGATTTTTAATGGAACCGGCTGAAAAGTGCGGATACTGTTTCAGTCTAACTGAAACAGGATCCGCACATTTCACCTGCCACAAATATATCCACTTCCCTGTCTGGGCATAATAAACACAAACAACCAGACTGACAGAGGGACTGTCCCCCAAACCACCCCGATCCCACCCAAAAACGTCCCCTCCGTTGACTCATCCTTATGCTAACTGCCGAAAGTTGCTCACCTTTTAATATAAGGGAGAAAGGATGGGGCAATGATAATTAAAAGACTGGATTCTTGTCAGACTCCCGTACCAAGTATTGGCAACACCAAGCGAGAGAACCCTCAGTATAGGTTTGTCCATGGAAGCCATCTAGGGTTTAAGGAAGCACAAATGAACCTTATCAAAATTATGGTAAAAGTGCTGGAAAAGCTGGCAAATAATTTCCATGGTAGTGGTTATTTCAAATGCTCTGTGGCATACTTCTTTGAACTAGCCTGTTAAGTGGGTCCACACATAGTGGGGTGTAGAGAACTATGGTGGATTCCCAGCTGATGAAGCAAAGTATTCTTAAAGGAACAGGATGAAAAGTGCCGATCCTGTATCAGTCTAAGACTGAAACAGGATCCACACTTTTCACTTGCCACACACATGTCCACTTCTCCTCTCCGGGGATAATAAAAACAAACCACTGGACTGACAGAGGGCCTGGCTCTGCCTCTCCCACCCCACACAAAAACGTTTTCTCCAGCGACTCATCCTTAAGCTAAATGGCAATAGGTGCTCTGCCTTTTAAAATAGTTGTGAAAGGAAGGTGGAATGATACTTAAAGGAATGGCTTCTTGCCACGGACCAGTACCAATTATCGGCAACTCCAAGGGAGATTGGCCTAACCGTAGTTTTTTCTGTGGAAGCCAGCTTGGGTTTCAGGATGCACTGCCTAACCTTTTCACAATCATTGTGAAAGTTGCTGCAAAAACTGGCAAATAATACTCAATGTAGTGGTTATTTCCAAAGCTCTGCGGCATACATCTTGGAACTAGCCAGTTACCTGGACCCACACATAGAGGAGTCTCGACAGCCATGGTGGATTCCCAGCTGATGAATCAAAGGATTCGTAAAGGAACTGGCTGAAAAGTGTGGATCCTGTTTCAGTCTAAGACTGAAACAGGATCCGTACTTTTCACCTGCCACACACATGCCCACCTCTCCTCTTTGGGCATAATAAAGACAAACCACCAGACAGACAGAGAGCCTTCCCCTCAATGCACCACCCGACCCCACTCAAAAACGTCCCCTCCAGCAACTCATTCTTATGATAACTGGAAAAAGGTGTTCTGCCTTTTAAAATGATGGAGAAAGGATGGTGGAATGACTCTTAATAGCATGGCTTCTTGCCAGGCTCCAGTACCAACTATCGGCAACACCAAGTGAACTAGGCCTCAGCATACTTTTGTCCGCCGCAGCCATCTTGGGTTGAAGGAGGCACGGATGAACCATATCACAATTATGGTGAAAGGTGGTGCAAAAACTAGCAAATAATTCTCAACGTAGTGGTTATTTCAAAACTCTGTGGCATACTTCTTGGAACTAGCCAGTTACCTGGGCCCACCCATAGAGGTCTTTAAAGAACCATGGTGTATTCCCAGCTGATGAATCAAACGATTCTTTTTTGTTTGTTTGTTTGTTTGTTTGTTTGTTAGCTCATTATGGGGGTACAAAAGATCAGGCTATATACATTCCCCATGCCTCCCCTTTCCCCCGATTCTGAGCTTCAATTTTGTCCATTCCCTAGTCAGTGCACATCACATTCATCATGTAGGTGTGCACCCCTCCTCTCCCCCACCCCATCCCCCCCAGTTAGAACTTGAAGGGTGTCCATTCCCCAGGCAGTGCACATCACATTCATCAAGTAGGTATACACCCATCCCTTCCACCCGGCCCCAACCTCTGTCCGATACCCAATTGGTGTTGTTCCCAAATGTGCACTCAGGGAAACCAATTTGCTGGTGAGTACATGTGGTGCTTATTTTTCCATTCTTGGGATACTTCACTTAATAGAATGGGATCCAGCTCTCTCCAGGAGAACCAAAGAGATGCCATATCGCCATTATTTCTAATAGCTGAGTAATATTCCATGGTATACATATACCACATTTTGCTAATCCATTCATGAATTGATGGGCATTTGGGTTGTTTCCACATCTTTGTGATTGTGAATTGTGCTGCTATAATCATTCAGGTGCAGGTGTCTTTTTTATAGAATGACTTTTGTTCTTCTGGGTAGATGTCCAATAATGGAATTGCTGGATCGAATGGTAGGTCTACTTGAATCTGTTTAAGGTATCTCCACATTGCTTTCCACAGGGGCTGCACTAGTTTACAGTCCCACCAGCAGTGTATGAATGTACCTATCTCGCCACACCCACACCAACATGTATAGTTTTGGGACTTTTTGATAAAGGCCATTCCTACTGGAGTTAAGTGATATCTCATTGTGGTTTTGATTTGCATTTCCCTGATGATTAGAGATGTTGAACACTTTTTCATATGTTTGTTAGCCATTTTTATATCTTCTTTTGAAAAATTTCTATTTATGTCCTTTGCCCACTTTTTGATAGGGTTGTTTGATTTTTTCTTACTGATTTTTCTGAGTTCTAAATAGATTCTTGTTATCAGTCCTTTATCTGATGTGTAGTATGCGAAAATTTTTTCCCATTCTGTAGGTTGTCCATTTACTCTCGTGACTGTTTCTTTGGCTGTGCAGAAGCTTTTTAATTTGATCAGGTCCCATTTATTTATTTCTGTTGTTGCTGTGATTGCTTTAGGGGTCTTCTTCATAAATTCTTTGCCTAGGCCAATGTCTGTAAGAGTCTTTCCTACATTTTCTTCTAGAATTCTAATAGTTTCTGACCTTAGGTTTAAGTCTGTTAACCACTGTGATTTGATTTTTGTGAGGGGTGAGAGTTGTGTGTCCTGTTTTAGTCTTCTACATGTGGATATCCAGTTTTCCCAGCACCATTTATTAAATAAGGAATCTTTTCCCCAGAGTATGTTTTTGTCTGCTTTGTCAAAGATTAGATGGCTATATGAGGATGGTTTTATATTGGGATTTTCTGTTCTGTTCCACTGGTCTGTGTCCCTGCACTTGTGCCAGTATCAGGCTGTTTTAAGAACCACAGCCTTGTAGTATAGTTTGAAGTCTGGCAAATTAATACTTCCCATTTTGTTTTTGTTGTTTAAGATTGCTTTTGCTAAACGGGGTCTTCCCTGGTTCCATACAAAGCGTAAAATTATTTTTTCTATGTCTGTGAAAAAAGATGTTGGTAATTTAATAAGGATTGCATTGAATCTGTAGATAACTTTGGGCAGTATAGACATTTTAACAATGTTGATTCTACCGATCCATGAGCATGGTATGGTTTTCCACCTATTTACATGTTCTGCAATTTCCTTCCTCAGTGTTTCATAGTTCTCCCTATAGAGGTCCTTTACCTCCTTAGTTAAATAAATTCCTAGGTATTTTATTTTCTTTGTTGCTATTTTGAAGGGTACTGAGTCCTTAATTTGGTTTTCCATTTGACTGTTATTGGCATATATGAATTCCTCTGATTTGTGTGTATTGATTTTGTATCCTGAGACTTTACTGAATTCATTGATCAATTCCAGGAGTCTCTTGGTTGAAACCTTGGGGTTTTATAGATATAACATCATATCATCAGCAAAGAGTGAGAGTTTGATCTCTTCTGTCCCTATTTCAACTCCCTTGATTCTGCTCTCTTGCCTGATAGCTCTTGCAAGGACTTCCAATACTATGTAGAAAAGTAATGGGGACAGTGGTAAGCCTTGTCTGGTTCCAGTTTGAAGTGGGAATGCTTTCAGTTTTTCCCCATTCAGTATGATGTTGGCTGAGGGTTTGTCGTATATGGCTTGTATCATTTTTATATAGGCCCCATCTATGCCTATTTTGTTAAGTGTTCTTATCATAAAAGGGTGTTGAATTTTGTCAAATGCTTTCTCTGCATCTATTGAGAGGATCATCTGATCTTTATTTTTGCTTCTATTTATGTGATGAATTACATTCCCATATGTCAAACCATCCCTGCATCTCTGGGATGAAGCCCACTTGGTCGTGATGGATTATTTTTTTGATAAGCACTTGGATTCGATTTGTTAGAATTTTATTGAGAATTTTTGCATCTATATTCATAAGAGAAATTGGTCTATAGTTCTCTGTTTTAGTTGCATCCTTTCCTGGATTTGGTATCAGGATTATGTTGGCTTGGTAAAAAGTGTTGGGGAGAATCCCATCCTTCTCTATATTGGAGAATAGTTTATGTACGATGGGCACCAGTTCTTCTTTGTAGGTATGGTAGAATTCAGGTGTGAACCCATCTGGTCCAGGGCTTTTCTTTTTGGGAAGGTTTTTTATTGCTGTTTCAATTTCAGATCTAGATATCGGTCTATTCAGGAATTCTATTTCTTCCTGGTTGAGCCTGGGAAGGCTGTGTGTTTATAAGAATTTGTCCATTTCCTCCAGGTTTTCTAATTTGTGTGCATAAAGATTTTTGTAGAATTCATAGATGATATCATGTATCTCTGTGGCATCAGTCGTGATTACTCCTTTCGTGTTCCTGATCGAGGTTATAAGAGATTTTTTCTTTTCTGCTCTTGGTTAGTTTAGCCAGAGGTGTGTCAATTTTGTTTATTTTTTCAAAGAACCAACTTTTGGTTTTATTAATCTCCGTTATGGTTTGGTTTAATCTCCCTTATGCTCCCTTATGGTCCTTTTCATTTAGTTCTGATTTAATCTTAATAATTTCCTTCTGCTGGGTTTGGGTTTGGTCTCTTCTTTCTTCTCCAGCTCTTTGAGTCTATTCATTAGATTGTCTATTTGTAAGTTTTCTGTCTTTTTGGTATAGGCATTTATGGAAATAAATTTTCCTCTCAGGACTGCTTTAGCTGTGTCCCACAGATTTTGATAAGTTGTATCTCCTTTGTCGTTTAATTCAGAGAATCTTTTGATTTCTGACTTGATTTCTTCATTTATAAAATGATTGTTCAGGAGAAGGTTATTTAGCTTCCATGACTTTGAGTAGAAATGAGGATTTCTGTTAGGGTTCATTGTTACTTTTATTCCACTGTGATCCGAGAAGCTGCATGGTATTATTTCTATATTTTTAAATTTTTTAAGACATGCTTTATGTCCTAAGATATGGTCAATCTTGGAGAATGTCCCATGAGCTGATGAGAAGAACTTATATTCAGTGGTATTTGGGTAGAATGTCCTGTAGATGTCAGTCAGGCCCATTTGGTCTAGCATTCTATATACGTCCAATATTTCTTTGTTTATTTTTTGTTTGGAGGATCTGTCTTGGACTGTCAGTGGCGTGTTAAAATCTCTGGCTACTAAAGTGTTGTTATCTATCATTTGGTTCAGATCAAGTAGGGTTTGCTTTATGAATCTGGGTGCACCTAGATCGGGTGCATATATGTTAAGTATAGTTATGTCTTCTTGTTGAATTGTACCCTTCACCAGTATATAGTAACCATCTTTGTCTTTCTTTACTTTTGTTGATTTAAAAACTACGTTATCGGAGATTAGAACTGCCACGCCAGCTTTCTTTTGGGTTCCATTTGCTTGGAATATTGATTTCCACCCTTTTATTTTCAGTCTAAATGCATCCTTGCAGGTTAGATGAGTTTCCTGAAGACAGCAGATACTTGGCTTATATCTTTTTTATCCATCGGGCCAGTCCATGTCTCTTGAGTGGGGAATTCAATCCATTCACATTTAATGAGAGAACTGATAAGCGAGACAGATTGCTGTTCCTCATGTTGGGTTGAATTTCATTGATCTGTTTTCTCTCTTGAGCCATTATGATAACTGTGTTTTCATATTTATCTCTTGATTAGTGTTACATTCGAGGGTCCTTCTTGTGCTGGACCACGTGTAACTCTGTTTTGAATACTTCTTGGAAAGCTGCTCTTGTCTTGGTGAATTCTCTGAGTTTTTGTTTATCTGAGAATGTCTTAATTTCACCTTCATATATAAAACTGAGCTTATCTGGGTACAGGATTCTAGGCTGGGCATTATTCTGTTTCAGAAGAGTGAGAATGCAGCTCCAATCTCTTCTTGCTTGTAAGGTTTCAGTTGAGAAATCTGGCGTGATTCGGATGGGCTTTCCTTTGTATGTTACTTGTTTCTTTCTCCTTACAGATTGAAGAAGGGCCTCGTTAGTGGATATTTTGGTCAGTCTGATAACTACATGACGTGGTGTCTTCCTATTTGGTATGAATCTCTCAGAGGTTCTTTGAGCTTCTTGAACCTGTGTATCTAGAGATTTGGCAAGGCCTGGGAAATTTTCCTCAATTATATCTTCAGATACTTTATTCAACCCTTGCTTATTGTCTTCTTCACCCTCAGGAATGCCGATAACTCTCACGTTAGGCTTCTTCACATAATCCCACATTTCTTGTAGACTATGATTATTTCTCATGTTTCTTTGTTTTAACTCTGTGACTGCCTTATTTAATTGGAAAGTGTTATCTTCGATCTCTGAGATTCTTTCTTCTGTTTGATCTACCCTGCTCTTGAGACTTTCCACTGTGTTTTGTAGCTCCTTGAATAAATTTTTCATTTCCAGGAGTTCAGTTTGATTTTTCTTCAGTATTTCAATTTCTTTGGTGAATTTTTCTTCCAAGTCCTGGATCTTTTTTGTGGTTTCTTTGTGTTGATTATCCATTTTTTCTTGCATAATGTTCAGCGTATTTATGATCCATGTTTGAAATTCTTCCTGTGACATGTTGCTATTTGGAATCTGCTTTGCGTTAATTGGTGGAGAACTAGTAATCCTCTTTGAGGGCATGGTTTCAGCTTGATTCTTTATACTCCTAGAGTTCCTTCGCTGAGCCCTTCCCATCTGAATGAATCCTTAAGATCCCTTCTTTCAGCTTTAGTCTGGATAGGGGCACACTGTGAGTGCCAGGTAAGCTGCCTCCTCTGTCACTAGGGGGAGCCCTTCACATATTGTTCAGGATTTTGCTAGCTCCGCTGGGGGGGCTGCCCCTCTTCCTCTCCCGAGGTGGCTTCTGTCTCTCTCTGCGAGAAAGACAGTGGATAGGGAGAGTGGAGCGGTGCCCTCATTCATCCAGCGCCCCAGCCACTGCAGTTCCCGCGGGCGATGGTCTGCCCCACCCCAATGTCTGCAAGGTCCACGCTCCACTCTCTCGTGACTGGGGAACCACTCAGTGTTCACACAAAGGTGGAGCTCCTAGTCAGGGTCCGTGGACTAGGGAAGGGAGCCGCCCAGGGAGCCGCCCGGTACCCAATCGCTCCTCAGCGTTTAGGCTGTGGACCCCGACAATGGCGGCCGCCCGTCTGCAGATCACTGTCACTGGGGTTGAATGCTCAGGGACCGGCAGAGGCCAGAGGAGCCGGGGAGCGGGAGAATCCAGCCGCCCACCTATACGAGGCAGTTTGGCGTCTGCTAGAGCCGGGACCAAAGCAGCCCCACCGCCCGCGTATAGGAGACAGTTGCTAGGTGCGTCAGCTGCGCACAGCACTCCAGGGTCCAAAATGCCTCCTGCCAATGTCTCCTCTCTGCAGAGCCCCACATCTCCCGTGGCGATTCTGCACCGACTTCAGGCAGATCCTCAATTGAGTGGGTGTGGAGGTCAGAGGGGGAACAAGATGCTTTCCTGTGGGGCTGAACCCACCCCACTCTCTGCTGATGTGGGTACAGCTGTCCCGTGCTCCCTTCTCTATTGGCCATCCCGCACTCTCCAGATTTTGGTGATTTATTTCCCTAATCACCTCAGTCTTTTCTTGCTCTCTCTCTCTGTCCCACGCTGATTCTCCATGGATTCACACCACCGTTCTTGTGGGGAAGTGAACCTCTAGGGTTGTGGCAGTGGGAGACCCATGCCTTCCACTCCAGGAGCACGAATCCAGGAGGTCACCACCATTCCACCATCATTGAGAATGAATCAAAGGAGTCTTAAAGGAACGGGCTGAAAAGTGCGGATCCTGTTTCAGTCTAAGTCTGAAACAGGATCCGCACTTTTCACCTGCCACACACATGCCCACTTCTCCTCTCTGGGCATAATAAAAACAAACCACTGGACTGACAGAGGGCTTGCCCCCCCACACACACCACACGACCCCACACAAAAACGTCCCCTCCAGTGACTCATTCTTATGCTAACTGGCAAACGGTGCTATGCCTTTTAAAATAATGGAAAAAGGATGGTGGAATGATACTTGAAAGACTGGTTTTATTCCACGCTCCCGTACCAAGTATCGGCAACACCAAGTGAGCTAGGCCTCAGCATAGTTTTTTCCCTGGCAGCCATCTTGGGATTAAGGAGGCAGAGAAGTACCTTGTCACAATTATGGTGAAAGGTGCTGCAAAAACTGGCAAATAATTCTCCACGTAGTGGTTATTTCAAAAGCTCTATGGCATACTTCTTGGAACCAGCTAGTTACCTGGGGCCACGCATAGAGGGTTATAGAGAACCATGGTGGATTCACGGAAGAAGAGTCAAATGATTCTTAAAGGAACGGGCAGAAAATGTGGATCCTGTTTCAGTCTAAGACTAAAACAGTATCCGCACTTTGCACCTGCTGCACACATGCCAACTTCTCCTCTCTGAGGATTAAAAAAAAAAAAAAAACAAAAAAACACTGGACTGGCAGAGCGCCTGCCCCCTCACACACCACCTGACCCCACACAACAACGTGCCCTCCAGCAACTCATTCTTATGCTAACTGGCAAAAGGTGCTCTGCCTTTTAATACAATGGAAAAAGGTTGGTGGAATGATACTTAAAAGACTGGCTTCTTGCCAGGCTCCAGTACCAAGTATAGGCAATACCAAGTGAGGTAGGCCTCAGCATGGTTTTGTCCATGGCAGCCAGCTTGGTTTAAGGAGGCAGAGACGAACCTTGTCACAATTATGGTGAAAGGTGCTGCAAAAACTGGCAAATAATTCTCCACGTAGTGGTTATTTCAAAAGCTCTGCAGCATAATTCTTGGAAGTATCCAGTTAAAGGGTCCCACGCATTGAGGGGTCCAGAGAACCATGGTAGATTGCCAGGTGATGAATCAAAGGATTCTTAAAGAAACGGGCTGAAAACTGCTGATCCTCTTTCACCCTAAGACTGAAAGAGGATCAGCACTTTTCACCTGCCACACACATGCCCACTTCTCCTCTCTGGGCCTAATAAAAACAAACCGCCAGACTGAAAGATGCCCTGACCCCCAAACACCACCCGACCCCACAAAAAAAGTCCCTTCCAGCGACTCATTCTTATGCTAACTGCCAAAAGGTGCTCTGCCATTTAAAATAGTGGAGAAAGGATCATGGATTGATATTTAAAAAACTGGCTTCTTGCCAGGGTCCAGTACCAAGTATTGGCAACACCAAGTGAGCTATGCCTCAGCATAGTGTTTTCCATGGCAGCCATCTTGTGTTTAAGGATGCAGAGGTGAATCTTAACACAATTATTGTGAAAGGTGCTGCAAAAACTGGCAAATAATTCTCACCGTAGTAGTTATTTCAAAAGCTCTGAGGTATACTTCTTGGAACCAGCCAGTTTACTGGGCGCACTCATAGAGGGGTCTATAGAACCTTGGTAGAGTCCCAGCTGATGAATCAAATGATTCTTAAAGGAACAGGCTGAAAACTGCGGATCCTGTTCAGTCTAAGACTGAAACAGGATCTGCCCTTTTCACCTGCCACACACATACCCACTTCTCCTCTCTGGGGATAATAAAAACAAATCACCAGACTGACAGAGGGCCTGCCCCTCCACCACCCCCTGACTCGACATAAAAACATCCCCTCCAGCAACTCATTCTTATGCTCACTGGTGAAAGGTGCTCTGCCTTTTAAAATAATGGAGAAAGGATGGTGGAATGATACTTGAAAGAGTGGTCTCTTGCCAGGCTCCAATACCAAGTATCAGCAACACCAAGTTAGCTAGGCCTCACCATAGTTTTTTCCGTCACAGCAATCTTGGATTTAAGGAGGGAGAGATGAACCTTATCACAATTATCGTGAAAGGTGCTGCAAAAACTGGCAAATAACTCTCAATGTAGTGTTTATTTCAAAAGCTCTGTGACATACTTCTTGGAACAAGCCAGTTACCTGTGCCCACGCATAGAGGGGTCTAAGACTGAAACAGGATCCACACTTTTCAACTGACACACACATGCCCACTTCTCCTCTCTGGGGAT